>NW_012107742.1:813524-866789 GCF_000951045.1 Mandrillus leucophaeus | reverse complement strand
CGCCTGGCTAATTTTTGTATTTTTAGTAGAGACAGGGTTTCATCATGTTGGTCAGGCTGGTCTCGAACTCCTGACCTCAGGTGATCCACCTGCCATGGCCTTCTGAGGTTATAGGCGCGAGTCCCCACACCTGGTCACATTTTTTAAAATTTTTACCTGTTACTACTGTATTTAGAGCAGAGTATGGTACACAGAAGCATAAACTTACTTTCACTTTTTAACATTCGTTTCAGTGGGTTTTTTGTTTGTTTTTGGGGTTTTTTTGTTTGTTTTTTGAGACTGAGTCTCACTCTGTTGCCCAGGCTGGAGTGCGGTGGCATGATCTCAGCTCACTGCAATCTCCGCCTCCCGGGTTCAAGCAATTCTCATGCCTCAGCCTCCCAAGTAGCTGGGACTACAGGCGTGAGCCACCACACCTGGCTGATTTTTGTATTTTTAGTAGAGAGGGGTTTCCACCATGTTGGCCAGGCTGGTCTCGAACTCCTGACCTCAGGTGATCTCCCCACCTTGGCCTCCCAAAGTGTTGGGATTACAGGCGTGAGCTACCATGCCCGCCTGTTTCAGTGTTATATAAACACAACAAATACTTTAATAATGTTTTTTAAAGGTGTTACATATATTTGAAAATGAAGTCAAACTTTTGGTTGAAGAATGAATGTCCAATTAGTCACATAGTTCGAAGATATTAAACTCTACAGAAAATAGTTATTTATATGGGAGAATCATATGAATGAATTATGCTTCCAAGAACAAGACAAATCATCACTAAATGGAAAACAATAAAAAGTGCACAGACTTGATAAAGAAATTTTTCAATTATTTATTTTTAGGAGAATTACATAAAATCAGACAGACCAATTCCATTTCTTGTATATCTGAAAGCCTAATTTCAACATATAAGTCTATTTTTAAATAGCATCTCCAGTATACATAGCTTAAACTATATAAACATGTCTGCATAATAAATTTTAAATTTTTCAGTTTATATCTATTTTAAAATTTATGACTAATTTAAAATGCTAGTATAATTTTCATTTAAAGTTAAAACTTTATGCATAAACCTTAATGGGCTTACTTTATGATTGTTTAAAATAATCTAACATGTAGAGTTACAAAGAAATACTAATTTTGATAAAAATGTATTCTACATGGATAATTCCAGTCTTAAAAATCTGTTCTTCATCTCAGATAAAAGGGTTTGCTGAACAACAAAGTAAATGATAGGATTAGTTTGTAACCCAAATAATAGAGGAGATATCCAGGTGTCCTTATGTAAAGAAATAACTAACTAAATAAGTGGGGGGAAAAGTAACAAGTTTTCCTTCCAGAAGAATTTTAATTAATGTAAAAGGAATTAGAGAAATAGTAAATCACCATTAGAATGCCACAATATTAATTGCCACAGGAAATATCTAGCAATGGATACTAAAATTGGTTTAAGCAGAAACATGATATTTGCATAGTTTCAAAGTATAACCCCCCAAATATTTATTAATTACAAAGAGAAAAAAGTAACTTTATAATAGAGAAACATGGCAGACATTATGTTAACCAAGCGATCAAAGTTAGCAAGACCTTAACATTACTGAAAAATGGCTAACATACTTAAAAATGGCTAACATGGTACATTTTATAAGTTATTTACCACAATAAAAGAAAAAAAGATTAATATCACCAGTAGTATGACATTGGCATCACATACCTGCTGACATGATACACTGAAAAGGATACAATATCATTTCTGCAGTATTTTTCCCAATAATGCATAACCTCAGTTTAATAATGAGAAAACAATCCCAAACTGAGGGGCATTCTACAAATAACTGGCTAGTACTCTTCGAAAGTCTCGAGTCATGATAGGTAAGGTAAGAGTAAGGAACTGTCACAGGTGGTAGAGAGAAAGGAAACAAATGCTTTGCAGGATCCTAGATTGGATCCTTAAATAGAAAAAGGACATTGGGGGAAAACTGTTATATATGAATAAGGCCTGTAGTTTACTTCATAGAATTATACCAAGGTTAATTTCTTAATTTTGATAACTACTATGGTTATGTAAGATGTTAACATTCAGGGAAGTTAGGTGAAGGATATACAGGAACTATCTATAGTATTTTTGCAATTTTATAAGTCTAGAATTATTTCCTAATAAAAAGCCTTTTTGTACAAGACACTTTTCAAAGTTCTTGGGTCATAGCTTTGAATACATATAAATAGTTCTAATATCACTCGACACTTTGGAAAGAGTAATTGTCCTAATTATTTACATTCTTTGTCTTAATTTGCTGATGGAGACCTGGATTTAATCTCAGCTAGTGTATAGAGTTCTCTCCAAAAACAAGTGGCCTACTTCACATTCAGTGAATTGATATATTCTTAAGTTGTCAGGTAGGATTGGAATTTTCTTGGGAACTTGAAGTCTAAATAAAATTAGATTAGAGAGACAAAATTTTCACCTAAGGCAAAAATAAGAGAAATAGTGGCAAAATATTTTTATATTAAATCAATACATTTTTTAAATTTAAAGGATGGTTTCTTTTATGAGATTATTATCTTACCTTTTTTTATTATTTTTTTGAGACGGAGTCCTGCTCTGTCACCAGGCTGGAGTGCAGTGGCACGATCTCAGCTCACTGCAACCTCCACCTCCTGGGTTCAAGCAATTCTCCTGCCTCAGCCTCCCAAGTATCTGGGACTACAGGCGCATACCACCACACCCAGCTAATTTTTGTATTTTTAGTAGAGACAGGATTTCACCATGTTGGCCAGGATGGTCTCCATCTCTTGACCTCGTGATCCGTCTGCCTCAGCCTCCCAAAGTACTGGTATTACAGGTGTGAGCCACTGCGCCCGGCCCATCTTACCATTTTTATATTAAAATGCCATTTCGCTTATGGACTAATGGTGGCGTGAAGTGGTAGGTTTTATTTCATTTAATGTGAAAAAATAAAAAGTTGGCAAATCTACATATTCTGTCCATTGTGTGTGTGTGTGTGTGTGTGTGTGTGTATGTATTCATGAACTTCACTGCTATTTGAATATCAAAGTCTTAAAATCATGAATCTACACCATTTTCTTTCCCTATCCTTGACATGAAGGCAGGCTCCATTGTACGCCTGTAGTCCCAGCTACTCGGGAGGCTGAGGCAGGAAGATCACTTGAACCCAGGAGACAGAAGTTGCGGTGAGCCGAGATCGTACTACTGTACTCCAGCCTGGGTAACAGAGCAAGACTCTGTCTCCAAAAAATAAATAAATAAATAAATATTCTAGCTCCTTTGTCATTTAAAGGAAATAGAAATTTCAGCATGCCTTCACCAATTGGAACACACATACACTGGAACACTATTCTATGTTTTGTGCGAGAAGACCTTTACTCTAAATCAGCAGAATCATAACTCAATGTATATAAAATATTTAATATTAAAAATAAAAGCAATTCATTGATGTAGTGCATTTGCTTCATCTATTCTTTAACATTTTAATATTGAAGGCAGCCATAGGTTACACCAGTTCTGCCCTGAGCATCTCCAACGTTTAAAAAATAACAGCACTAAATTTTAGTGTATTCCTGGCCAACAGGTAAACAGCCAGGTGATGCCATTAGGTATCAGTCATTAAGTCCAAGAATGAAGTTTATATTAATAAATATGATTTGGTATATTTAAGAAGTATTTTAAGAGATAATGCTCTACCCTTAAAATTCCAGGTACAAACATTGTGTCCTCCTGTGCAGGAAGGAAGAGGATGTATTCTAGTGACTCTGAATTTACACAAATTTGTATAAAATAAGGCACAAAATTAAAGCCTCACTAAAACACACTTTTTTTTTTTTTTGAGATGAGGTTTCACTCTATTGCCCAGGCTGGAGTGCAGCAGTGCAACCATAGCTTACTGCACCCCTGAACTCCTGGCCTTGAGTAATTCACTCCTTCAGACTTCTGAGTAGCTGGGACTACAGGTATGAACCACCATGCCCTTCTCTAAAGCAAACTTTTGACTTTCAAGGCACAGTTAGTAGTATTGGGAGAATTCCTGAAATATGTTAATGTTTTAATATTGGCTTATTTTAGAATGAGAGGGCTCAGAATAGCTTATGAAGGCAAAACAGTGGTGATCAAAGAGAAGCTTAACTTGTCTCCCCACTCCATTTCATTTTATGAATGATTTACTAAAAATGCCACTTTTTCTCAGTTTGCATGTATTAACTTCAGAATACTCAGAGAGGTAAATGGCTTACAATCAAATCTGGTACTATGTGAAAATGTTTCTTTCCTTAATGCCACTTAATTAGTATTAATGAACTTTTTCATTTAATGTCTTTTTATTTTGTATTTACAAACTACAAAATGGTTTACAATAAATGTTGTGTACACTTAATGGCACAAAATAGAGTGTTCCATAATACTTATTAACTACAGCAGGCCTTATTTATTTATTTATTTATTTATTTTTTGAGACAGTGTCTCACTCTGTTGCCCAGGCTGGAGTGCAGTGGCACAATCTCAGCTCACTGAAACCTCCACCTCCAAGGTTCAAGCGATTCTCCAGCCTCAGCCTCTGAGTAGCTGGGATTACAGGCACGTGCCATCATGACCGACTAAATTTTGTATTTTTAGTAGAGATAGGATTTCGCCATGTTAGCCAGGCTGGTCTTGAACTCCTCACCTCAGGTGATCCGCCTGCCTCCGTCTCCCAAAATTGGGATTACAGCCGTGAGCCACTGTGCCCAGCCATCCTACTTTATTTTTATCCTCATCCACCCTCCATTTCCCTGTTTTCAAATAGATTCTCTCTGGGTCTGCAAGGATAGACATCTGGATATGAAAGAGGGAGATTTGAAACTTGCCTGGCTCCAAACAATCGTTAAGAAATCAAATCTGGCTGGGCACAGTGGTTTACGACTGTAATCCCAGCGCTTTGGGAGGCCTAGGCGGGTGGATCACCTGAGGTCAGGAGTTCGTGACCAGCATGGCCAACATGGTGAAACCTCGTCTCTACTAAAAATATCAAAAAATTAGCTGGGCATGGTGGCGCACACCTGTAATCCCAGCTACTCAGGAGGTTGAGGCAGGAGAATCACTTGAACCCAGGAGGCAGAGGTTGCAGTGAGCCGATATCGTGACTTTGCATTCCAGTCTAGGCAACAAGAGCAAAACTCTGTCTCAAAAAAAAAAAAAAAAAAAGAAAAAAAATCTACACCTAATTTGATTTTGGAGAACATTCCTAAACTGAATCTTTTTATCCTTATTTCTGCCCTTACTCACATTTGCAAATAAGTGAAATCCTTTTCTTTCTCCACCCTTCCTCCCACCATGATTATTTGGGAAGACCACCATTTACCAGGCATTTCCATGATTATGATTATGAAAGATTGCAGGCAAGGCATTGATCAAAGATAATCACTCATCATGGACAAGAATTTAGAGATTCCTGAATAATAAACTGTATCTCTGCTTGTCAAACCTAATCACTTCCCAATATATTAAAAAGGGAAGGTAGTTCTCTTCCCTATGCATGCATAACTTTCTACTGGAAAATAATTTAGAGGCAAATAAAAGGGTCTCTCTATGGAACTAAGCATTTCCTGGGCCAGGACCAATGAACTTCTAGGGGAAATGTGAATAATGGCTTATTCACTACTTGCTAGCACAGAGATGGAAAAGCAGAAGTTCCTACCACATGTGCATTTATAGAGGGTGACATTTCTTTAAACAGAATTCCAACTGGAGAAAGGGTTATAGATAAATGATCTGGGGATCAGGATAACTGCTTTGTATTGAGTAAGCCTAGCCTCACTCTGGGTTTCCCATTTTCACCAAACTAAGTACTCTTATCTTCGCTAAAGCTGCAATCTACTACCAGTTTTTGTTTTAATGAGGATGAAACATCTTTGCATACCAAGTATAAAATTCCGCTTCTCTTCTCTCACTGAGGCTGTAAATAGGAGCTACATATAGTCATCAGATACCTGGTCATGGCCCTCTGATCTCCGAGACTTATTCCTTTCAGAATTTAGAGGCAAACTGGAGCCAGCCTCCATTTTTATCTCCCCAGTGGCATGAGGAAAAGGGAAGTTGGGCATAAAGCGCTTAAGAAAGCGAAACTCACTATTACCAGTGCCAGTGGCTGAACACATTTCATATGGACAAGGCTGGGATAAGGATCCATTGCCTTGTCCTTGTACCAGATTGTTAGAGAAATTACAGTCATCATAGAAATGCTCTTGAATTGTAAACTTTTCTCTATATTTAATCTTTTGGTAGACATGTATAATGAAGATCACTGTGACAGAGAGGAGAAAGAGAAAGGAGAGGATGGCCAGAGAAATTACCAAATATTTAGTGGATGGATTTACCTTTCTGGAATGCTTGGTTGGATCCTGGAACTGCAGGTAGGGCTCTGAAAAGCCATCTACCAGCAGGATGTTGAGTGAGACAGTAGTTGAAAGAGCTGGTTGGCCGTGATCCTGAACAAGAATGATCAATTTCTGCATCATGGGGTCTCTCTCAGATATCTGCCGTAATGTACGGATTTCTCCATTTTGTCTTTGAACACAAAATAACCCAAGGTCAGTGGCCTTAAGTAGATGATATGAAAGCCAAGAATTCTGACCTGAGTCACCATCCACAGCCACCACTTTGGTTACCAGGTAGCCTGCCTCTGCAGACCTGGGCACCAGGTCATTGCAGGGCAAGGTGCCATTCTGCAGTGGGTACAAGATCATTGGATGATTGTCATTGTCATCTAGGACAACCACTCTGACAGTAGCTTGGCTATTCAGTGACAGGAAGCCCCCATCAGTTGCCTTTACCACAAACTGAAAATCTTGAATGGCCTCATAATCCATGGTTCTCAGTGCATAGAGCTTTCCATTGTCTGAATTTATGGATATGTAAGCAAAGACTGATAGATCTCCATTTTTTGGAGGCAACAGAGAATAAGTTATTTGGGCATTCTCACCCAAATCAAGATCCTCAGCATGGACTTGGCCAATAAAAACTGCAGGACTATTATTTTCTCGAACAGTCAAGATATAGGAATCTTCCCGAAATATTGGAGGATTGTCATTAACGTCAGATATTAGCACCTCTATCATAGTCTCAGCAGATAAGCTAGGTGGTCCAGTATCCATGGCAACAAGGGTGATATTATAGCCTGAGACCTCCTCCCGATCCAAGCTTCTGTCAGTGACCAGCGAGTAAGAATTCCCGAATGTAGGTTTTATTACAAAGGGAAGGTCTTCTCTGAGGAAGCAGGTGACTTTTCCTCCCACTCGAATGTCCCGGTCTCTGATAGTGAAAAGGGCTACTACCGTCTGTGGTGGTGAGTCTTCAGGGAGTGGGCTGGACACAGAGGAGACCATCACTTCGGGAGGATTGTCATTCACATCCACCACTTCTACCAGGACTTTGCTGTGGGCAGAGAGGCCTCCACCATCTGTAGCTTGAATGTCAATGTCGTATGTTTCAATGTCTTCAAAATCTAGGGTTCCTCTTAGTCGAACCTCTCCAGTTTGAGAGTCAATCTGAAATGTCTTGAGAATTGCTTCTGGGTTTTGAGCTAAAGAGTAAGTTATCGCTTTGTTCGTGCCCTCGTCTAGGTCCATGGCAGTCACCGTGGCCACCAAAGAGCCATTGGGGCTGTTCTCTGATACCTGGGCTGGGTACACCGGTCGCGAGAACTGGGGCACGTGGTCGTTGACATCCAGAACCACCACGCGGATGTGAGCTGTGCCAGACTTGGGCGGTGACCCGCCGTCCACCGCCGTAATTGTCAAGTTGACTTCAGGCTGCTCCTCTCGGTCCAGGGGTTTGTTCAGCACCAGCTCAGCATATTTAGGCCCGTGGCTGCGGAAGCGGGTGTGCAGGTGGAAATAGCCGTTGGCACTAAGGGTGTAGTTTTGGAGACCGTTGAGGCCCACGTCCAGATCCTGGGCACTCTGCAGAGGAAAACGTGAACCCAAGGGGGTGCTCTCCGGAATCTTTAAAAGCGGCTCCTTGTTTAGGAAAACCGGGGCATTGTCATTGATATCAAATACCCTGACCTCGGCACGGAAGGACTGCAGCGGCTCCACCAGGATTATTTCAAAGTGCAGAACACACGGGTCGGCTTTGCCACAAAGTGACTCCCGATCCAGTTTCTCCTTCACAAACAAATCTCCTGTCTTGCGGTGGAGCCGGAAGTGCATTTTGTTGCCCTCGGAAACCAGCCGCGCCCCGCGCGCAGCCAGCTTCCCTACCTCCAGTCGTAGGTCCTTAGCTACGTTGGCCACAAACGAACCGCTCTCCATTTCCTCCGCCACTGAATAGCGGATCGTTGTCGCACCCCCCACAGATACGCACAGAAAAATAAGAAGAGATCCCACTTGCCTGCTTTGCAAAGATTTTCCGCGCGCACCCGCCATCAGTTCTCACAAGCGCACTCTCTGCAATCAAAGCCAACTGTTGCGGATATACTTTCACTTTTCTGCAACAGGTTACTGCAACAGTTGCTCTCCGCTTCACCAGCCTCTAACCGCAGCACCATCAAAGGCTAGCTGAGCCGATTAAGCTGTTTTGCACTTGAAAGAAAATTTGCATTGAGCGACTCAACTCCCCAGTCTAGCCAATGTATTAATAGGTATGTTCTCACTCCGGAGAGTTAGGTAGAGGTTGAAAGTTTGTTGCCAAAGCAACCACAGACTCATCTGTTAATTCCCTTTCAGGAAAAAAAAAAAAGTCCTTGGGAATTGAGAAGCCAATGAGATTAGTCGTTCAAGCTGAAGTCATTCTATCTGCTCGCTTTCTGGAGCCACTGAAGCAGTGGGCGAACAGCAACAAGTTTAAGCTACATCTGCACACTCTGCAGTCCATCCAGAGACGAAGAAAGAAGCACAAGGATCCTGCAGGGTCTTCTGAAGCCCAAGCCAAATATATGAGGCAGGGAGCTGGAGAATGTGGAGGAAGTGGTCAGTAGGAAAAGGAAAGGGAACAAACAGACATTCTCCTTCAGAAACTTGAGGTCCAGTAGGTACACTTACAGGGGACTAAGCCAACTGGCCTCTTGATTTGCGCTACGCTATCATGCTACTCCTACGTATATGCTCCCCCGCAAAAAAATATCTGTATACACGTGCACAAAGGGAGCAGCTGGCTTGTCACTTATGATTATAATGGCAGTAGTATCTATTGGATATGATTTCCATGTACTAAAACTATGACAAATTATTTACATGCGTTATTTAATACTTCAACAACTATATGAAGTAGATATTTAAAAAAAAAAAAAAAGACAAAGAAAGTGAGATGGGAGAGGTTATGTCAATGTCCCCTACCTAGCAAATGTTAGAAATAAAATTCAGTTTAATTTTGTCTGACTCCCAAGTCTATGCTCTTAATCAGTACACTGCTCTGCTTCCCAGATAATATAATGAATAAATCAAATGAAGATAAATATTTGGTTTTGGATTTTAAAGCAAATAAAATGATTGCTTACACATATTGAAAATGGCCTACTAGAAATATAGGAGATATTTGTTGAGAGCTTCCTTTATGATCATAGGATAATAGAATATTTAAGAATAATAAGACATTTCAGAAAGATGAGATCCAGTCTCCTTCTCACCCATCCTCCACTTTAAAAAAAAAAAAAAGATGAAGAAACTAAGGCCCAAAGTGACGAAGTCACTTGCCCAATTCATACAGCTACTCATGGCAATGTAAGAACTAGAACTTGTCTTCTGCTGCTGTCTCGTGCTCATTACCGAAAACATTTGATTCCTCATTTGTGCTCAATATTTTATGTCCCAGGTGCTATACAATTATGGCCACTTAAGAGAAATCTAAACTATATTTTCCAATAGGAAAAAAGAAGGAATGAAAATAGAAAGTGTACAGAACACTGATTACATCCTGACATGAGGGAGTTAATGAATCTTTCAATCTCTGTCAGATTTTTAACACCTGGCTTAAGTGTGCATCCTTAAAACAATTTAGTTTTGCCTCTTTTGAAAACTGTATATCTTACTTGAGTATGAGTGGAAATAAAATAAAACAAAACTATATATCAAGTAAAGTGTACAGTAGGTAATCCTTTGAATTTTGTTTCTCTCATTTTTTAGCTCAATGTAAGATTGGTGTTATCTTTAGCTCTAGTTCATTTATTTCCATTGCCATATAAAATTCCAATATATTGTCAATGACCTTTAGCTAGAGACCATCAGAAACACACCTGTAGTTGAACAAAGTTATGTTTACTGACTTATTGTAACAAAGGAAGCTGCACACCATAGAGAATCATGGAGCATCTCAGTGAAAAGGTGTTAGAAAGAACATACATTTTGTCTTGTGTTAGGTGATTTGGGGGAGGTTTGAAGCAGGGTGCTCTGAATTGGATGCCATTATAAGTGGAGTTAATTCTATGATGAGTATATTGATAATTCTTAGTAGAAGGTGAGAGGAATGGGGTGAGACTAACGCTGTCATTGGTAAATAAGCTGTAGTGACTAATATTAGCCAGGACAGAAAGATGTTTGGGCATTTTTGTGGATTGGACAATACTCCTTTTTGTCTGTATTTAGACACACTTATGATGTGCTCTCGTTTCCCTCTTGCTCCATCATAGTCATAGTGTGGCCTTCTCTGATACTGGTGTCCTATGAAATCATTTTTAGTTCAACAGAAGATCACTATGGCCTAGCTGTTGAGTGTCAGGCCAGCTCCTATGGACTGCTTTTGTCTTTTTCAGTATGAATGCAGCAAAATTCATTTACCTATTTTATTATTCTACTGCTCATAGCATATCATTGTACATGTCACTTTGTGCACACGTATACACATATTTTTTGTGGGGAGTATATATTAGAAGTATATATAAGTAGCATTGATATCATAGGGTATGCTCTTTTCAGCTTTACATGATGTCACCAAACTGCTTTCTCAGAAGTTGTACTGGCCAGGCGTAGTGGCTTACGCCTGTAATCCCAACACTTTGGGAGGCTGAGGTGGCCAATCACGAGGTCAGGAGTTCAAAACGAGCCTGACCAACATGGTGAAACCCTGTCTCTACTGAAAATACAAAAATTAGCCAGGCATCGTTGTGCGTGCCTGTAATCCCAGCTACTCAGGAGGCTAAGGCAGGAGAATCGCTTGAACCTGGGAGGTGGAGGTTGCAGTGAGCGGAGGTCACGCCATTGCACTCCAGCCTGAGCCACAGAGTGAGACTCCATCTCAAGAAAAAAAAAAAAGAAATTGTACTGATTTACATTCTCATCAGCAGTGCAACTTCCAGTTGTTCGAATTATTTCCAACACTTAGAATTACTAGTCTTTTAAAATTTTGACCATTCTGGTGAGTGACTGTGTTCATATGTAATTGATTAATTTGCATTTCTCATTAATTACTGATGAAGTAGGGCACTATTTAATATATTTGTAGTCATTGGAATATCCTTTTTTGGAAAGCTTTTGTTCAGTTCTCTTGCCTGTTTTTAACATTGCATTGTTTACCTTTTTCTATTAATTTCTATTCTTTATGTTCTGACTATGAGTCTTGAATACATTAAAAAAGATGTTTATTCTTGGTCAACATATATAAACAGAGAATAGCCTTCAGCAATTTGGATAGAAAAAAAATAGAGTATACTACCCACCCACTAATATTACTTTGCATCATCAAAAAGGCTATTGGGGTAGTTTTTTTAAAAGGAAATATTTATTTAGTGATTCACAAATTATGCAGAAGCTTCTCACATCCTAGGAAGTCTTAATACAATCAATTTCAAAATAATTCATTAAAAAAATTGTAAGTTAAAAAAATACATTCTTGGCTGGGTGTGGTGGCTAAAGTGTGCGATCCTAGTACGTTAGGAGGCTGAGGCAGGAAGATCACTTGAGGCCAGGACTTTGAGACCAGCCTGGATAACATAGCAAGACCCTTGTCTCTACATAAATAAATAAATAAATAAATAAAGTATGGTGACAAAGCCTGTAGTCCCAGTTACTTGAGGAGGAAACATTGCTTGAGGTTAGGAACTTGAGGTTACAGTGAGCTATGACTGTACCACTGCACTCCAGCCTGGGTGACAGAGTCAGTATCTGTCTCAAAAAAAAAAAATTCTTATGAGGTGAAGTATAAGCAATGCTGCTTTTCTTTTTTTATATTCTTTTTTGTTAGTTTATGTTTAATTGATAGAGAAAATTATATTAATCATATATAACATGATATTTTATAGCATATTTATATTGTAGAATGACTAAATTCAGCTAATTAACATATATATTACCTCACATAGTTATTATTTTTGTGGTGAGAATACTTAACATCCATGTCTTGGGCATTTTTAAAGAATACAGTATGTTGTTATTAACTATAGCCACCATGTTGAGCAATAGATCTTTTGGACTTACTTCTCCTAACTGAAATTTTGTATCCTTTTGGCTCTCCAACTTTTCCTTCCTCATCCCAGCCCCTAGCAACCACCATTCTACTCTCTAGTTCTATGAGACCAACTTTTTAAGATTCCACATATAAATGAGGTAACACCCTTATGAAAAACAATATAGAAGGACCTCAAAAAATTAAAAATAGATCTACCATAGAATCTAGCAATCCCACTACCAGGGATATTTTCAAAGGAAATGAAATCAGTATGTTGAAGAGATATCAGCACTCCCATGCATTGCAACATTAGTCACAATAGCTGAGATATAGAATCAGCCTAAGTGCCCATCAGTGGGTAAGTGATTAAAGAAAATGTAGTATATGTACATAATGGAATATTCTTCACCCTTCACAAAGAAGGAAATCCTGCAATTTGTCACAACATGGATGAACATGGGGGACGTTATGTTAAATGACGTAAGCCAGGCACAGAAATACTGCTTTTCAATTCAATTCCTCTGAATCTTGATCTGTTTGGTTAGCCCCAGGCGATTTATTAAAATCTGCTTGATGGAATTAAAATCCAAAATATTTTCTTTTGCCTTGGAAAATGTTAGGAACTTTAAACATGGTGGCAGGTTTTTTTAAAGCCTGTATTCTTTCTGGTGAAGGTAGAATTGGGAGCCCACAGACTAAATCTACAGCCTCTTAGCTTGTAAAGTCAGGATCAAAACCTACATGTTGGGAAGAGGGACAATCCACAGTTAGTAGGATATCATGAAGTTTTGGGAGAACAAAAATTCACTTCAAAACTGTATCTGAGTACTAACTTTTAAACTTTAAAAATCTTATTTTGAAACATTTCAGAGTTTTGGAAGAGTTACAAGAGTGTTCGTAATCACTTATGACTTACCCATTGGCTTACCTTAACTAAAGTGTAATAAGGCTTCTCTTCTCCCCACAGGTCCCTGAACTTCAGCTGGCCCCAAAACTTGAGCAAGCTCTAAAAAGCAGAACATCTCCCACTTAACAGTTTATTCTGAGAACTAGCCAACCACAGGAGGGAAAATCATATCTCCAGTTAAAGTGCCCTGATCATGCCACCTGCTCATCCTACCCCCCTTGCCCTGTTCCCATACAAACGTCCTGCTAGCCCTGTTTACACCTTTTTTTTTTAACTCTTTTTTTAAAATTTGATTTTTAGACATTTGAAGATTTCTGTGGTCAGAGGGTCTGTAATAGTTTTTTTTTTTTAAATAAAGCTGCTCCTTACCTAAATCCAGATTTGTTTTTATTGAATATAATAATAAATGACCATATTACCTTCACCTAGATTTATCAATTTTGCTACATTTGTACACTTTCTTTTACATATTTATCTATTACTGTATTATATAATACATTATAATATATATGCACATACATTATTCAAAAATAGTTATCTCTTCCTCAATTTTTATGGGAGATGTATACCTCTCCGCTCCAATGGTGCTGAGTTTAGCTGCATGATATGCCTTGACTTTACCTTGGGTTCAATATACTTCCTTATCTCTTGACTCTGGAGTTGGCCATATGAGTTATTTTGGCCCTCAATGGGATGTTAAGAGTGTTGTAGGTTGAATTTGTCCCCCAGAAAGATATGTTGAAATCATAACCACTGGTCTTTGTGAATGTGACCTTATTTGGAAACAGAGTCTTAGCGAATGTAATCAAATTAAAATGAAGTCAAACTGGATTAGAGTGGGCCCCAAATCCAATGACTGATGTCCTTATAAGGAGAGAGATTTTGAAGACTCATGGACACACATAGGGAAGAGGGCAACATGATGACAGAGACAGAGGTTGGACTGATGCTGCTACAAGGATTGCCCACAACCACCAGAAACTTGGTAGAGTCAAGGAAGGGTCTTCCACTATGCCTTCAAGGGGAGTGTAACCCTGCTGACATCTTGTTTTCAGACTTCTAGCCTCCACAACTGTGGAGTAAAATTCCACTGTTTTAAGTGGAATAAAATTCCACTGTTTTAAGCCACTCAATTTGTAGTCATTTCTTATGGAAGCTCTAAGGAAACTAATACACAGAGAGAAACAAGTTGTGCCTTGTAATGTGCTTGCATAATTGGGCTTGTCCTTTTGCTCTTCTGCTATCTTCATAAGAATATTCTCTGGATAGCCTATTGATCAAAGAATGATGAAAGACACATGGAACAGTACTGGACACAACCTGCATATTGAAGCGGAGCATGGCTGATCTCAGCCTAAATCTGCTGACCCCAAGACGCATGAATGGGAATCAATGTTGCTTTGAACTACTAATTTTTGAGGTATTTTGTTGCACTACATTCTGTGACAATAGCTAACCTGTGTAATATGTAAACCTTTTATTTTGGCATAGTTAGCTGCAGACATTATTATATCATTCCTAAATATCTCAACATGTACCTCTTACAAACAGGGACAGTATCCTTCATAACCGCAATACAATTATCACATTCAGGAAGATAAACATGAATACGGTACTATTATCTAATACATACTTCATATTCTAATTTCCCCCGTTGTTCCAAGTATGTTCTTTGTGCTGTTTTTTTTAAATGTAGGATACAATCAAGGATTGCACATTGCTTTTAGTTGTTATGTTTCTCTAGTTTACTTTAAACTGAACAGAGAAAACATTTTTATGATGCTGATTTTTAATAACACTAACTTCTTTTTCATGACACTGCTGTTTTTATTTATTTATTAAAAAAACTTTTATAGTAGGTTCCGGGGTACATGTGCAGTTTGTTATATGGGTAAACTCATGTCATAGGGGTTTGTTGTACAGATTGTTTCATCATTCAGGTACTAAGCCTGGTACCCAATAGTTATTTTCTGTCATCCTCTCCCTCTTCCCACCCTCTACCCTCAAGTAGGCTTCAGTCTCTATTGTTCCCCCTCTTTAGGTCCATGAGTTCTCATCGTTTAGCTCCCACTTATACATGAGAACATGCAGCATTTGGTTTTCTGTTCCTGCATTAGTTTGCTAGAGATAATAGCATCCAGCTCCATCCATGTTCCCATAAAAGACATGATCTGGTTCTTCTTTATAGCTGCATAGTAGTCCATGGTGTATATGTACCACATTTTCTTTATCCAGTCTGTTATTGATGGGCATTTAGGTTGATTCCATGTCTTTGCTATTGTGAATAGTGCTGCAATGAACATTTGTGTGCATGTGTCTGTATGGTAAAATGATTTATATTTCTTTAGGTATATACCCACTAATTGGATTGCTGGGTCGAATGGTAGTTCTGTTTTTAGCTCTTTGAGTAATTACCACATTGCTTTCCACAATGGCTGAACTAATTTACACTTCCACCAACAGTGTATAAGTGCTCCCTTTTCTCTAACACTTTCATCAGCATCTGTTATTTTTTTACTTTTTAGTAATAGCTATTCTGACTGGTTTGAGAGGGTATCTTATTGTGGTTTTAATTTGCATTTCTCTAATGATCGACACTGATGTTTTTAAAGAGTTGTTTTACAGTATATCCCTCAATTTGGAATTTTTTATTGTGTTTACCCTTGGTTAGATTGAGGTTAACTATTTTTGCAAAAATACCACGTAAGTGATATTGTGTTCTTCTCAATGTATCACATCAGAGGGCATATGATGTTATTTTATTCCATCATTGGTGATATTAAGTTTGTCAATTTGGTTATAAAATTGTGTCCATCAAATTTCTCAGCTGGATAGGTACCTTTTAATTTTTTTTTATAATTAATTAGTGATATGTGGAGAGATTTGAAACTATGAGGATATGCTATTCCCAAAACAATTTTATTAACCATTGGTTTCCAACATCCATGAATGATCCTTGCCTTCAATAAATACATATTTGTATATATATTGTATAAGTATATGTGCATACATACATCTATATGGATCATGAGACTTACACTTTCAATACATTAATACAGGTATCTTCATTTTCCTCCCCTACTTCATATTTTGTATTTTCCTTGTCCCAAAGTGAGAAGCCTTAGTTCCCAACAGCATCAGTATATTTACCCATCATCTAAATCTCAAGATACACATTAAAGAATTTTGGAATTATTACACTATTACCTAAGTGCTAATTAATTTTTTTGAAAATCCACTCAGGGAGGCAAGAGAAATGTAGTTAGTCTCATATTGAATAACAAATTCTTTTTAGCCAATATTCTTCCCTTTAAGACTCTACATTTTCTGCTTATAAAAATAGTGTAGATCAAAATTGATTCTAACATTAATGTAAAATGCATTGTTTATTTTTATTTATCTTTAAGTCATAGGTCTAAATGGTTCTGAAGTTGTTCTGCTGATAATTTTGTCACTATTTTCAACTTATTTTAGAAAAAAATACCTTAACTAGAATATTGGAGAGTCTCTTCTGATTTGTTGCTTCTACTATTGTACCCAAAGTTCAGATAGTTTTAAAATTTTAATATTGATAATATTTATTGTGATAGTAATTTTTATAAACAGGTTAATATTTGGGGTCATCTCTAATTTTCATTCATATATACCTTTTAAGCCTGAAAAAATGGTCTATTTTTAGGAGTAGATGTTATTTTGAAACATTGAGGTCATACCTGCAGTTGTAAACTTTAGTACTATTTAAAAATTTTATTCTACCATTGTGTCTTTTCATGCATTTAAGGTTTCTTATCCATGTTAGCAGAAACAGGATGCTTTGGTGGATAGAAGTCTTTTTTAGGCAGCTCAGTTTATTGCAGCTGCTCTTGATCTCCCATCTGTTGCTTTAAATGACAATGCCTCTTATTGCTCAACCTGTGCATGTGCGTATAAAGTTTCCTTCTCTCATAGTAACACAAGAAGCCATAGTATAAACCAACACTACTTATAGACTGGACTTGTATTACACTCTTATTTAAAACAGATGTCTTTCATCTTATTATTCATGTTTTTTTTTCATATTGGTAGAATAGGCTATGGATGTCTTTCCATGAAATCTGACAAGTGTTTGGAAACGTCTCAATTTAATCAAATAGAGACTACATTAGAGTGATAATTCTTTCCCTTAATAAGCTCCTATCAATTTCTCCTTTTTATAAGACAATTCAGTTAACAACACCAAAATCAGTACCTACATTTTTGTTGAAATTAATATCTATTCAACAAAATTTCATTTTAAACCTTAAAACAGAAATGGTAATTTTTATGTTAAGTAACTGTGCTATTATATTTTTATTATATGTTAAGACCCATAGAAGTGTAAATGAGAAAATAGCTATAAGAAAACCAAATACTAACTGGGTTGGTTGACATATAAAGCCAAATGTGCCCCCGGATGGGACTTTTTTCTGAGAGTGGTAAACTTGTTTGCTTGGGAAAGAATTTTCACTCTCAACTTGCTAGAATTGATTTTACACTGTAACCCATATATCTGAATATACAGTAAGACTCTGAAACAACATTTGAACAAGGTATTTCCACTATTTTTTCTTGCTATTTATCAAGATCTGCACTTACAAAGCAACTTAAGTTTCCTCCTCTGAAGCTGGATGTACGTAATTCACAGTAACTTAATCATCACTGTGTAAAATAGTGTAAATAATATACACAGACTAAAAGTAATAAACATACCGTAAATTTTCTGTATTTTTAGCACTCTGATAGTTTATATATTAGGCTTGGAAAAAATAAAAAAACAAGAGTTTTCCTCCTAGAATTCCCACCACCTCTTACCAATTCCTAAATATTGTCACACTTTTTGTCTTCCAGAAACTGAGATCGGAGTAGTACTCTCGGCTAAGCTTCCTGGAATATGTTTGGCTAACAATATAGTGCTTCCTTAGTATTTCTTTCAGTAAAATATACCCTGTGGAAGTTTCAGTAAATATTTTTAAATACCTGTATATACAGATACTTTAAAAATACCTATTTGATTACAAGATGTGTTGGAAAAAATGCTTGGAGAAATTTAAACATATTCGTAGATTATTTTGAGTAGAAGCGAGAGCTCACTCTGAAAATTCTACATTTTTCCATTTCTTTTTAAAAATAGGCAGATATCTCCAAAAACCACTTCTTTACGCCCCAAATCTTCAATTTGTGTCTTTTAAGTTTTAGGTCTTAATCCAAAGAACCCTTTAAACTTTATCAATAGCATTTTCCTCATCTGCCACCAGGTGGCAGGTGGATCCACTTTTCGGAGCGCGACCCCGACCCCGCCCTACCGGAAGCTGTCATGCAAAGGAAATCTCTCTGGCCACGCCCAGAGTTCAGCACCCTGTCCACGGACAGCGACACCGCCCAATTCAGTCCCATGACTCGCGGCAGAGATTTTCACCTGACAAAGGAAATGGCCAATCCCAACTGGTTCCAAGGGCCGTGTGACTGGCCAATTTACAATGCCAGAGGTGGAGGGGGATAGGAACCCCTTGTTTTGGGATTTTTAGCCTGGAGGAGGAGCCGGCTGATGTTAAATAATACACCATATTGCAAAATCCTGTGGTGGTTTTTCTCTCTCCACTCTCCGGAATCTCAGTGACTCGTAAATGCTGTCTTGCTGTGGTACAGGGGCTAGATTACCCAACCTCCGCGTGTTGGTTTATTCCGACAAAATGCGTAAGACAGCAAAGGCGGTACAAAAGTCAGTGTGAGTTATGGCGGCCAATACCTCGGCTTGCACAAAGCTGCCTGTCAGCTTTCCTAAGACACCAGCATCGGGACGGACTACATTTTCTTTTTCTCGATTTCCAATTAATTAATCTTGGAAACACAAACAGCAGCTGATTTTGTTGTTGTTGTTCGCTTGAAATTACTATTTGAGGCAAAGACACTGATTGGAGTGAAGCACGAGTGTGTTCTAGAAATAATGGTTTAGTTGTTATCTTCCAGTTGCCTGGCGACTAGTTAGACAAAAAGAGCCTTGTGAGTGGGAATTATTTGCGTTTTAGAACGGCAGAAACCCAGGGGCAAATGAAAATGGGTTCAGGATGGCATAATATATTACCTGGGACTAGCGTTTAGAATCAATCTCATTAAATCTCAGTGCTGGGGAAGTAGGCAGCGCTAAAGAGGAAGAGTAGCCAGTTAAGGTTCACAAGTGGGTTAAATTAAGCCGAGTTTTTGTTGTAATTTATCCGTATTATATGGATTGCTTTCTCATTCCCCGTTGTTTTGTCGGCGACAAATGCAGATCTTTAACCAGCAGAGGGCGAATCGACTGCATTTTTCAGCCCTCAGACACTCCCTCTTCCTCCCTTCTCTGCCCCTGGGAAATTAATTTACTAAGCTCTTCAAATATAGACGAAGCTGAGGAAGGTGTTGTGGAAGGCGAGTAGCGCACAGGACTTGGCAGAGTGCCCCCCCTGTCAGCCTTGGATGTGTGGCTGCGCCGCACTCCTGATGACATGCATTTCCTTGCTTGGGACTGCAGAGGGGATTGCAGGGGTTGTTGCAGTAGAAGGCGGGGATGAAAAGCACCCTCATCCCCAGACGCCATAGATATTTAGGATCACTAGCTTCAGAGAACTGAGAGGGCCAGAGGTAGCCTAGTAAAATGAATGTAAACTGTGAAGGTGGGAAAGAAGAAATAAACCGTTTGCGTCTCAGGGCCAATACTCAGTGAGCTAGAACAATAACCAAAAGGGATGGGGCGGGGGGTGGGGGGTGGTCTCTGCTCTGGCTTTGCCTCTCTGGGAAGAAAAATTGGAGAATGAGGAGTAGGGAAAGGGAGCGATGAGAACAAAGACTAAAAGTTTGGCTGAGTCATCTTTAAAAGACAAGCAAAGCAAGCCAGCCCAAGGGAAGAGACAATGAAAGCAAGCCTGCCAGAATGCAGAGCAGAGCAATAAAGCATGCTGTACAACGTTAATTTATTGTTGGGCGGAACCCTTCTCATTCTGGAGGGGCATACCACTTGCTCCAGAGGGATGATTTACTTTGTATTCTAAGACTTTGCAGAATCCCCTGGGCAGGCAGCCAGAACTCCCATTAATTCAGCATGTCCTTTCTCCTTCACATATTTATGTCTTAGAATTCATCTAACTCAGTTTCAAACTAGTAAAATTAATTTTTTTCTGGAGGCATTAAATTTTATGCAGTATTGCATTTTCTCTCCCTCAGTCATTAAATTCCTGTAGTACTTCTGTTTAAAGGACACCATTTTATTAATAAATTCAATTCATAAGATAGTATTATATTCCCTTGGAGTTGGTATTGGAGAGGACAAGAGTAAGATATCTTAAGATAGATCAACACTTTTCGGAATGCATGATTTGACTCATAGTTTCATGACCAATTTTACAGATAAACTGCACTGTCGTGGTGTTTTGCAGCACACCTGTGTTTCTGTAGCATTTCCCCTGTAAAAGAGCACTTGTAAATTTCCAATGCATACACCAAAATGTATTCATGTTGTTTCAAGATCCAAACAAGTGCTTAGTATTGACTAATATAATCTCCCCATAGAAACAAGAATTATCTTTTTAAAATCTAAGTACTAAGTCAGTGAGCAGGCATGTAATGAAAGAGAATATCCAAATAGCCAATAAGCATATGAAAAGGTTTATAACATCCTTAACTATTAAAGAAATGGAAATTTAAGCCACCACATTGAAAAGCCTGTATCTATCCAAGAGCATGGCTAAATAAATAAACAATAAAAGCTGACATTTTCAAGCCTTGGAAAGGATAAAGCAGCTCCAGCTATCACACACTGCTGATGGGGTGTAAATTGTTACAATCACTCTGGAAAGCTGGCAGCATTTACTAAAGTTCAATAAAGCATACCCCTAGATATGCACTCTTAGGTATATATCCAATAGAAATGCCTACGTGTATGTACAAAAAGACATAGACAAGAATGTTCATCACAGCTCAAACCTGGAAGCAATTCAAAAGAACCTCAATAGTTCAATGGATAAAGATGTTGCTGTTGCCATATACAGAAACATACACAGCAATGACAATTTTTTTTAAAACTACTACATACAACAATATGTATCAGCCTCACAGACATAATGCAATATTTAGCAGGAAAAAAATCAGAAACAAATTTTTATATGATTCTATTAATTTAAAGCTCAATAACTGCATAAACTACCCTAAGATGATTAAAGTGAGGATAGTGGTTGCTTCGATGGAGATAAAGACTGGAATGGGGAATGAGGGAGGCTTCAGGATTTGGTAATGTTCTATTCCTTGATCTGGGTGGCAGTTACATGAGAGTATTCACTGCAAACAACTATTAAACTGCACACTATGATTTGTGCATGTTAAGTATGGTTTATTAGAATAAAAATATACTAAAAAATTTTACTGATACAAATATTTGTATGTATTTATGGAGTACATGTGATATTTTGTTTAAAAGACATAAGACAGATTCTGTTGCATCCATGCTTAAAACAATTCAATGTCTTCCCATTGCATTGAGAGTAAAATCTGGATTCCTTAATATGGCCTATGAGGCCCTGCATAAACAAATTCTATCTAAATTTCCAATCTTATTAACCACTTCCTCCCTCAGTCACCACACGTGAATTACTCTGACCTTCCAACAGTTTCTAGAACATTAATCAATCTCTTTTCAGTCTTGGGGCCCTTGAGCTTGCTGTTTTCTTTACCTGGAATGGGTTATCACCAGCTCTTTGCATAACATGTTCCTTCTAATCTGTCAACTCAGATTAATGACATCTCTTTAAAGAAGCTATCTTTGACTCCCATCTAAAATGTCTGTGTTATTTTTCTATTTGCTGCTGTGACAAATTGTCACAATGTTAATTTCCCCTTGCTATGTAATACATTCACAGGCGTCAGGACCAGGATGTAGGCATCTTTAAAGGGGACATTATTCTACCTGCCACAGTGCACTTCTTTTATTGATTACAGCATTATGCTTATTTCAGTAGAGCACTAATCACAATTTTATTTTTTTATTTTTATTTTTTATTTATTTTTGAGACAGAGTCTCTCTCTGTCTCCCTGGCTGGAGTGCAGTGGCGCGATCTCGGCTCGCTGCAAGCTCCGCCTCCCAGGTTCATGCCATTCTCCTGCCTCAGCCTCCCGAGTAGCTGGGACTACAGGCTCCCGCCACCACGCTCAGCTAATATTTTGTATTTTTAGTAGAGGCGGGGTTTCACCGTGTTAGCCAGGATGGTCTCGATCTCCTGACCTCGTGATCCACCCGCCTCAGCCTCCCAAAGTGCTGGGATTACAGCTTCCCAAAGTGCTGGGATTACAGGCGTGAGCCACCGCACCCGGCCTACTAATCACAATTTTAAATACTTTTATATATATTTACTTGTTCACTGTCTAACTTCTCCACTCTAATGTAAATTCTAGTGAGAGCAGAGACCCTATCTGTCCTGTTCTCTTCTGTTTTCCTGGTGCTTAGCATGATACCTGGCACATTGTAGCGGTTCAGTGGGTATTTGTGGAAATAATAAGTAACTTATTAACGTTTAGCCTCTGCTTTGATACTTAACAGCCCTATTTGCTTTTTATCGTTCTTGCTCATATAAAAATAAATATTATGTCTCAGTAGTAGAGAAATTTCTGAAGAGATATTAGCATAGATTTTTTTCAAGTTCTCCATCATACTAACTCACTATAAAAAATCATGCCTACAGATATAGGCCCATATATGTCACATAGGCCTATATCTGTAAATTGATTGTAAAAATTTACACTCCATTATATATATCTTCATATATGTATATACATATATCTTTGTAATATAACTTTATGTTTTATTGGAGTTAAAAGGATAGTTCATAAATTGCCACTTCATGGAAAATAGCACATCACAAGACTAATGCAGCTGAAGCAAAAGTAATCTAGAATAAAGAGTTGGAATTTGTTACAGTCACATGAGAAAAAATATGGTACATGGGGCTGTAAGTATGATACTATGATGTAGCTAGAAAAACAGTTATCTGTCATCAAATAATCATTGCTTATTTCTCTTTTGCCAGGTTGTAATACCAGATACCAGAAAATTTAAAATACTTGGTAATTTATTCATTTATTCAGCAGATATTTATTGGGCACCTATGAAGTGCCAGACACTAGACTCTGGGCAAAAGCATGAATAACATATGGTACGAATTATTAGGGAACACCTGCCTTTAGGGAGCCCACAAATAGATACACGATATTATATGAAATAGTGGCAAACATTATAAAGGAGAAGGGGGATGATGAGAAACCAATTAAGGGTTTTGAATGGAGATTTGATTTACATTATGAAAAGACAAGTCTGGCTGTTATATGGGTAGAAGAAGGGAAATTCATTAGAAGGTCATGGCAATAATGCAGGCCAAAGATAATGGTAGTTTGTACAAGGGTGGGAGTGCTGAAGTTGAAAAAATTGATTGGGTTTGGAGCATAACTTTAAAAAAAATTGGCATGATTTCATGATGGATCTAATGGAAAATGAAATAATAAAAGAAAGAATGTTCTCTGTTTTGAATATCTTAGTGATTGGTGGTGTCATTACTAACATGGGGAAAGTTAGGGTTAGTTTCGGAATGGAAAAATCAACAATTTTATTTTGGACATGCTAAATTTGAAATGCTTGTTAAATATCTAAGTCATATCAAGTGGGCAAATGAATATTTGGATCTGGGGACTTAGAGGAGATACCATATCTACAAATATGAATTTTAAAGTAAAGATTAGGAAAACTATAAAGCAATGAAATGAGGTCACCTGGAAAATTCATGTAGATAGAGAAGATGGTGAATCCTAACACACATCAGCTTTAGAGGTCTAGAAAATGGTTCAAAGAAGCCAGCAAAGGAGACTGAAGGAGGGAATGACCAGTGTGGTAGGAGGAAATCCAGGAAAGAATGTCCCCTGAGAGCCATGTGGAGAAACTGTTTTAAGAAGGAGAAAGGAAATACTGCTTTAGTTTAGTAAAATGAGACTTGAGATAGAAAGATGTAAGCCTCTTGTGACCTTGGCAGAGCAGATTCAATGAAGTAGTAAAATAAAAACCTGATCTAATATGATAATCCATTATGAAAATATTACAGAGCTTGAGTTCGTTTTAAATAATGCTACTCAAAGTAGAGGTCATATGAATTGCTAAGATTGATGGTCTATATGCATATAATTAATTAACTTCTAAATTCACAATTTCTTAATATTAGTAGATCAAAGTATATAGATTGTTTTACTGTAATGATGGCTTCCTAAAGGGAATACTGAGTCATGATTTCTTCATAGCTCTGAAGATACTATTTAATTCTATGATTTATAATAATGAAAATAATAGTTTTAAATTCTTCCCTTCTTCTGAGATATTACAAATACCTACTCTGGACCTCAAAATAGAAAAATAAGCTTTCTTCATGAAGAGCTCTTTGTTGAATGTCCTATGTTTCTGAGGACTCCATGTGATGCATTGATGTTTGCAAGCGAGTTATTTGTATTACCTGTGTTTGTACCATGATGAGGCTGTTTCCAATAATTGTTGTAATTACTAGGTCTCCTAATCTTGCAAATTGTCCACTCTACAAAGCTCATGTCCATTGTATGGGCCCAGTAAAGGAGCTTTAGAATACTGTCACCTGAGCCAGCTCTTTTTCACAGCATTGTACAATCAAGGGACTTCTCTTCTAAAGACTGGTTTTTACCTAACACTCGATCACCACTATAGTCATTCAGTTACTAAATATTATTAGGCATCTTCTATGTTTGGCCTCTCCTGGAGTCAGAAAATGTAATGTCGAATGAGATGGATCCCATCCTAGCCTCACAAAACTTAGATCCTAATGGGTAAGACAGACAAAAAAATTGTTACGACAAATATGTTACAGACCGCCAGGATAAGAATACAGGGTAATAGAAGAACTCAAAACTACAGATGGGAGATGGGAGGCTGGGAAAGGCTGGGCTCTGAAAGATGAACAGTTATCTAAGCAAAGAGGAAGGAAAACAATTGTCAAAAGCTAGTACAAAGATTTAGAAGCAATGAAAGGATAGTGCATTTGAAGAACACTGTGGAAAAGGGAATAAAATTTATCATTATTTTTCTCTCCTTTAGGGTGACTTGCCTTAATATGTCTTAGTGAACTTCAAACCACCTTAAAAATTGATTATTCATTGTCAAATTTTATTTTTTGCCTATAAAGGCTATCTATTTTTATGTAGTAATCAGTATTCATTAGCTAATAAATATTATGATAGTGCTTATCTATTAGCTAATATTTCTCTAATTATTATATAATATATAAATTATAAAAATATATGATATATAAATTATAAATATATTATATAATATATAATAATTAGAGAAATATTAGCTAATACAGATAAGCACTATCATAAGGTGATAATCAGTTTTAGCAATATTTTTGAAATTCTTTTCAGATAATTTTGGAACATTTTAAAAGTATTATTCTCTAAATCTTCCAAGATTGCCTAACCACTCCAATTGTTCATTACTTCACTCTCACGAGGCTCTAAGGGGTTTCTGTACAGATTAAGCGTTTCCTCTTATTCCAATTCCGTAATATGAATCATGATGAATATAATAATTTATCAAGAAATATTTAATAAGTGATGCTTTATTTCTAATATGCTCTGAGTATAACACTGAAAGAAATTCAATTTTTCTAAGATTTAATAAACTCAAGATAACAACTAACTGATGATTTATCCTCTTATTATTCCTGGAAATCTGAGTGTGGAAGAGGTAAATGAAAGCAGGTAATTAGATGTTATGCAGAGTTTAAATTATAATATTTTTTTCTGTGCGAAATTGAAGAGATACCCAGTACAGTTTTAATTTTATATATAAGGAAACTGAAGACCAGTAAAGTAGAATGTCCAATATTATACCTCAAGTTAGCAAAACAAAAAGTCCTGGAAATCAGATTCTGACTCAAGTCTAGTGCTTTTCTCATTATAATATCTTTGTTCTCATTTTTTCTTTTTCTTTCTTTCTTTCTTTCTTTTTTTTTTTTTTTTTTTTTGAGATAGGGTCTCACTTTGTTGCCCAGGTTGAAGTGCAATGGCATGCATGGCTCAGCAGCCTAGAACTCCTGGGCTCAAACAAACCTCCTGCCTCAGTCTCCCAAGTAGCTATGACTACAAGTGCGTGCCATCAGACCTGGCTAATTTTTTTTTTTTTTTTTTTTCTGGTAGAGACAGGGTCTCACTGTGTTGCCCAGGTTGGTCTTGAACTTCTGGCCTCAAGTGATCCTCCTGTCTTGGCCTCCCAAAGTTTGGGATTATAGGCATGAACTACCACACCTGGTCTCAAAGTGCTTTTGATCTTTAAAAGTTTGAGGGCCACCGCTTAGAAATCCATTTGTTTAGTCAATAAACAAATATTTATAAAGGACCTTTGATATTTTAGGATCATTCTAGGTATTGGGGATACAGTAATGAATGATCGACAAAAATTTCTGCTTTCTAGGAACCGGAGAGATCATCAGACCACTGATACCAACTGGGATATTTATAGGACTGGATACATTTGAATTTCAGGTATGTGCACATGTACGTGTGTGTGTGTATTCAGTTTGTTTCATTTACATTTGAGTATATGAAGATATAATTTCCATGCAATAAAACTCATTATTTTAAGGGGTACAGTCTGACAAGTTTTGACAAACATACATAGTCATTTAACTACCACCACAATAAAAATATATATTTTCATTACCCCAAAAAGTTCTTTCATGCCTCTTTGTATGTAATACTTTACCCCACCTGCAGCTTCTGATAAAACTGATCTGATTTCTATCCCTGTTTAAATGGAGTCATCTAGTAGGTACCCTTTTGCAGCAAGCATTTTTCATTTAGCATAATGCTTTGAGATTCATCCACCTTACTGCATGTATCAGTAGTTGGTTCATATCTGTTCGTCTCCAATGTTCAGTAATTGAGCTTCAGTTTTCGCATCCTAACTGAGCACAAAGACCAAGTGAAAAGATTTCGAATCAACTAGTGTAGGAAGTCTAGTAGGAGATTCTCCTTCATCAAACGAGAGACCCTGAGATGGGTCTCTTAGTGTTAAGTGAACTAGATATGACTTCCACCCAGGGACTACCAAAAAACCCTAACTGAAAAACCTGACTGTTTCTGAGACTAACTAACTGTAGGGGCAGGATGATGGGGAATAGGGATCACCACTAGGGATCTGGAACCACTTCTGGTTTTCATGTAGGTTTTTTTTTTTTTTTTTTCCTTAATTGAAATACTTTATCTTATTTTTTAAATTTTTTATTTTTGTGGGTACATAACAGGTATATTATTTATTCTCATGTAGTTTTGAAGCTTGTATTCCGTGGACATGGATAATTGGGAAACAGAAACAAAACATCAAGTTGAAAATATAATTTTATGTTGATCTCACATTTCTAGTACCCCTGGAGCCTGGACAAAGTAAGTACATATTATCTCTAGAATAATCCACCTTTATCGCAGGCTTCAAATAATTTCTAAATATAGAATTCTAAGGAAAGTGGGCGATTTACCATAAAAAAACCAATGTAACAAGATACTAGATTGAGATCCAGCAGAAATAAAAACAACTGAAGCAGGCATACAGTGACTTCAGATAATGAAATTATTGAATACAATATAAAAAGATTATATTTAATATATTTAAAGAAATAAAAGACAAGTTTGAAAATAAGCAGAGGGAAAAACATCATGGAGGAATGAGCAAGCATATTTGGATGAAGAACACATAAAACTTCTACAAATACAAAAATGTAATGAATAAAAGTTTAAAATTCAGTTAGTAGGTTTAAGAACAAATCAGACATGAATGAAAAAGAATAATAGACTAGAAGACAAGCAGACTGTAAGACAGAAAAGAGACAGAGATTATAAAGAGTTTAAAAGACATAGAAAATGGAGTGAAATGATAAACATAGGTATAATTGCAGTATCTGAACTATAAAAGAGGAGTAGAAGCAATATTTAAAGAGATAGTTAATTAGAATTTTTCATAATACCAAATCACAAATTCAGAAACCAAGTGAATCTCATATAAAATAAAAACAAATTAACACATACGTACAGCATAGTATAACTGCAGGACAGTGAAGATGAGAAAGATTATCTTAAAATAGATATAGAAGAGAGATTTCTTTTAAAGTAGTGACAGACTTCAGCACCATAGGAAAGGTAAATTTTTAAAAAAATTTTAAAAATAGGATGGGCACTGTGGCTCATGCCTGTAATCCCAACACTTTGGGAGGCCGAGGTGGGTGGATCGCTTGAGGTCAGGAATTCAAGACCAGCCTGGCCAACATGGTGAAACCCCGTCTCTACTAAAAATACAAAGATTAGCCAGGTGTGGTGGCCAGTGCCTGTAATCCCAGCTACTTGGAAAGCTAAGGCAAGAGAATCGTTTGAGCCTGGGAGGTGGAGATTGCAGTGAGCAGAGATTGTACCACTGAACTCCAGCCTAGGTGACAGTAAGACTGTGTCTCAAAAATAAATAAATACATAGTAAATAAAGTAGTGACAGACTGAGAATGAACTCAGCAGCAAAAGAGGAATGTTAAGACAATGGAATGATATTGTCTATGTTCTGATATAAAATAAAGTTAATCTAGAATTCAAAGCCTAGCATAAACATGGAGAAACCCATCTCCACTAAAAATACAAAATTAGCCAGGCGTGATGGTGCATGCCTGTAATCCCAGTTACTTGAGAGGCTGAAGCAGGAAAATCGCTTGAACCCAGGAGGCGGAGATTGCTGTGAGCCGAGCCATTGCACTCCAGCCTGGGCAACAAGAGCCAAACTCCGTCTCAAAAAAATTAAAAATAAAAATAAATTCTCAAAAGCAAATATGAAATAAAGACATTTTCAGACTCCAAAAGACAAGTTTACCACCAACAGACTCTACACTAAAGCAATTCTAAAGGTTACACTTTAGGCAGTATCTCCTTTTTAAGGCTGAATAATAGCCCATGGCATATATTTGTATCACGATTTCTTTGTTTGTTCATCAGTCAATGGAAAATTGAGTTGTTTCCATACTTTGGCTCTTATGAACAATGCTGCAATGAACATGGGAGCGCAGATATCTCTATGAGGTTATGATTTTATTTTCTTTAGGTATACATCCAGGAGAAGAATTGCTGGGTCATATGGCAGTTCTATTTTTAATTTTTTGAGGAACATCCATACCGTTTTCTTTAATGGCTATACCAATTTACATTCCCACCAACAGTGTACAAGTGTCCCTTTTTCTCTGAATTCTTACCAACACTTGCTATCTCTTGTCTATTGGATAATAGCCATCCTAAGAAGGAGATGCTGCTGTTTACAACAACATGGATGAAACTATGGGACATTATGCTAAGTGAAATAAGCCAGATACAGAAGGAGAAATACTGCATGATCTCACTTACATGGAGAATCTAGAAAAAAATCAAATCCAGGCCAGGCATAGTGATTCACACCTGTAATCCCAGCACTTTGGGAGGCCAAGGCAGGTGGATCATCTGACATGGGGAGTTCAAGACCAGCCTGGCCAACATAGTGAAACCCCGTCTCTACTAAAAAACTACAAAAATTAGCCAGGCGTAGTGGCGGCCGCCTATAATCTCAGCTACTCGGGAGGCTGAGGCAGGAGAATCACTTGAACCCGGGAAGCTGAGGTTGCAGTGAGCTGAGATCATGCCACTGCACTCCAGCCTGGGTGACAGAGCGAGACTCTGTCTTAAATAAATAAGTAAATAAATGAATGAAACATAAATAAAAGAGAAAATGCCATCATGATTATGTAGGAGAATAGGAGAATGTCCTATTCTTAGGAAGTGTATGCTGCTTTATTTAGCAGTGATGTGTCATGTCCAAAACATATTTTGAAATGGTACACCAAAAATTACACAAAGAGGAAAAGAATGAAGGATGGAAAGGGAGAGAGGGAAGGAAAGGGTAAGAGAGAGAGAAAGAGAGAAGCAAGTGTGGCCAATGTTAAATGGTGAATCTTGATGAAAGGAATATAGAGGTTTATTTTACTATTCTGTCAACTTTTCTATAGGTTTAAACTTTTTAAAAAAAATAAAATTGAGCATTGCAATGATCTCTTCAGGACAAGTACTAATTTCTAAAATGAAGAATAGTGGTTTCAAATGAAGTCATCTGAACCTACAGCCAAGTAGCTATGAGTACTAATTGTTTAAATATAATTATCTTAAAACTCGGGCTGGTTGCAGTGGCTCACACCTGTAATCTCAGCACTTTAGGAGGCTCAGGCAGGTGGATCACTTGAGGCCAGGAGTTCAAGACCAGCTTGGCCAACATGGTGAAACCTCATCTCTACTAAAAACACAAAAGTAAGCCAGACATGGTGGTGTGCATCCATAATCCCAGCTACTTGGGAGGCTGAGACATGAGAATCACTTGAACCCGGGAGGTAGAGGTTGCAGTAAGTCAAGATCACACCACTGCACCCAGTCTAGACAAGAAAACAAGACTCTGTCTCAAAAATATAATATGATATAATATAATATAATAATTTTAAAACTATAAAAAAGAAATTAGAGGAGGAATTAGAGATAGTCAGTATAGGGAACACATTCAAGGAATTTTTTGTATAAAGCAGAGAGAAATGTGCAGTAGCTGAAAGGAAAAATGAAGTCAATAAATAGTCATTTTAAGATGTGAGAAATAACATGCTTGTATGGTGATGGTAAAGATCCAGTAGAAACGAGAAAATTGATAATACAGTGGTGGTAGAAAGCAATGTCCTTGAGTACATGACACAGAGAGTTCATCTAGTAGTCACAGAACATAACGTAGAGTACAAGAGAACAAAGGCAGGTCAGTAGGTCAACAAGATAAAAACTTATGGGCAGCTCCTATGATCATTTCATTTATCAAATGTATTCAAAGTTAGATGTTCTACTGATGGAGGAGTGGGAGGAGTGCTGAAAGTTGGAAAGAGTCCAGAACGTAGGAATCAGTCAAGGTAGGATGAATGCAGATGAGAGAGTAAATGGGCTAGGAAAATACTATACAATTGCCAGACAACATTAAGGGCCACTTGAGATTTGTAATTACAAATATAAAATGAGAACAGCTAGCAATAATGTGATGTTTTTCTCCTGTTACATTAACATATGTGAATACAAGCCTGATGTGGGCAAAGTTTTAGGTTTACAAGTCTTTGAATTTATAAATCTAGTTTTTGATTTATGAAGCTTTGGATTTTTATAAGCAAGTATATTAAAGTGAGGGAGGGTCATGGATTTTAAGGTATATAAAATGGAGTGATTACAATGATTGACCGCAGACTTTTCACTGGATAAGAAGAATTAGGACATGAAGTGGTGGGGAAGATGAAAAGATGGTAGGACTAATAGATTTTATGTATTGAAATGATTGGCATTATTTTCCAAGTTAGGGTCTTAGAGGGAGTAAGCTGGGAAAATTGTAGGGGACAATTAGAAAGTTTGATGCTTGAAATTGATACTTAGAAATTAGCAAAGTGTTGCAGTCACTGATAACATAAAGATATTTGACCTTAGATGGGAGTAGGTAGCTGAGGTCAGTAGAGTACTGGGTAATTCAAGGAGAGAAGGTCAAGAAATGGAGAAGGTAGGCTGTTAGAAGAAACATCTATGTGGATATTGAAATCACCAAGAATTATGTTTAGAATAATACTGGAGAAGATGATGAGCCAGCAGTTAAAATCATCAAGAAATGACAATGAGTGACATGGGATCAGGAGATGACTGCTACAAGGAGAGGTAGTGGGTGTTAAAATTTGACGACATGAGATTCTAAGCTGAATGTTGTTAGGCAGAAAGGCGGTAGGGAGATCTGGAAGTGGCAAGGTAGGGTGATATGGAAGTGGCAAGTGGTAGGGTGATCTAGAAGGAGCAGGGAAGATAATTTCTTATTTCTAGGCCCAGTGTTATAAAGGCTAAGGAAAAAAATCACAGCTACATTTTGAGAAGAATAGTGGAAATAATCTCCTTAGGGAGAACCAGTGTTCAGTTTAAAAAAAGGAAGCAAATTTTTAGAAAAGAGGCTGCGGACATAGGGAATTTTGCTGATAACTGACCACAGGGCATAATACAAAGACTTCAGAAGTTAAGGAAAGACAGAAATAGTGTTTAAAAAAAAAAGTCTACAGAACAACATGGGATTTACTCTCTGAGTGAAAGGAGATGGTCAGGGAATTCTGAACTTTTGGGAACTAGCATAAACCATGACCTTAATGTTGATGGTCACATGGTGATGGTAAGGCCATAAGTTGGGGGTGAAGGATTTGGATTGTATAACAAATATAAAGAATTCTGGGGCTCTCGCTTAGCTAAAACTGATGCTTTCCTCTAAGCCCGGGGCCACATAGAGACTGTGTTTGACCTGTGCCAATGCAGATATGGAGACCAGAGAGAAGGCAGTTGCTATCTGGTGTGAGTTTCTTTCCATCTGTCTTGGATGTTATCCATAAATGGAGGAATCAAGTTTCTGGCTTTGTACCCTTTTTGAAAACAAATTTATTCCTGAAGCCCATGCTTCTCAGATGATCAGAATATTGGGATGATAGTTGTGCTGCTGATGCTGCTAGCTCTCACATGGGGCAGTAGCCTGAGAAAACCAAAGGGCAATAAGCATGACTGAAATTTAGCACTGAGATGAAGAGTATTCCTGTTTTCCTATGGCTAGGTTGGGTACTCTTGAAATATGGAAAGTTCAGTTAGAACCTCCCAAATGAGTTTTTTTTGAAGTTTAAAAATTCACTACTTTTTATCACCAAGATCAGAAACACAATGGCCTAATCAGTAACTGTGGACATTTTGAAACATCCTAATATTTAAGAGGAAATTAAAAGTAAGCCTTGCTTACTATCAGTGTTAAAAATCACAAATAGACACACACATACTGAATCACTGTAATAACTCCCTGGTCGTAGTTCACTGAGTCTCTGCAGATTCAATTTGGCATCAAATAACAGCCCATTCTTCTCTGCCACAGTGGTCATTTGGAGCTGATGAGGAGAGAGATAGCACTTTAGCTGCATAGAAGAAGAAAGAAGTGCTCCAAGGTGACATTTTGTTTTGAAAGAAGTGTGGAGATGTAAGTTTGTCGATCTGTTTTTATAAACAACACTTACCAAAATTGGAGACTTTCACCATAGTATCTTTTCTTAAACCAATTTAATTAATTAAGGGTTAAGATACTTGAATTTGCCTTTGGTTATGTCCCTAACACCTAAAAGTCATCAAATTATTCTTACTTACAATTTCCTCATCTATGCAAGTGAAAAATAAAACTGCCTGAAAGCATTAAAAGGGATTTCCGAGTCATTGCTGATTTGAAACCGGGGTGCTTCAACTTTAACCTTCAAGATAAGCATGTTCACATCTTCAATTCCAGGCCTTGGCTAACATGCAAGACAAGCAAGCTGCTCTCAGAAGAGACCTCACTTATGCAAAGAAGGCAACCAGAGGTAGATGCCAAATTCAAAGTGGGACGTTGTAAGTAATGATTACAAAATGGATTAGGTTCCTAGAAGGACATGATGTGTGTACCAAGAGGGATGAACAACCTTTTGTTAAATAGCGTGCTAAGATGATGACAGGAATTTAGTTCACCTTGGTACCAATTCACCTAAAGTCAATTCTCCTGATGCCAATTTACCCTAATTAATTCATCTAAAATTATCATTTTCTAGAGCAATGGTTCTCAATCCTAGCTATGCACTGAGTGATTCTAACCTGGGGAATTTTTCAAAACAATGCCCAAGCCACAACCCCAGAGATTCTGATTTATTTGGCTTGTAGTAGAGCCCAGGCATTGTCACATAAAGTGTAAGATATCAGTTAGATGTAAATTTTAGAGAAAACAAATAATATTTTCATATAAGTATGTTCCAAATATTGTATAGGAGATATTGCACAAGACATACTTAAAGTAAAAAGTTATTTGCATTTATTTGAAATTCAAATTTAACTGGACATCTTATGTTTTCATTTGTTAAATGTGGCAACTCTGTAACTCTAGGTTTAGCCAGGACTAACAACCACTGCTCTAGTGTATATAGGTCTTATAAACTGGCCTGGGTTTATTTAATGCTTTCCAAATAATTTTTCTTCTTTTTTTTTGAGACAGGGTCTTACTCTCTCACTCAGGCTGGAGTGCATGGCACAATCTTGGCTCACTGCAACCTCCGCCTCCCAGGTTCAGGTGATTCTTGTGCCTCAGCCTCCCAAGTAGCTGGGATTACAGGTGCGGGCCACCACACCCAGCTAATTTTTGTATTTTCAGTAAAGAGGGTTTTTGCCATGTTGCCCGGGCTGGTCTTGAACTCCTGGCCTCAACTGATCCACCCACCTTGGCCTCTCAAAGTGCTGAGATTACAGGCATAAGCCACCACGCCTGGAAAATTTTGTGTTTTTTTTTTAAGTATACTTTTCCCATTTCTAGGCAGCTAAATTCATTTTTCGGCTGTTAGTTTCTAAAGGACTGTCAAACGTGTTTTATTTTTATATTTCTAATAAAGATTTATAATATAAATATTTATAATACATTAGATAGGTATGTAATAAATATTTATAATATATAGTATATTTTGATTTATCTTATATAACCCTTTTGAGCTTTTACTTCTTTTTGGCCATTTGCTGTTATTTTATATTTCTTTGTGCTTTTTCTTATTAATTTGTAGGAATTACTTATATTTATAGAAATTAGTCCTCTGATATGAATAAGAATTTATTTATTATTTATTTATTTATTTATTTATTTATTTATTTATTTGAGACGGAGTCTTCGCTCTGTCGCCCAGGCTGGAGTGCAGTGGCCGGATCTCAGCTCACTGCAAGCTCCGCCTCCCGGGTTTACGCCATTCTCCTGCCTCAGCCTCCCGAGTAGCTGGTACTACAGGCGCCCGCTACTGCGCGCGGCTAGTTTTTTGTATTTTTTAGTAGAGACGGGGTTTCACCATGTTAGCCGGGATGGTCTCGATTTCCTGACCTCGTGATCCGCCCGTCTCGGCCTCCCAAAGTGCCGGGATTACAGGCTTGAGCCACCGCGCCCGGCCATAAATAAGAATTTATAATAGATTTGTAATTTGACTTGGTTAAATTATAAATAATTTTATAGTTTATATAATTTATTTAAAAATTATAATAAATTTATAACGACTTATTCATGGTAATTTTTTAATGCAATTTTAAAAATTATATATGCAACATAAGTATTTTCTCTTCCAGAACTTCTTAGTATTCTGTTATTCTTATAAAATTTTTCCCCACTTTGAGATTATGTTTTAAAATTCGCCCATTTTGTGGCAGAGGCTATAACTCCAATATTCTGTCCTCTTTAGATAGAGAATGATTATTTCTAATGGGTCACATTCTTGCATCAGGTTGTGATCATGTGAGCATGTAATTTTTTGTTGTCTATTTGGCCAGTGAGAAATAAACAGAAATGTTAGGTGGGAATTCTGGGAAACCTTAAAAGACTTCTCTCTCTTGTTCCTGCTTCTGAAACGGCTGGAGATCTAGCAGCCATATTGAACTATGAGAGACCTTGATAATGTTCCACGCTAAGGGTGGCAGAACAGAAGATATGACCCTAGATCCTTAATGTCACAGTAAAGCTGCCTCCACAGCCCTGACTCCCTACATCCAGACTTCTTTTTATGTGAGGAATATAATTGCTATCATATTTAAGTCACTTTTATTTTGAATCTTTAAAAAATACGCTAACGTAAACTAATCCTAACTGCTACACCACATTTGCTCTTAATAGTTATATTATTTGTCTCTCTCTGTCTCTCTCTGTCTCCTGGTGTATATGTTTTACTTCATCTTGAATTTATTTTGGCATATAATTCTTTTCAATATTTTATTGCAGTAAAATACACATAACATTAACCATCTTAACCATTTTTAAATGTATAGTTCAGTAGTATGAAAGGTATGTATTATGTTGTACAGTCATTACCACCATTCATCCATAACTCTTTTCATCTTGTGAAATTAAAACACTGTACCCATTAAACAATAATTCCCCATTCCTTTCTCCCCACAGTCACTGGCAACAACCATTCTTTTTGTCTCCATGACTTTGACTTCTCTAATATTTCATACAAGTAGAATTATACAGTATATTGTCTTTCTGTGACTGGCTTATTTCAGTTAGCATAATGCCTTCAAGTTTCATTCATGTTGTAGCATGTGCCAGAATTGTCTTCCTTTTCTAAAGTTGCATTATATTCCATTGTATGTATATCACATTTGTTTTTTCATTCATCCATTGATGGACACTTGGGTTGCTTCTACATTTAAGCTATTGTGAATAATGCTGCTATTAACGTGGGTTTACAGATGTCTCTTTAAGACCTTGCTTTCAATTATTTTTGGTATATACCCAAAATTACTGGGTCCTACAGTAATTCTGTTTTTAATTTTTTGAGGATTGGTCATACTGTTCTCCACTGTGACTGTACCATTTTACATTCCCATCAATGGTGCACAAGGGTTAGAATTTCTCCACATCCTCACTAACACTTGTTATTTTCTGTTTTGTTTTGATGGTAGTTATCCACAAAACAAATGGCTACCATCAAAAGGATATGTGATAGCCAACCACATTCTGGTTGTGAGATGGCACTTCATTGTAGTTTTAATTTGCATTTCCCTGATCATTAGTGACGTTGAGTATCTTTTCATGTGCTTATTGGCCATTTGTGTATCTTCTTTGGAGAAATGTCTGGTTAAGTCCTTTGCATTCTTTTTTTTTAAGACAGAGTCTGACTCTGTAGCCCAGGCTGGAGTGCAGTGGTACGATCTTGGTTCATTGCAACCTCTGCCCGGGAGAGGTTGCAATGGCTCAAGCCATCTTCCTACCTCAGCCTCTCGAGTAGCTAGGACTACGGGCGTGCACCACCATGCCCGGCTAATTTTTGTTTTTTTTTTTTTTTTTGTAGAGACGAGGTTTTGCCATGTTCCCCGGGCTGGACTTGAATCCCTGAGCTCAAGCAGTCTGCCAGCCTCAGCTTCCCAAAGTGCCAGGATTACAGGCATGAACCATCAGTCCCAACCTTCATTTTTTAATTGGGCTGTCTGTTTTTTGTTGTTGAATTTTTGGTGTTTTCTATATATTCTGAAGGTGTTTATCCTTTTATAAAGTAATACATGCTAATTTTAAAAGACATAAGATGCATATAATCAGAAAGAAGATACAGACTTTGTACCACTATTTAAAAATATACATTAAGAATTTTGATATGTTTCCTTCTAGTCTTTTTTCTTTATTTTCTTTTCCTTTCTTCTTTTTTTTTTTTTCCCTTGAGACAGGGTCTCACTCTGTCAACCAGGCTGGAGTGGGGTTGTGCAATCATAGCTCACTGCAACCTTGAATTCCTGGGCTCAAGGGATCCTCCCCTCTCAACCTCCCAAGTAGCTGAGACCAGGGATACATCACCAGGCCCAGCTAATTTAAAAAAAGTTTTTTTTTTTTTTAAGAGATGTGGTCTCACTATGTTGCCCAGGTTGGTCTCAGACTTCTCAAGCGATTCTCCTGACTTGGCTTCCCGAAGTGCTGGGATTATAAGCACGAGCCACTATGTTGGGCCCAGTCTTTTTTCTTTGTATTTTACTTTATATAGCAAAGTACTTGGCTCATAATAGTTGCTAAAAAATATTGGTTGACTAATTGAAGTATGTATATTCTTTTACATGTTGATTTTTGCCTTTTAAGGACAACTTCGTTAGTAGATGGAGCATAGGTTCATAACCATTATTATATCATTACTAATAAAAATGTAATGAAGATATTAGTGCATATGGCTTTGTCTAAATGTAATTTCCAGGAATGGAGAAAACACTTTAAACATCTTTAACACTTTGGGTGCACAATGACACAGTGTTGAATTTTGATGGGCATTAATAAATAATATTCCTCTTTGTGGCCAATATTTAAAGTAATAGAGGTATGAAACATAGAAGAAGGCAAATGGAGACTAAAATATCCTATTTATCACAATGAATCTCATATTAGAAATATATTTGTATCTCCAGGCAAATATGTGTCTTCTACAGACCTGCAGAATTAAACCCAGGGCAAGCCTCCCTGTCACACCAGCAAAAGTACAGCAGGAGCTCCGGGTGAGGAGTTTGATCCAAGAGGAAGAAAAGAGAACAGGAATGATTTATGCATGCCCAGTGTAGCCTTTCAGTTCATTTACCAGGTAAATCTTTTCCCCTAAAAAAGAGGGATCCGGTATAGAAAGGCTAGAAACATCAAGTCATCAGAGCTCCCCAAGAATGGAAAAAGGAGTGAAGAGAAAATGTTACTGCGCATCTTTCTAAGAACTAAAAACTGGAATTTTAAAAACTTCTTAATAATGTAATAAGTAACAAATCGTATCTAATTGTTTCAAGTTTCTACTTTTGATTACTAATGAAGTTGAACAGTTGAACATTTTCCTCAACATTTAAAAATTCATTGGTGAATCATTTGTTCATATGACTTGGAACTTGAGTATTTTTCTTATCAATTTGTATGATTTCTTTATATAATTCAAATTATCTTTTATTGTACTTTCTGTTAACATTTTTGGCAATGTTTTGCCTTTTAATTTTAGGATATAAAATAAATGTATGTAATCAAATCTATTCCATTCTTTGTGCTTTAATTTACTGCCTTTAAGCTTAGAAAGTCTTTTTCCCCATAACGGACATGCACTTTTGTTTTACTCTAGTTCTTTATGGTTTAATTTATAATTATTTATTTAATCCAACTGATATTTTTGGGTTTTATATAGTATGGGTAAAAACTCTCTAAAGTCTGCCTTCAACCTACCTGCATTTCTAAGTTTTCTTCTTTTAGCCCTCTGTGTTCTCACTGACTCCATAGACAAGCAAAGAGACAGGGAAAGAAGTGAAAAAGAAATTAAAATTATGTGATTTTTGTTTTCTTAATTAGGAGGGAACAGTCATCTCTGCAAGCAATCAAGTTTCTGTAGACACTTTTCCTTTCTCTTATCGGTAGCCTAAGATGCACATGTTTTCTTTTTTCTTTTTTTAAGATGGAGTTTCACTCTTGTTGCCCAGGCTGGGGTGTAATGGTGTGATCTTGGCTCACCACAACCTCTGCCTCCCGGGTTCAAGCAATTCTCCTGCCTCAACCTCCCAAGTAGCTGGGATTACAGGCGCCCGCCACCATGCCTGGCTAATTTTTTGTATTTTTAGTAGAGAAGGGGTTTCATCAGGTTGGCCAGGCTGGTCTGGAACATCAGGAGTTCCTGACGTTCAAATCAACCTCAGGTGATCCACCTGCCTTGGCCTCCCAAAGTGCCAGGATTACAGGCATGAGCTACTGCACCCAGCCAACACATGTTTTCTTACAATAAAAGTAACTTTGAAAGTATCCAGTATAAACTCTAAAAATGGAAGAGAAAAGATTATCAACTTACTTTTAAGGCATACAAATACCCTCAGAAAAGAGTAAACTTATGGTTTCATATGGCCCATATGAAATGCCTTGAATTGGAAAAATTAAATTGTTTCCTAATTAAATGTTAAGTAGATTTTAATTTTTTTAATTGTTGATTTTCTTAGTTGTTATTGGGAATTTCAACCATAACCTGACTCTCACTGGAGATGAGTAGATTACAAAGACATTCAATAAGGATAGTATGGGAAGAAGGTGAAGAAAAAGAATCATAGAGAGAGAAAAAAAAATGGTGAGGTGGGTAGAAAGAATCAATGGAGAAGAGAAAGAGTATAGGAAAGAGGATGAATTGGGGAACTGGGAGGAGAAGGAAAGAGACGAAAGAGAAAGAAACAGAAATTAATCCTCAATCACTCAAAATGGGTTCAGGTGCCATATTGTCAACTTTTAAAAAATGGCTTATATTTATTTAGTGCTTCCTCTGAGCCTGACCCTGATCTAAGCTCTTTATAGATACTAATTATTTCAACTCAATTATCTTTTCTATATACCATTAGACATTAGTGTCAAAATTTACTTTGTTGGTATTATTAACTTGCATTACCAACTCTTTCAATAGATCTAAGACTCTGTAAAGCAGGCTTGAAGTCTGCTATATGGGAAGTTAATTATACTTCTATTAAGGTACCCAGGGAACTAAAAACAATGACATGTTGGCTCCTTTTCCAAAAAGTATGGATGACAAAATCTTGCACCCTCCTATTTGGCCATTATGAGGACTGAAGGGTGGAGCTCTAGAGCCAAGGCATTTGGCCTACTGTACTTGATAGTTTCTAAGCTCCTGATCCAGCAAGTCCTCTGGGACACAGGCCTAATGCACTATGTTCCGTCTACTGAAATGTCAAGTCTGCATTTATTACAGTAATTATCCATTGCATGAATATATGGACTGAACATTGATTCTGAGATCACACATTGTAATCTATCTAATATATCCACTGGGCCAAATAACACTATCAATTTTTCACACTGTTTTAAAGCCAAATTTGCTGCTCAGATACTTAAAGGCACCTTGTATTCTGGTAAATAGTTGACACCATAAGTCAGATCAGTCAATTCATAATCTTTCGATGGAAGAGATGGAAAAAATGTGCATTTTTATGGTAAAGAAATGCAAATTAAATCATAATCTTTGATTATCATGTTTTCAAAGATAAGAAAGATTCTTAAGATCCAGCGTTGGGCAAGGTGTAGAAGAAATTCTCATAAACTTTTGGCAAGAGTATACTGCATTGCCAGAGGCCAATTTTGAAATATATACAAGAAGTTTAATGTATATATTTTCTACTTAGTAATTCTATTTTTTGAAAATTTTCCTGAGGTAATAACTGGACTTACACGCCAAATGTGGTAAAAGACTATTCATGGTAGTAAACATTTGAAAAAATCTTTATTGTCTATTAATGGAGAACTAGTTAAATAAATTAGACTATAGCTATATCATGAAATACTAATACAAATAATTAAATGGATTTATATTTATGTGAAAAAAAGCAAGTTACAGAAAGTAAGACCAGTATGGTCCTTTAAAAACTGTATACATATTTACAGAAAAATGCATCTTCTCCATCTTGATGCTCTCTTGCACGCAAAGGGAACTTGGAGTCATACCCTTAACTTTGCCGTACCCCTTTATTCACTCCGCTTCAGGAGGTTTTAGGGACTTATTCGATTGGCAACTTGGGTAAGAATAAATGGTTAATACTTGGCTCAGCACTGCCTCTTTTCCTCCTGGAATTAAGCTTTCTGCTGGGAATAATAGTTCTTTTCTGTTCAACACTGCCTTTCTTGCCAGACACTGGGATTAAAAATTTGACTAATTCTGGGGTTCATCTAGCAGTCCCATTTGGCCCTCACACTAATCTACATTCTCTAACACATCTTTATTATTAATAAAAGGAATATTTTTGCCTTATTATGCCATTCTTTTGTCTTATTTATCAATTAATTCAGTACCCTGGACAAGAGGGAAGGCTGCTATTTATTGGGTCCTTTCAAGCACCCAGTTATAAATGCATGAAAAAAGGAATGGAGGAATAGATGCCAAACTCTTAATGGTGCCTCTCTGGAGATACTTCACTTGCTACTTTCCAAATTCTGGACATCTGTATGTATTATTTTTTTAAAAAATAAAAACTTGTTTTACTTTTAGAATCAATAAAGGGAAATCAATATTGATATTTCATCTTGAATTAAAAGATTAATAAAACACATATAACAATGAAATACTACTCTCTATATAAAGTTAATATGACCTCCCTAAGTTGTACTACTTTTGGCTCTCAAACATATAATGAAATGAGTATTGTCATTCACTCCTGGTGGCCTCTAGTTGTGCAGTAGAGTGGTAACAGGAGAATGACTGCCTTGTCATTGACTACCTGTGTAACATTGAATGAGTCATTGCCCTTTCTGTGAGCCTCAATTTTCTCATGTGTTAAATAAGTTTCCTTGGGGCCCTAAGTTTCTAAGATTCTGTACACTGATGTTTAATATACATCTGGGGAATATCAGCTATCAGCAAGCTATTAAAGTTGTCTCTAAGTATCTGATCTCCCTTTTTCTGAGAATTCTCCTTCCTACCCACAGTCCTCTGGCCCATGGCTGATGGGCCACCTGACTCAAGGTGATCCAATTAGTTTTTCTTTCCAGGAGGACGTTGGAACTAGGAATTAGAAACAGAACATATGTGGCCGGGTGTGGTGGCTCATGCCTGTAATCCCAGCACTTTGGGAGGCCAAGGTGGGCAGATCACAAAGTCATGAGTTTGAGACCAGTCTGGCCAATATGGTGAAACCTTGTCTCTACTAAAAATACAAAAAGTAGCCAGGCATGGGGGTGGGCACCTGTAATCCCAGCTACTCGGGAGGCTGAGGCAGGAGAATCACTTGAACCCGAGAGGACGAGGTTGCAGTAAGCCGAGATCACGCCATTGCATTCCAGCCTGGGCGACAGCGAGACTCCGTCTCAAAAAAAAAAAAAAAAAAAAAAAGGAAAGAAAAATAGAAACAGAACGTAGGTTTTTATGGGCCACTAGAACCTAGTGTGTATAAATTTAGAAGCTGTGGCAAAGAGAAGGAGAGGGAGCTGATCTGTAGAGACAGGGAAGAATGAAACAGATTAAGAGAGAGAATTAGAGAAGATAAATTTAAAAAGGAATTTTTCTGGCTTCCAAGTTACTGTTTCTGGTCCCTTCTGGAGGCCCAACCTTACTCTCATTCTTAGTTTCAATGAAACAAACTTATGTCCTTATAATAAATCATCCTTTTTAGCTTAAACTAGATGGTGTTGGTTTCTTTAACTCATATCTCAAGAATCTATTTTAAAATGCACATCTCTGTTAGCAAAAATGGTCTCATCTCATAGACCCTTGGCCCTATCATTCCAAATCTATGCAAAGAAAGTACCTGAATGATCCTAATTTTATTTGTTTAGCCTGTGCAAGGCTTCCTCCCCATCCTATAAGCATCTCCAGGAAAGATCTAGCACTGCTACTGATCCCAAATATATGGACCACCCACCTATGTCCTAGCACTGACTTACCAGATGTCTGGTTGGGCTCTAAGCTAGTATACCACTGTGAGAAGTGTGCAAGGAAGAATGGGACTTCCAGACTCCAAGATTTCTGAAAAATTGATCATAGGCTTGAGGAAAACCAAGAGGAAAGTGATCTGGAAAGCTACAGCATTTGGGAAGAAATGTGTGCTATGTCTGGCTGATGAATTCTATTAACCACAGAGAATGGAATAAACCTGATTTAGGAATGCAGTTCTTTCTTTTTTCTTTCTTTCTTTTTTGTCTTTGAGACAGTGTATTGCTCTGTGACCGAGGCTGGAGTACAGTGATGTGACTGATTATAGCTCACTGTAATCTCAAACTCTTGGGCTCAAGCGATCCTCCTGCCTCAGCCTCCGAAAGTGTTGTGATTACAGGCATGAGCCACTGAACCCAGAATGGACTTATGTCTTGAAAGGCTGATTTAAGGGATAAAATAGTATCAATAATTTAATAAGGAAGATTTCCTGAAGTTTATAGCCAGATGGTTTTTTAACTGAGATTTTTCAAATACATGAATGGCTGCCTTGATTTTTGGCTGTCTTGGATTCATTACTTGACAAGCAATTTGTTTTTCTTAAAATGAAATAAGCTCCACTGGTACAAAGTGAATATGTCTACCCTCAGGTAACATGTAATAACCTAGAAAAAAAGTTAGATTGCTTTCTACCCAATGTTCAACCAGGTTATGTTAAAATATCACAGGTCTAAGCAAGTATTTGAATTGTCTTGAGACTTCCTCTTTCATGCATACCTTTCAATCTGTGATTGAATGGAGAAGTCTTTGGATGAAATGAAGCTCCCATGAAATTATTCTGGATAAGTAAATGAAAGCATATCTTTCTAACATTTTTCTGTTTTTCTTGTGAATGTCTGTCTCTGTTTTTCACCATTCATCTACAAACAGAGCCACAATTCATCATTGAATACTAGAAATGAGTGAGTTCCAGTAAAGGAATGTGATTATTGTGGAAGGAGTCACATAAAGTTCATAATAGTCTTCCAAACGTCCTTTTTGTAATACACCTAGACCACGTTTTATAAAGCTCAGGTACTAAATTTATCATTGCAAACGTGTTATTTTTGGTTTTGAGTAGCAAAAATCTGGAAAAATTAAATGCATTATGACATTACGATCTGGCATTATGTGGAATTTATACAGGAATTAAAAAGAGTGATGTAGAGTTGAACTGAAAAAAATCTTCACATTATTGTAAATTAAAAAAAAAAATCTACAGGGCAACAAGCATGGCATCATTTTGTTTTTATATAAAAAAGAAAACAGGCTGGGCATGGTGGCTTATGCCTGTAATCCTGGCACTTTGGGAGGCCAAGGCAGGCAGATCACCTGAGTTCAGGAGTTAGAGACCAGCCTGGCCAACATGGTGAAACCCTGTCTCTACTAAGAATACAAAAAAATTATCTGGGCCTGGTGGCACATGCCTGTAGTCCCAGCTACTTGGGAGGCTGAGGCAGGAGAATTGCTTGAACCCAGGAGGCAGAGGTTGCAGTGAGCTGAGATCTTGACACTGTACTCTAGCCTAGGCAACACAGCGAGATCCTGTCTCAAAGAAAAAAAGGTAAACAACTATTTTTAAACCTATGTGTATGTGATATAAATGTGTGTGTATAGAGAAAAATGCAGAGAAACACATTTGAAATAGTTAAAATTGGATACCTGAGTAAGAGAGAATTGAAAGAAGATGGTGAGGAGATTAATAATTTTTCTTTACATATCTCTGGTTTATTTGATTTACTTAAAAGAATACATATTACCTTTTATAATAAAAATTCAATGTCACATAAAACTAAATAAAGTAAGTCTAGTGAAAGCAAACCCTAAAATGAGAACTGTTGTGTCAGTCCCCCATATGTTTATGCATCGGGTGCCAATTGTTTTCGCTCTGCTCTAAGACCAGCTACTGGCTGAGTGGTTGTCTGACTTGCTCATGTTCTTTGTGGATTGATGATCCCCAAGTCACCTGACAATTGTGTAACCTAACAAAATGCTGGACTTTATGTTTTCCACTACCTACTCTTTCTTATTTCTTTATGCAAAGTATACTCCATATTATGAAAGTAAATGCACTAGTGTCCAGCTCAGAGGAGCTTAAGTTCAAAGACAAGGTGATAGACTTCATTAGGCAAAAAACTTTTAAGATTTCATACGTCAGCAGGCATTTCCCCATGGATCAACCCCAAGAGAAAATGGGACCCAGCAAACATTTTACCTGACTGATTAGAACAAAAAGGCCGCTATGCACCACTCTTAGGCACAATTTCAAAGGGAGGACAGCACCATGCTCATTCGCTAAAGCCCCCTCCTAGTTACAAGAGGAACCTATGTGCATGTGCATGTGCGTGTGTGTGCGCGTGTGTGCATGTGCATGCGTGTGTATATGTGTGCACATGTGTGTGTGCGTGTGTGTGCATGTGTGTGTGTATAAAGCCAGAAGAAATTTCTCAGGTTGCAAGCTGTGTCCTGCCAGCCAACAGTCAAGGTAATTTGGGGGAAAATAACGTAATCAGCTTTTCCCACAAGGAGAGAAAGCACATGAAAATATGATGAATTTGAGTCAAAGAGTGGCCAACTTTCCATTTCCATTTCCATTTCCTGGAAAAGCTCCAGGGACTGAAAGTCTTGAGGAAGTGTATCTGTAGTTTTGTTTACTTGTTTTTTTGTATCTCTTAATGTTTGCATGGTTTTAAAATCTAGATTTAACAGTAAAATTGCATTAGTGTTTGGTCAGTTACATTTGTACTTTAGATTGGGGTTTATAACTTAAATGTAATGTTTATAATTTAAACATAAAATACACTAACATGAGATCCTGACACTTATAATCTTACCTAGGAGCCTAAAATTCAACAGCCAAGGCTCTAGACACTTATTGGAGAATCTCATCCTTTAAAATTAGATCAATTGCAATATTTCTAAAGAGTGAATCTTGTACTCTGTATATGTGAGACTTACATCACGTAGCCTGGCCCTTGAGAAAGATGCACCTGTCTTGTCCTTTATTGCCTGTGAAATCCCAGGCGTGTCTGTGGGTAATTTGGCATTTCTGTTTTGCCCATCTGCTGAAAGAACTTGTTGGAGGTGACTCCTCTTTTTCTCTCAAGCTGTTGTACTTCAAACCCTTCGGTTTCTGGCTTTCAGATCACTGATAATTGAGGTGAAATAGCTGCAAACAGACTGGCCACTTGACTACTTAAGGACTTGATTATTATTATGATAGAAATAGGTAAGGAGTTATGAAACTTACTTCTTTTCCTCCTGGGGTGAGCAAAAGACTGGAGGAGTAAATAAAATATTTTTATTGCCAAGTCTATGTTGATTTACTTTGCCATCCCTCATTCACATTTTAGTAGTAGAAAAAGCTACCTGAATCTAATAGCTAAATCTCTGAAAAGCGGGTGAGGAAATGGAAGAAAAGGATTAATAATAATAATATTTATCGAGTACTGTGGTGTGGCCAGACCTGCTAAAAACTTTTCAAGATCACCTCACAAATCTATAAGGTCTGTATTATAATTATTACCATTTTAGAGATGACTGAAAAACTGAGAGCAGTAGTGGTTTGCCCCAAATTCCCCATCTAGTTAGTGGCACAGCTTATTTATAGAGTCCCTATAAATCCCAGTTAGCCTGGAACAGTCCCAGTTTACATCTTGAATCCTGAAGTAATAATGAATGGTATCTCCTGTTCCATTTCAAAAGCGGACTACACAAATTATATGGTCACTCTATCTCAAGGTTTCTTAATCTTGGTACTATTGACATGTTGGGCTGTAAGATTCTTTGTTGTAGGGGCTGTCCTGTGCATTGCCAGGTGTTTCACAGCATCACTGCCCTCCATCCAGTAGATGCCAGTACCACCCTCCACTTCAAGTAATGAAAAGCAACAATACCTTCAGACATTTCCAAATGTTCCCAGGAGGGCAAAATTGCTCCTGAGAACCTACTGCATCTAAAGCTTATATTTATACAAATTTTACTACAAAAGGACAAAACAATCTATTTGTTACAACTGAACCTATGCAGTAGAGTGGCTGGCATATACCCTGTACTCAATAAAGTTATTTATTTTTGTAGAAATGGGATCTCGCTATGTGCCCAGGCTGATCTTGAACTCCTGGCCTCAAGCCATCCTCTGGCCTTGGCCTTCCAAAGTTCTGAGATTACAAGCACGAACCACTATCCCTGACCTAAAAGTCCATTTCTTTGGGGTGTCACTTGGCTTCCCAATTGTAGAGAGGTGCAGGGGCTAAACAAGTAATGAAAAAGATGACTAGAAGGGCTCTAGTGATAAAAATTGGTTTGTTGTGGCTGGGCGCAGTGGCTCACGCCTGTAATCCCCGTACTTTGGGAGGCTGAGGTGGGCGGATCACGAGGTCAGGAGATCGAGACCATCCTGGTTAACACGGTGGAACCCCGTCTCTACTAAAAATACAAAAAAATTATCCGGGCGTGGTGGCGGGCGCCTATAGTCAGCTACTCAGCTACTCGGGAGGCTGAGGCAGGAGAATGGCGTGAACCCGGAAGGCAGAGCTTGTGGTGAGCTGAGACAGCGCCACTGCACTCCAGCCTGCGCGACAGAGCGAGACTCTGTCTAAAAAAAAAAAGAAAAAGAGAAAAAAAAGTTGGTTTGTCGCAATTCTTATTAGAGAAGACTAAAACAGTGTAACTACAAAGTAACACAGCAACCTCCTTGCTGCCCATTCTAATTATGTAAAGTTCGAATCTTGATTCCATTGGGGCTTTTGCCTTAGTAATCGACATAAAAGCTAACGTGATAGAGAGTGTTACAGTGAGTTTCATACTGCAGCAATCTTCTTAGTATTAATTGCCTATCAGTGTTCTATTTCCTCCTACTCTTATACTTAGAAATGACCACCATTTCTTTCATACCACCATTTTCATTTATTAGCAATAACAGAGGAAATACCAATAGCACCAATTCAAAATGAATCCACATGACGTGTTTTATCCTTACAGCTGTAATAACTAGTAACTAACATGGATTGGAAAGCACTTCGCAAATGTAAAAAGTGCTGTACAGATACATTATAATTATCATCATTAACAAATTAGCCCGATTCTCCTAGTTCAAAAGGCACGTAAGGTCAGATACATGGGCTTCAGTGGGGCAAAATGATCACAACCTACAATGTGGCAATGGTTCACATGTGTTGGCAACAAGTTTTACCCCATGCAATCCTGCAGAGCTGAAGTTACACACCCTTCAAAATATGGGAGAATGAAGCTAAAAGTAGACAAGACAGTTTTTTTTTTAATTTAATGCTTTTTTTTTTAAATAACAGACTCCTACTTCTTTTATATTAATGCCTAAATAGATAATATAATTAATCAAACTTCTAAATTGTACATTATAACAAAATTAAAATGTCTTATTTAAGGTGACAGCAAATTTTATTACTTTCTATGAGCTGATACTTCAGATACCATTAGAATTTCAAAGCATTCTGCAACTTCAAAGAGGTCAGATTGGTAAAATTTGTGCTTGCACACCCTCATGGAATATTGTCAGTATTCATTCCAAAATTGTTACTAGAACAAAACAGCTTTATCCATTCCCTTGCCAGCAGAAGTCTTGGCAAGAGATGGCTCTTGGTTGGACCATAAATAAAATTCCTTGAATCACCAGTATCTTGATTTAAGAAAGAAATTTTTACTGTGTCTTTCATACACAAAAGCTGATTAACAATGGTTAAAAAAACACTACTCCACTTTTTCACAGGTGTACAAAAGGAAATATAATGGAATTACATTCAACAATAAAGCTTAAAGTTCACTCTAGGTAATAGTTGCATTAACATTCACATACACAAGCACAGAGTAAGTATATTTCAGGAGTCTTATCATAGCATACAGCATACATATGGGAGATTGATTTCAGGTAACATCATAGGTGTTAGTAAGATTAGCAATTCAGAGTGTTATAGAAAAGGAAAACTAAACCAAAGAGAAGGTGTAGGCTAGCACACCAAGACAAGTCAGAATTAGAAGACTGAAAAATCTGCTCACTGTATGAGAAAACAATATTTTTCTTCAATTTTTGGGTCTTGATATAGTTGGTTAGAGAAGGTTGTGTATCAAAGTGCACATAATTGTTTCTTAGAAAAGAGAGAGAGAGAGAGAGAGAGAGAGATCATTTTATTTAGTAATACATGCAAGAGGCAGCCCCAGAGTGACCTGAAAGAGTAAAGCTGTGATTGGCAGGTGGCCGATATAATACAGATGTTTCAGGCAATTCTCTTAAAGCACTTCTGTAGCAGCAATGATCATTTAAATGGCTGTAGACTCAATTCTCTTTTGAGGAAAGTTTAGGGGAACTGTATTCATATTTCTCTTTAAAGATTTATAGCTATAGACTTTCTCTTTTTTTAAATAAATCTATGAAACAACAAACAGCGAAAGGTGAGGTGTTGGGGTTTTCTTTTGCTTTTGCATAAGTATTGGAAAAGGATCTGACCTTTTCATAAACATTGTGTGCAAAAGAATTTTTAATAAAGTGAGCACAGGACATGTATAGGAAACACATCAGATCTGCTTCTGTTTCCCAGGGTGGTTCTCTGTTAAAACACTGAACTGTTGACTCGCAGGTAAGATGCAGATTTTAGGATAATGACATCACAGCCAATGGACTTTAGGGTCTCCTAAAGCCTTGTCAGTGGGGGTAGTTTTGTCTCCTAGAGGGTGGCCACCACCTCTTGAGTTGTAAGATTTAGAAAGTCTGGTCCCTTTTAGTTTACACTTCCCCTCCACACTGATAACTTCCGCTGTTTATTTGTCTTTGTTCTCTTGCCTTCCTTGTACCAATTAGTCTAAGCTGGCCCGTCTCAGCCAATGTCTGGCACTCGCATACCTGCGGTGGCCACACATACCCAGTGGCCACAAACACCCAAGCTGCTCAATCTCAAAACTTTTCAGCCTGCCCTGCAAGTGTCATCAAGACAGGATCCCCGGAGCACAGGGCAGAGAGTCCAACCTCTCACTGGCGGGGCTGGGAAGCCTCTCCTTTGCGGCGGAGGAGAAAGGAAACTTGGGTCTGCTTTTTAGGTTCTGAAAACAAGCCAGAGTGGAGAGAAAGAGTTAACACCAGACTTAGTAAAGCTTTTACGACAAAACCTGTTAAATGCGTTCTAGACAGACACAGGGAACTTTCTGCAGATTTCTGAGGTCTCTAAGAGGGCTCACACAGATAGGAAAAAGGAGCAGGGAGTTGCTACATGGGAGAGATTTGCCATTATTACAAAAACTGGCTAAGTGGCTTGTTTCCATTTGAGGACCTCACTGGTCACTGTTGTCAGTCGTGCTGTTCCCTTTCTCTTTTTTCTCCTGGGTCTTGTTACCCTTCTTCTTTTTCTTCTTTTTCTTGGTCTCCTCCTTTTTGCCGAAGGTTATGAAGTCACTTTTGTCAATTTGGTTGTTAGTAGGCTCCTGCCGGATGGAGATGATTGCAGGAGATCCTGGGATAATGAATTTGTCTGGCAACTCACCGGGACCGGATTGTTTGGGGTTGCCTGGTCCGTATTTAAAGGTCCAGCTGTTGCTGTTGACACCCGCACCAACTGGAGGGGACACTTCTCCTGCCTCTGGTTCTGAAAGACAAAACATTACAAATCATTGACGGGCTCTTGACGGTACACTGCTGGTAGAGTACAGTAGTACTGCATAGGCAGGTTGAGCCTCCCAAAAAAATCATGAGTTATTTCTTCAAATCTGAGGGCAAGGCAAGTGTTTACTTATTTATTTATTTGTTTAATTTTTTTTGAGACAGGATTTCCCTCTGTCACCCAGGCTGAAATGCAGTCACTGCAGCCTCGACCTCCTGTGCTCAATCAATTCTCCCATCTTAGCCTCCCAAGTAGCTGGAACTACAGGCACAAGCTACCATGCCAGGCTAACTGTTTAAAAAATTTTTTTGTAGAAATGAGATCTCACTGTGTTACCCAGGCTGATCTCAAACTTCTTGGAGCTCAAGAGATCCTCCCACCTTGGCCTCCCAAAGTGTTGGAATTATAGACATGAGCTACCACACCCAGACAAGGCCAGTATTTACAGACAAGCAAGAGGGCAGGTTTTTTCACTAGGATACCAAGAATCTGTTTTATAGGAACACATGTTTGGTTCTTTGTGAAGAATTTCCTAAAGAATACATTTGTGATTATCTTGACTGGGAATGAGACGGGAAAGATACAGGCTAAAGGTAAAATATGCTCCTTTTAGTGTCTAGATTAAACTTTGGCTATTAAACTGTAATTAGGATTAAACTGTATTAGGATGTCTATTTTGTCCAAAACAAGAAAAATTAGTTGAATCAATTATTTGATCCGAATTTTATTGTAATAACCTTGAAGGATGGTGGGATGGAGGAGAGGAGAGATGGGAATACACAACATAAGAAGATGGAATCCTGTTGTAAATTGAGCCTACGTGTTTAGATAAAACATTGGGAGCCAATTTTACTTTCCAAGCCAAGTTCCTTCCCTCAATGTGCTCACAGTCTAGTTGGGATTACAGGCGTGAGCCCACTGCACCCAGCCTGTATCTGCTTCTTTTAACTTGCCTTCAGCTTAACAATCCTTCTTATTTTGGGACACTAGAAACCAACTTAATACATGCAATAACTTATTTTGGGAACTAGAAACCAACTTAATACATGCAATAACTAAGGTGTATGTAAAGTATTGTGGGACTCCAGAAGAAGAAATTGTTAAGTATACTTGAGAAAGTTGATGGGGTTCCAGAGGAGGTGAAATCTGCCCTGAGTCTTGGGAAAACAATTATGCATCCACAGGAGTTTTCAATAGAAGACATTCCCAAGAGTCTGATTGGAAGACACACCATAAAGTATACCAGTGACTTCTAGAAGAGTAGAAGTCAGAGCTAGAGAGGAAGGGTAATGGTCTGTGTGGGCAAAGTGATCCCAGTGGCCATAACATTGGAACTCTGACATCATAGCAATGTTTATGTATCTGACACTGCTCTTTTGGTTGACATGTGAAAAGCTCCATCAAATAAACTGTTTATGTTCAATTACAGTTTAGGGTTGACTACATCTCCTATTTCAATTTCCTATTACTTCTCTGTCTCCTCTAATTTGGTGTCCCTGAGCAGTAATTTTCTAACATAACTCATGTCAAGTTCATTATATTACTTCCACAATCAATGGTCACATTTTAGTCCTCATCAAACCTCTCAGCAGCATTTGTCATCCCCTTCTTGAAACACTTATTCTCATGAGTTCTTTGTCATGTAGGACAATAACTCCAATAAGTTCTCAGATGGACTGGACCCCTGTTACAAAAGGCAGATTAACAAGAAAAAAAAGCAAACAGAAGTTTATTAACATGTATATTTCATATATACATGACAGACACCCAGAGAATGAGCGGTTCTCAAAAAGGTGGCTTAGAATTCCAACTTATATAGCATCTTCAACAAAGAACAGTAAATTTTTTAAAAAGTGTAAGACAAAGGAAAAGACCTTTAAGGACTTTTGAGTCTCTAATGGGTGGCTGCTTGGGGGAAGGCAAATGAATGGCAGATAAAGGCTAATTTGTAAAGCTTGTTAATGTCGATTCCTCCAGTACCATTTCCAGGCCAATAAGAGTCCAAAGTTGTCTTCAGTGGTTAACCTCTGTTCTTCCTGGTGGTAGGAGGCAGAGGAGGGAGGTAGAAGCAGGATAACTTTTGTCTTTGTAAATTTATGTTCTTTTAGGCAAATAGACGGAGGGCAGAAGACCCCTCCTGTATCTGCTTCTTTTATTATTATTATCATTATTATTATTTTTTATTTGAGATAGAGCCTTGCTCTGTTGCCCAGACTGGAGTGCAGCGGTGAGATCTCAGCTCACTGCAGTCTCCACCTCCCG
>NW_012107742.1:792791-813234 GCF_000951045.1 Mandrillus leucophaeus | reverse complement strand
GCCATTCTCCTGCCTCAGCCTCCCGAGTAGCTGGGACTGCAGGTGCCCGCCACCTCGCCCGGCTAGTTTTTTGTATTTTTTAGTAGAGACAGGGTTTCACCGTATCTGCTTCTTTTAACTTGCCTTCAGCTCAACAATCCTTCTTATTTTGGGACAGCATATTCTGGCCCCAGACTGGCCCCGGACAGTCAAAACATTCTCCTGACCTTTCTCTCTGGCTGTTCTTTGTCAGTTTCCTTTTTCAGTTTCTTTGTCAGTCTCCTCATCTGTGTGTTGAAGCTTCCTTGGGTCTGGCCCTAGACTCTCTTCTCTATTTTCTCTTCACTCTCTCCTTTTGGGATCTCAGCCATATCCATGGATATAAATACTATCTGAATAAGCTGATGAGATGCAGACTTATATTTTAAGCCCACATCTCTCTGTGCTCCAATCTCATGTGTAACTGCCTATCTGGTATCCCCAGTTGGAAATCTCATGGGCATCCCGGACTGAAGGAATCTGAAATCAAACTCTTGATTCCTCGAATCTATTCCTTTCTAAATCTTTCCAGTTTCAGTAAATTACACCCCATTTACCCCATTTCTCAAGTCAGAAAGTTCAGAGCTAATTATTCATTTTTCTCTATTCTATTCTTCATTCTTCATTTATAATACATCATCAAGACCTGTCATTTCTGTCTCCTAAATATATCTTGACTCTGCCCTCTTCTCCCAATTTTCACTGCCACCACTCTTTCAGGACACCATCATCTCTTATATGAATTGCAGCAACAGTCTCCTTATTCAGTCTGCTTCCACTTTTGCTTCTCTCCAACCCTCCACACAGTAGCCAGAGTCATCTTCATTTCTTAAAGTCTCTCTTTAAAAATTGAAGTATAACAGCCAGGCGTGGTGGCCCACACCTGTAATCCCAGCCCTTTGGGAGGCTGAGGCAGGCAGATCACGAGGTCAGGAGATTGAGACCATCCTGGCTAACACAGTGAAACCTCATCTCTACTAAAAAATACAAAAAATTAGACGGGCGTGTAGTCCCAGCTACTCAGGAGGCTGAGGCAGGAGAATGGTGTGAACCTGGGAGGTGGAGTTTGCAGTGAGCCGAGATCACGCCACTGCACTCCAGCCTGGGTGACACAGCAAGACTCTGTCTAAAAATAAATAAATAAATAAATAAATAAATAAAATTGAAGTATAACATACATATAGCAAAATCCTTTAAAAATAGAAATCAGATTATATCACTCCTCTGCTTAGGCTTTCTATTGCCTTGAGAAAAAAAAAAAAACTCCTTACCATGATACGTAAGTCCCCTCAATAATCTGATTTTTATTTCTTCTCCACTCTCATCTACAAATCTCCCTCTTACTATTATACTCCATCCATACAGGCCTTCTTTCAGATCCTCAAATACTCTTTGGAGTTGTCTTTTGTTGTTGTTTGTTAGAGATAGGTTCTCACTCTGTCACCCAGGCTGAAGTGCAGTGGTGCAAGCATTGCTTGCTGTAACCTCAAACTCAAGCGACCCTCCTGTCTTAGCCTCCCAAGTGTCTGGGACTACAGGCCACCATACCTGGCTCCTTGGAATTCTTTTTACTTCAAGATCTTTACACATCTGGTTTGCTTTTGTCTTGAATGATCTCTTATCCATTCTTAGCATGACTCCTCATTCTTCAAGTCTATGTTAAATGTAACCTCCTCGGAAAGGCATTCTATGACATTCCTAGCCAAACAGCACCCCCTTAGCCTATTAGTCTCTATCACTGTAAGATTCACAAAGGCAAAAAATATATCTGTTTATTCACCAATGTATAACCAGTGCCTAGCACAATTCCTGGCCCATAACAGGTATTTAGTAAATACTTGCTGGATGAATGAATGAAAGGACTGATGTGAGAAGTAAAAGTGGTACCCACTCTTTAGCAGACCAAACAACTCTCCAGTGAGGCACTTTTGGGGTCCCTAAAGACAACGATGTAATGCATGTAAAGTGCTAAACTTGATGCTTAGCACAATGTAAGAATTCAGTAAATGGTATCACATATGGGCAATTATATATAATGCAGCTCTTGGGGCTTAGGAGGCCAAGATAAAGATACTACAAATTTACAGCAGGCAGTGAGGAGAGGGGGCAAGAAATTTTCTTCTCTCTTCCAAACCCTTTTCCTTACACCAAGCTTCCCCCGGCAGAGCTGACACAATAGCACTTTAGGGATGAGAAACAATTTTTTTCTCTGAGACTACTGTCTTTGATCTATCTAAGTTAATCAAATCTGCAATTGAGCTCAGCCAGAATCTGCTTGTTTAACCTTTAAAATACAGGTCCTGTCTCTGAGAGACTGAGAAAAGAGAGAAATGTCAGGCCTCTGAGCCCAAGCTAAGCCATCATATCCCCTGTGACCTGCACGTATATATCCAGATGGCCTGAAGCAATTGAAGATCCATAAAAGAAGTGAAAATATCCTTAACTGATGACATTCCACCATAGTGATTTTTCTGCTCCACCCTAATTGATCAATGTACTTTGTTATCTTCCCCACCCTTAAGAAGGTTCTTTGTAATTCTCCCCACCCTTGAGACCGTACTTTGCGAGATCCATTCCCTGCCCACAAAACATTGCTCCTAACTCCACCGCCTATCCCAAAACCTGTAAGAACTAATAATAATCCCACCACCCTTTGCTGACTCTCTTTTCGGACTCAGCCCGTCTGAACCCAGGTGAAATAAACAGCCTTGTTGCTCACACAGAGCCTATTTGGTGGTCTCTTCACACGGACGTGCGTAACAAGAAATGTATTTAAAAGCCTCTGATTTGGCGCCTAAAACTGGGTTTCAGCACCACTCCACAGTCCTGTAGTTGCCCTCAGAGCCCAAAATAGAAATTTTTCTTCAACCATAACCAGGACTCTGCATGAGGCCTAAGCACTGTCATCTGGAAATGCAGAACACAGAGATATCTTCATCTTGCAGAGTTAAAGGACATTAATGGCTGTGTGTATTGGCAGAGGGAGCCCCTCACAGCAGGACTGCCAAGAGTTAATCCACTTTAACATGTCACTGAGCTTCCTGGTTCTATATGACTCAGCCTAAACTCCAGGAAGTGGAGATCTAGTCAGGTGCCTCCTCCACATGTCCAGCTTCCACAGAGCAGAACAAGGTGTGGTTTCTCCAGTCCCTCACAGACCACTGTGCCTCACCTGTTCTGGTTGTTGTATAAACAAACATCTCTGAGAGCTCAGCAGCATGTAGACTGTGACTCATTCCACGTAAAACAAAAGCTTAAGGATCTGACAAACACTGACTGGCCTCCTAATCTGAGTTCCTTTTGGCTAAGAGCACTCAAGACACTTGTCTGGCTTTGCGTATAAAATGTCATGCCTTTGGGGCAGAATTAAGGAGATACTCCCTTTTGAAGAAGATGAAAACGGAAGAAGCACATTTCTACCCCTAACCCCAATCAGGGGCCAGGCTCAGCAAATGATCAAAGAAATGTTTCTTCTTTCAGTGCTGCCTCCTTTCCCTTCTACGATCTCTGGCAAGTCCCCTCCCTTACGCTCCCAGGGTCCTAGCTCACCCTCAGGCAAAGACAAGACTGAGGATGCAGTTAAGACTCAAATGAATGGGCCTGTTAGAGGCTAGAAAGAGGATTTCAGACAATATAAATCTGGTAGGGGTCTGAATCTTTAGGCAGAGCCCTTCCCAAACTATAGATTACAACCCAATAGGATTTAACAGGATTTATTTAACAGAGTATGATCATAATTATACAAAATATGCTTTTGTTTTTTTATTGGATTAGCCAATATCTTCACAATGGGTAGGGATACATTTTAAAATCAGAACAACCTATATTTTAATGAAAACATACAGATCTTCACTTCTACTTTAAAAACTGCCCTCTGGGGCTAGGAACGGTGACTCACACCTAAAATCCCAGCACTCTGGGAGTCTGAGGCGGGTGGATCACTTGAAGCCAGGAGTCCAAGACCAGCCTGGGGAACATGGTAAAACCCCATCTCTACTAAAACTACAAAAATTAGCCAGACTGTGCTGGTGCATGCCCGTAATTTCATCTACTTGGGAGGCTGAGACATGAGAATCACTTGAACCCGGGAGGTGGAGGTTTCAGTGAGCTGAGATTGCACCACTGCATTCCAGCCTGGGCGATAGAGCAAACAAACAAAAAACCCTGCCCTCTGGAAACAGCTGGTCACTTCATGTCATCCTATAATCCAATTTGGGCACTTCCCTTAGGCACTGCCCAGGAGTCTTTTTGGCAAAATTTCCAGCTTTCCTCTTTCATGCTAAACTAACCCTGGCTGTCTGAGTTGATGGAGTTGAGCCTCAGGGACTAGAAATGATCAGGTCAGAGGCTTTGCCAAGGCAAATGCCAGGAAAGGGCCAGAAGATTGCGAAGCAAATGCCAGGCCTGTTAAACTCACCCTCATCCCCATTTAGAACTGTTCTGTTAAGGCCAGGAGGGCTTTTCTGATTTACACTGACTTTCCCTAATAGAAGAACACAAATTCTTTTTGACCAAGGATACTATTTTCAGGAAAGCTCTCAGAGGGGCATGTGCTGGAGGGTGTTGGAGGGTGTTTGCTTTTCTTTTCTTCTCTTCATCTTGCTTTGTTCTCTTTCTGTTCTTGAGGACTTGCCCTGGTTCTCTCACTAGTGCATAGTCCTGGGCCATTTACATAAGTATCTCTGAGCCTCAGTTTCTTCATCCATAAAATGGAAATGATCCCCTTCCTGTCTACATCACAGAGTTGTCGATGTAGTTAACATTTATTGTGCCCTTCCTGTGTGCGTGCAACAGAGTTAAACAGATCTACACGCCACATAGGTTTTGGTCTTGACAAGAGCCCTATGAAGTAGATACTTCTAATATCTCTGTCTGTGTTATGTGTCTGTTTTAGAGATGAGGGGACCAAGGACCAATGGTCACATGGTCACTAACTGGTGGAGCCTGGGACTCAAAACTAGGGAGTCTGACTCCAACTAGGAGACTCAGATCCCGAGCTGTATAACAAGGTCGTCCTTTGAAAACCCTAAAGCGTTATACAAATGTGCCAATTATTATGGTTATTGCCTGTTTTGTTACTACTATTTGTGAGGCACAGAGATGCCAGCAGGAGCCCTAAGCCAGAATGAGATGAAAGAAGGAGTGGAGGTGGGGGAAGGGGTGCGGATGCAGCCGGGCTCCAGGTTTCGGCTCCGCCCCTTTGGTCCCCATTCATCCCTTTGTTACCAGCTCTGGGATTTCAGTGCCGAGGTTAATAAAGAGCAGAGCTTCCAGAAAACCCATCATTTTGATTAAAGCCGGGGACTATCTTGCCAGACAGCACTCTGGAGCCTGCCTACCGCCCACTCTGCTAAGTCAGTGCAGCCGGCAAAGGCTATTAAATGATTACAGTCGTTTCCGGCCCAGCCCCAGACAGCTCCCCTGGACTGCTCGTTCTTCGGCGCGGGCAGCTGTTGCTGCCTCTCGATGCCCAGGAAAGAGTCAGGGCACCGAAGGCTGTGCAGATTCCGGGTTTGCAAGTGAACTTTCCGCGCAGGGACACTGCGCCTCTCCCTCCTCCTTATTTCCGCTCACCACCCAAGTCAGCCACTGCAGTCTTTTTCAAGCAGCCCCGATTTCTTTTGCTCCTTCTTGGCTTTGGGCATCAATTTAATCAACCTCTCTGTCTCCCTCTCTGTCAGAATTTGGCCGATTGTAGAATGATAGTATATACTCAGGCTGACCAAAAGGCAAAAACCATCCGCCATCAACCGCTGAAACAGCCCAGGTTGTAAAACATCTCAAGCTCCTTCCCCGCCCCCTATTTCGCCATCTGTGGGGTTTGTTGGACCGACTGTCCGGACAAGCTCCGCCTTCTCCCACACCTTCACCCCCAACCCCAGCCAGTCCTTTATGAATTGAGCAGACCTAATCTGAGTAATCACAGCCCACGAAACAGGAGAATCGTGGTCTGAAACCCAAATCCTGTCCAGGATCAGAGAGAGAGGGAAGAAGCTAAGCCCACCTGGGCTAGCATTTCCAGCACTTCCCCTCTGCTGCTTAGTCCTTCAATAGACAGTGGAAAGACTTTTCCATGGAAACAAGGGAATGTAAAAATATACTCCCTGTTCTCTGTAAGATCTTAGGCTCTGTAATCAGAATAGTAGGCTTAAACCTGGCTACATCATGTAAATTATGTGCTGTTTGGCAAATTATTTCATAATCAGTTTTCATCCGTAAAAAAAGATCATAGTAGTGCCCGCCCCATAGGGTTGTTATAGATTAAATGTAATTATCCTTATACAGCACATAGCGTAAGTGCATGGCGCAAAGTAAACACTCATTAAATTTTACTTATTAAGATCAGAGCAGCAGAAGATTCATTTGTTTAAGGACTATTGATTGCTTATTATGGATTAGACAGTTTATTGGGTATTTTGCATGTATTTAATTTTAAATGATTTAATTACAATTAATTAAAGCTATTATAAATGTATTTATCTAAATACATATGTAAAGCATATTTATTTTATAAAAAAGGAATCCAAAGGCTTAAATTACAGCAAGATAATTTGTCCTAAATCACACAGGATTTTTATTTTTATTTTTAGAGACAAGGTCTATATCTGTTGCCCAGGTTGGAGTACAATGGTGAGATCATGGCTGACTGCCAGCCTGGACCTCCTGGGCTCAAGTGATCCTCTCATCTCAGCCTTCTGAATAGCTAGGACTACAGGTGTGTGCCACTATGTTTGGCTAATTTTTTTTTTTAACATATAGAGATAGGGGCCAGGCACAGAGGCTCATGCCTGTAATCCCAGCAATTTGGGAGGCCGAGGCAGGTGCATCACCTGAGGTCAGGATTTTGAGACCAGCCTGCCCAACATGGTGAAACCCTGTCTCTACCAAAAATACAAAAATTAGCTGGGCATCGTGGCAGGCACCTGTAATGCTAGCTACTCGAGTGTTTGAGGCAGAAGAATCACTTGAACCCGGGAGAAGGAGGTTGCAGTGAGCCAAGATTGCGACAAGAGCAAAACTCCGTCTCAAAAAAAAAAATAAATAAATAAAAATAAAAAATTAAAAATATATATATATATAGAGAGAGAGAGAGATAGGGCCTTGCTGTGTCCTGAACTCCTGGCCTCAAGCAATCTTCCCACCTCTGCCTCCCCAAAGAGCTAGGATCACAGGTGTCAGCCACCACATTCAGCCCCACAAAGGGATTTCATAATGAAGGTGAAAAACTATTCTCACGTTGATTCCTTGGCTCAATAATCAAATAGTTTTTGTTTGTTTTGTTTACTTCTTGTGAAGCCTTGGGGATGAGGGAAGAGACAGAGCTGAGCTCCATTCATAGGCCTAGCATTCTGATCTATAGAGCAGCTGGGAGAGTGGTGCGTGTGTGATTGGATGTCAGGCTTAGCGATGGGGAGGCCAATCTAATACCACTCCCCAGAGGCCGCTAGACCTGCTACTCCTGGGTGTTTCACCCTCTTTGGGTGGAATGAGTTGAGCTGGAAGAAGATTTTTTGGCTGTTTGGTGCCCCAAGCTACAGCTGGGCTAATTTTCAGTAATCTTGGAGCGGAAGAGATAAATACACTTGGCATATTTTTAAAGCCACAGCTCTTGCTTTGTGCCCAAAATAACTCTGCCATTTCTAGGTTAAGAGTATAAAGACATCATGTGCTGCGAACCCAGATTCAAACATTGGAATGGCTGGTCTCCGTAGTTAGCTAAAAAAAACCTCACATTTCTTCTTTCCATGAGTCCCCCGCAACCCAGCAGGGCTCAGGCTGCACAGTTTTCTCTACCTTGTTTCCTGGTTGCTAACATCCCCTGGGATGTAGGGAAGGCAATTTCCCTTTAGAGTCTCTTCTCAAAATACCCCCTCTTCAGTTGGCTGTCATATCCAGGGGGTAACACAATGCTTAAAATGTAGGTTCTTGGGTAACAAAGACTTGAGTTGGAATCTGCTTCACCACTTATTTGTGAACTTTGAGTGAGGCACTTGGCCTCTTAGCTCCCATTCTCTCATATGCAAAACAAAGATAACAATAACCATCTAATGGGATTGTGAACATTAAAAAGAGACAAGGCTTATAAATCACACAGATCAATGTCTGTCATGCAGAAACTCTGAAATAAAGAATGGGTATTATTACTATGTAGTATTCCTTTACAAATCCAACTCCCACTTTAACCACCTATTCCCAAATGTAGTACTTCCAGAAATTCTCTTTTCCAAGGACTCTCTCCCCATCAGGCTCTGCTCCTCCTAGGGGATTGAAGACTTCGGGCTGTGACATTTTCCAGCTTAGAAATGGTTGCTAGGTTACTCTCCAGAGCCCTCTGAAGGAGGAAGTGAAGGAGGCTGCTTAGACATGGTGGAAAGCACACTGGATGAGGTATCAAAGTCTTGGGTTCAAATCTCAGCTCTGGCATTCTGCTTTCTACTATTTTCTAGGATACTCTTTGATTAACATTGACTTACAGTTTCTTCATTTGTAAAATGGATGTAATAGCTACCTCCCAGAGGCATTGTTATTTATTCAACTAAACTTATTATTTACAAGCCCAGGCACGTGGCTCACGCCAGTAATCCAGCACTTTGGGAGGCCAAGGCAGGTAGATCACCTGAGGTCAGGGGTTCAAGACCAACCTAACCAACATGGTGAAACCCTGTCTCTACTAAAAATACAAAATTAGCCTAGTGTGGTGGCGCAAGTTTGTAATCCCAGCTACTTGGGAGGCTGAGGCAAGAGAATCACTTGAACCCAGGAGGCAGAGGTTGCAGTGAGCTGAGATTGTGCCATTGCACTCCAGCCTGGGCAACAAGAGCAAAACTCTATCTCAAAAAAAAAAACAACTTATTTACAATAAATCAGACATTAAATTAGGAATTAGGGATATAAATATGAATAATATTAGGACAAGTACTCTGTTCTCAAAGAATTACAGTACAGTGGGAGGAAAAGACAAGTAAATGAATAAATACAATAATAGTTTTAAAGGATAAACAAGGTAGATAAATTCTGGCATAAAGATGGCATTAAACTTTCTAGAGACGGTGTGTGCAGTGGTTAAGAGCACAGACTCAGAAGTCAGACAATTCTGCTTCAGATTCTGGTGCCCTTACTAGATGTGTGATCTTATTTAATCTTATGGGTCTCAGTTTTCTTAGCAGTAAAATGGGTATATTAATACACAAATTTCTGGGTGTGGTTATACAGATTAAAGGAGTTAATACTTGTAAAGTGCTTAGAATAATACTTGGCACATGGCTTAACTGTTCAATACAGGTTAGCTATTATGATTCACAAGCAAATTTTCTCCTCTGTTTGCTCTAGCATTTTTAACTGTGGAGGTTAAGTCTGTTGATGATGACGTCACCGAGTTAAGTGACATATAGCACTAGCTGGAGGTGGGGATGGAAGGCTCAGAGGGAAGTATGTAACAAGTGCAGTTCAACCACAGGTAAGTGAATGCCAATTTGCCAATTTGATATTTTTATATCCTATGATTCTGTAATTCTACTTCCAGAAATTTATCCTATATAAATACTAGTAAGCATGCATAAGAAATATGTATAAGAACGTATATTGCATTGTTTAGAAAACATAGATACCAACAGGAAATTGGATAAATTATGATATACGTATACAACATAGTACTATACCCTTACTCAAGAAGATTGTGGCAAGTCTATATGTACTAATGGAGAAAGGTGTTTGTTAACATATACACACACACAAGCTGTATAATATGTATAGCATTATCCCACTTTGCTTTTTGAAAATCTCTATATAGTCATGCGCCCTATAATCATGTTTCAGTCAACAGTGGACCACACATATGACAGTTGTCCTATACGATTATAATAATATATTTTTATTGTACTTTTTCTGTGTTTAGGTATGTTGAGATACACAAATACTTACCATTGTGTAACAATTGCCTACGGTATTCAGTATAGTAATATGATGTACAGGTTTGTAGCCTTAGAGAAATAGGCCATATGATAAAGCCTAAGTGTGTAGTATGCTATATCATCTAGGTTTATGAAAGTACATTCTATGATATTTGTACAATGAAAAAACTGCCTAACGACACATTTCTCAGTGTATCCCCATTGTTAAGTGATGCTAGAAATATTTGGAAGAGTGAACCCTAAAGTAAACATGGAAGTTGGGTGGTAATGATAGTTTCAATAATGATGTCAATATAGTTTTATCAATTGTAATGAATGTATCACTCTGGGCAGGATGTCATTGTGGCGGGGGTAGGGGGCGTTGTGCACGTGGGAGAGCAGGAGTGCATGAGACTCTACACTTTCTACTCAACTTCTCTGTGAACCTAAAACTACTCTAAAAAGTAAAGTTGATTAATTTCAAAAAAATATTGGAGGATAAACACAAAATTGTTAACAGTGGTTGCTTCACCAAAGGGAAATAGGATTGAGGGAAATAAATATTTCTATGCAAATAATGCTGTATTGTTTAATACTTTCTTCAACAATGTAATTCTATTTTATTTCAAAATACATTAATTTAAAATGTAGACATATAAAGAATTCTGGAGCTACACGCTAAATTATTGGTAGTGGTTACTTTTGGAAAGCATGATTGGATGTAGGGAGTGAGGCACTACTCATTTTATTTTAGTCCTGCACAGATATAATTTGTTATGACTTTTGTTTCTTCTGTAATTAAATCAAAGAGAGAGAGGTTCAGAAGAACACTAGCCCGACATGGTTCAAAAACTAGCCTGGACCCACGATTAACTACATAATTTGCAGGAACCAGTGAAATTTGCCAAATGAAAATGGCGGGAGGGGGCCCTTGTTAACAAATAATTAAGAACTTCAAGACAGTGACAGTGTATCAAAACACACAGGGCCTTTCTAAATGCTGGGCCCCAAGAAGCCAGTCTTGCCCAGGCCTGAGCACTACTGGGTTCCTCCCTTAGCACCACATCTTAACACTGACTATTCCCAAAGGTTTCACACTGCCTGCCCCACCTGAAAATCTATGAGGCATCATTTTACCTGACAACAAAATGGCTTCTGACTTTGGTTGGGTTTTCAAACTTTTCTTCTCTACCCTCCCCCCTTACTTTGTTACAATCTGTGCTTCTTAAAATTTGGCAGCAATCCCAGGCTCTGTGTTGCTGTGTCACTTCTCAGCCTTGAGCAACCATTTCTAGACAAGTAGTGATATCTGTGCATTGAGGATATAAAATGGAGGTGCTGTCAGCACACTGCAGTATAAGGAAGACAAGATAATAGGAGAACCCTCTACCCCACCCTGCACACTTCCATACCATTCCATGTAATCTAGCAAAAACATTTTGAATCCTCTTTACTGTGTGCCAAGCACTGTGTTAAGTGCCAGGAGCATTAAATTGAGTAGTAATAGATCTGACGACATTTTTGAGTGGCTACCATGAACTAAGCATGGTTCTAAGCATTTTGCATGCATTATCTCATTTAATACTTACAACAGCCTATGGTCTCTCCTCTTTTACACATTGATAAATCTGAAGCACAGGTTGCACAATTATTAAGTGATACGATAGAAATGTGAGGCACTGTGCAATGCCATGCTATCTCCCTTCAGAAACCAACACGAGACAAATTTTAAACCTGCCCTTCACTCTTCACATTTTCTCAGACATGACATACCAAATCCACCAGGATTACCTAAGAACATTTCCAAGGCCCGCCCTTCTTTTTTTTACAATAAAAAAATGCTGCATTTACTTCCCGTTTTGATTCTCCTTTTCTAAACACTCCAAAGTTTCCAATATTTGGTTTGGGAGAAGAAAAACACTAAGTTGAAAGCTCATAGCTCATCTTGACATGTTATTCAGCACAGTGATCCCCCATTATTTGAGGTTTGATTTCTGAGGCTTCAGTTACCCACAGTCAACCTTAGTCTGAAAATATTAACTGAAAAATTTCAAAAATAAACAATTCATAAGTTTTAAATTGCAAGCTGTTTTGAGTAATGTGATGAAATCTCGAGCCATCCTGCTTCATTCTGCCCAGTATGTGAATCATCCCTCTGTCCGGCCTATCCATGCTGTCTACGCTACTCACCTGTTAGTTCACTTAGAAAGTGTCTTGTTATCCGATTGGCTGTTTCGGTATCAAAGTGCTTGTATTCAAGTACCCTTATTTTACTTAATACTGGCCCCAAAGCACAAGTGCCTAATTTACAAATTAAACTTTATCATAGGTGCGCCTATGAAAGAACATAATATATATAAAGGTAAGTACTAAATGAGGTTTCAGGCATCCACTGAGGGTCTTGGAACGTATCTCCGGAGATAAGTTGGGACTGCTGTAGGTTGATTTTTGAAAATTCAGTAGAGTAAAGGAAACTTACAAGAATCTTCTTTCCTAAATATAAACAAACCAACTAACCTTCTAGTGGCTCTCCATGGCCAACAAATGAAACTACAAATTATTTAGCAGGACGTTTAAGGTCCTACAAAATCTGATTCCAGTCTACATTTCTGATCTCATTTCCTAACATCTCTTTATCCCACCACATCCATCAAATGCACTCATCCTATTAACCCAGGCTATACAATTCAGTTTATTTGTTTTTTGTTTTTGCATGCACACATTGTTTCCTTTGCCTCCTCTCCACATCCTACTTGCCATCCTGCAATACCCAGTATTTTAAATTTTTTTTCAAGACAGGGTCTCATTCTGTCACCCAGGCTGGAGTGAAGTAGTGTGATCTTGGCTCACTGCAACCTCCGCCTTCCAGGTTCAAGTGAATCTCATGCCTCAGCCTCCCAAGTAGCTGATACTACAAGTGCATGCCATCACACCCGGCTAATTCTTATATTTTTTGTAGAGATGGGGATTTGCCAAGTTGCCCAGGCTGGTCTCAAACTCCTGGGCTCACACAATCCACCCGTCTCAACCTCCCAAAGTTCTGGGATCACAGGTGTGAGCCACTGCGCCTGGCCTCAATATCCAGTATTAAATGTCAAATAATCTCTGACTTAGTCCCCTGAATTTCCAATTCCATCTTCTGGGGACCCACGACATCCATTGTTCATGGTTGCTGAGAGTGTTTGGGCCCTGTGAAAACAATCTGGGGACTGTCTCAAGAAAGGCAGAACAGCTTACCTCATTTACCTAGGGTTTGAACTGATTATGACATAGAAAGACCCTGGGTCCCATTCTGGACCAACAGGCCCTGGTGGTTTGCCCCAGCTTCCTTCCCCTTCATTGACCCTGCCTATGTAGGGCATTATCATGGTCCTTATCACATGACAATATAATATTTCCATCATATTTCTTTACATTTCTGCCTTCACCGTTAGATTTATAAGTGCAGGACTGTGTTATATTTAATATTATATTTGCATCACCTAGAACAGAGCCTGACCTGACCTAAGTGCTTAATAAATGTTTGATGATGACTACAATCATGTATCACTTAACAATGGGGATATGTTCTGAGAAATGCATCACTAGGCATTTTTGTTGTATGGACATCATAGAGCGTACTTACACAAAGCTAGATGGCATAGCCTACTACGTACCTAGGCTATATTGTATAGCCTGTGGCTCCTAGGCTACAAACCTGCACAGCATGTTACTGTAGAAAATACTGTGCAACTGTAATATAATGGCAAGTATTTGTGTATCTAAACATAGAAAAGGTACAGTAAAAATATGGTATTACAATCTTATGGGACAACTGTCACATATGTGGTCCATTGTTGACCAAAGTGTCGTTATTTGGTACATGACTATATGTAGAGGGTCCCAACAAAATTCTACGTTGGAGCCAAACCAAGAAAAGCATCCCTAGAAAGGATACTATATACTTCACTTCTTTATCTCTCTCTTTCTCTCTGTCTCTCTCTCCCGTGTGTGTGTGTGTGTATGCGTGTGTGTGTGTGTGTGTGTATGTGAGAAAGAAAGAAGGAGAATAGGAATGAATAAGGATTTTAAAAGAGAAATGCTGATGACAGTGGTTAATGATGGAGTCCCAGGGACCTGGCTGGGAGGTGGTTTTTGTGAGGATCTTCGTAGTGCCCTTCAAATCACAAACATTTAGAAGGTATTATCCTGGAGGCAAGGTTGTGACCCTGGGCAAGAAAAGACCAAAGAAGCCAATTTATATCTCTAAATCCCCAGATTCAGAGAAAACATACCAAAAAGCTAAAGAAATTAGCTTTAGTGAGTTTCCCTCTAAAGAAATTTCCCAAAGGCAAATATGTAGAATCGATTTATACTTGTTGCAACAGAAGGAAATTGATGTGACACTGACCGCTGAATAAACACAGCCCTGCTGACTGCAGACTGCAAGAACAGCAGTTGGATTGACATCTTGGTGACACAAGCAGCCCACAGGGGATGCTGGACTCTGGGGAGACTCTTTCATGGGTCCCATGGCCTAATAATTGTCAGCAGTATAAGGGGTGATTTCATCTCCAGTCAGAGCTCCTGTAAGTATGGAGAGGGCCTAAGCTTTGGAGATATCCAGCTTGTTTAGAATCTCAAGGAGGGAGCTAGAGTGAAGGTTGTTATACAAAATGCTCCCCAAAACCAAACACATCCTTAGATACATATGCATCCATAAAATTGACCCCGAACCATCCTACCCTCCTATCCACAACACAGGAAGCATCACAGGAAAAGCAGGTGGGATTTAGGAACATTGGCAGGAGCATCACCCACCCCTCAACCCCTAACACACACATATACACCAATCAGGCTCTTTCTTCTTTTTTTCAGGGAAGTTCTGGATATAATCTGCTTTCACTTAGACACAGACACTAGATGCACACAAGGCAGGCAATATGTGTTGCCCCATCTCCTGGCATCACTTGTGACAGTGACTTTTCCATTATCTACCATGCCCCAGGATTGAATCCTTACAGATTGGCCTCTGGGTGATCTAAAGAGTACTGTCCTCTCCTGCCTGCTCCCAACTCTTGGAACAATATTCTTAAACCTGGGGCAGAACAACATCTCTAAGTCCAGAACACAATAATGTATTGGGAACTATTTTTCTCCTCTCTCCACATTTCCACCTTTGCTCTTAGAAAAGGGAATGCCCACCAAACCAATATCCCCATTCTTTGCAGGGATGTGCTAGGAAAAAAACTTTTCATGTTTCATCTACTTCCTTCCTTACTCTTCCCAGGAAGGGAGAGTAGTTTATCTGATTGGGTAGATCACTGAAAGCATGATTTAAATGGATCATGCTTCTTGACTGAGCAAAGTTAGCATCATCAGTCACTGTTCTTCCATGACACATCTCATCTTAATTCTCTTTCTCTACGCTAGTTCATTCTCTACTGAAATTAACTTACACACACACACACACACACACACACACAGAGCCACTTCTGCCTGAACATGAAAAACCATGTGGTAGGCAGAATAATGGCCCCACCAAAATGACTGCATCCTAATTTTAGAACTTGTGAATATATTATGTTACATGGCAAAAGGGACTTTGTGTTAATTTGTTATGGCAGCCCTAGGAAACTAATACAGATTTTGGTATCTAGAAGTGGGGTTCTGCTGTTATGAATGCCTAAAAATACGCAAGTGGCCTTGAAATTGGGAAATGGGCAGAGTCGAAGAATTTTGAAGAGCATGATAGAAATGGCCTAGATTACCCTGAACAGGCTGCTAGTAGAAATATGCATATTAATGGCTCTACTAGAGAGGACTCAGAAAAAAGTGAGGAGCAAACCTAAATTGTCATGAACAGATTGTTGTTACAAATATGGACATTAAAGGTGCTGCCGGTGAGGGCTCAGGTAGAAATAAGGAGCCTGTTATTGGAAACGAAAGGAAAGTGGATCCTTGTTATATAGTGGCAAGAACACACCTTGATTTTGGCCCAGTGAAACTCACTTTGGACTTCTGACTTCCAGAACTGGAAGATAATACTTTGTGTTGTTTTAAGCCATGAAGTTTATGATTAACTTGCTACAGCAGTAATGGGAAATAAATCCAGACCCCCTACGGTTGGCCTAGAATTCAGACAGTAAATAGTCTCTTCCAAGTTACCAAGCTATTCCCTTCATGTATCATGCAGGACAAGGTAATAGTAATGTGTTAAGTGTATAGGGTTCAACAGCAAGCAGACATGGGTTCAAATACTGCCTTTACCACTGCATTTATTTATGAATTCAACAAAATTTATTGAGCATCATTGTGTGCTAGGCATCCTGCTTGACACTGGGAATACAATGGTGAGCAAAAAACATTTTTACTAGCTGTGTGAATGTAAGAAAGCCACTTAATTCTTATGAGCTTTAATTTCTTTATCTGAAACATGGGAATAATAATGTACTTCTCTCAAAGTTAAGTATGCAACACATGTAAAGCACTTATCACAGTTCTCAATAAATGTCTTCCTTTCTCTTGTTCTAAGAGACTATTTCTACAATTCAGGAGGCAACAGTATGGGATTTAAAGACACATAAAACTTGAACCAGGCCAGGCGCGGTGGCTCACGCCTGTAATCCCAGCACTTCAGGAGGCTGAGGCGGGCGGATCACGAGGTCAGGAGATGGAGACCATCCTGGCTAACATGGTGAAACCCCGTCTCTACTAAAAAAAAAAAAAATTAGCCGGGCATGGTAGCGGGCACCTGTAGTCCCAGCTACTCGGGGAGGCTGAGGCAGGAGAATAGCATGGACCAAGGAGGCAGAGGTTGCAGGGAGCCGAGATCGCACCACTGCACTCTACCAGTCTGGGCGGCAGAGCGAGACTCCATCTCAAAAAAAAACCAAAAAAAACCAAAACAAAACAAAAAAAACTTGACCCAGTAAAGACCCACTCACTGGAACATATACTTAAAAAAAAACAATGTCCTCAGGGCTCTATTTCATGGTTCATCGTCCAACACAGAGCCAAACTCACAGGCTCAAAGGTATCCACCCTAGGGCTGGCTGTTTATATACCTAGTGATGCTCTTATCCCCACAAATCTGGACTCTCTGAAAGCAGCTTGATGTGCATCTAATGTAAATCATTAATACTGGCTGAGGCTTCGTCTTACCACAGACCTTTACAGTACTCATCTGATTCCAGGTGATTATGGGAAAAGAGATCCAACAGGTGTGTTCTTGGGTAAGACAGTATTTATGACGCACAGTTGAAAAAGACGAGAGAAGACTTGGGGAATGTCACCTCACTCTTCAGCTTCACACATGATACCAACTACAGCAACAGCTCTGGACACAAGATTGGGACAATGTTGGTAGAAAGCCCAAGCTGGTGAACCTTCTTGGAACATCACCAACAAACTTGCTTGTTTAGACTTTCTGTACAGGGCAGACTTTACTTATTTTTAAAGTTTGTTTGGTTGGTTTTTTACAGGTAATGGCATCTATAATTTCAAGACCGAGGGTACATTGTTTGGGATCCAGCAGACAAGGAACACAACGCTAGTTACAATAAACTTCTCTGTGTTCTTAGGTCCACATTTGGTTCTTAAAAGTTACCTTTTCATACCCTAATTTTCTATTATTATGCCTCTTAAGTCTGACTTCTACAAAGCTCTCAATTTCCTGTTTCGAAAGTAGCACAAGCATCCTTCTTCCCCCTTACTTCCTTTAGTATTACCATCTTCAGGACTGACTTTTCCCATCCTTTGCCTAGCCCATGCCCTTGGAGATAGACCATTTCAGACAGGGCTGTTGCTGAGGAAGCTCTTGGTCTCACTGAGATAAATGTGGAATGCCATCTATTTCTGCTCTCCCTCTTTTTCTGATTGTGAGTAATGGAGACTCCAAGTGCTGAGGCAGAGTAAGATTCCTCTCCAGTCCACATACTCATTGCCAGGCTTCCTGGCAGTGACTAATCTTATGGCCCTTTCCTGGGGGGCCCCTAGTCTCTAACCAGTGCTTGAACTGAATATGTTTCTCCAGATTAGGCAATGACCTTTTCAACTGCAAAGCTGACTGCCTCTGAAGATAAAATTTTCACGTTCCTTTGAAATCTGGGCAGAATTTATTTTAAAATATTGCCATGAAAGACCCTTGCTGTCACTAGGGCAGACTTTCATTTTTAGTTTACTTGTATCAGTGAGGCTGAGGACAGGGCTTGCCGGAGCCGTAAAACTTAAAGGAATTACAAACTATCTTCCTCCTCTGCCCTCAACCCAGGTTATAAGCAGGTCTTTCTTGTTGAAGCACCTCCCAGGAGGAGTTCCAAGCCTACCAATTCTAAACAATCTCAGCAATTTTTCCCACAGAGTGAAGTGCAGACTCTCCACCCTCCGTATCCTCTTTCCCACAAAGCTCTCAGTCACACAGGTGGCCCATCACCTCTGAGCTGAGGCAGGTGGCAAAGTTGGTGAGCCCCCACTTCCTTGGCCCTTTGTGACACCGACATCTCCCCAGCAGAAACTTGAATCTCCCTTTTGACAAGGGGCTTAAAACTTCAGCTACAAAGAATGGTATATAAAGAAAACTAGAAGGGAGTGTAATTCAGAAACTTTCCTGTTTTATGCAACCCTCTTAAACAAAAGAAGGGATAAAGTGTTTTATTTTTCAAGATATATTCAAAAGTTGTTTCTCCTGACAAGGTTTTCAGGGGCCAGACTGTATTGCTTCAATGTAGCTGGCATATTAAAGGAATCAATGATAACTGAAGAAACCATAGTAAGTCTCTATTCCCTTACCCTGCATTAGCCTGCTTCTCTCCATCATGGGGCTTGAAGGAAACTGCAGCCTAAGGGAACAGTGTTGCTCTATTCTCCTCGCTACACTCTCTAAAATGTTATATCCAGGAGCATACATCTGAGTGCATATGAGACTGGATAGGTTTCAGGAGACACGTGATCTCTATTTGGGGCTACTGTTATGGAAGAAACTCTTTTATTATGTATTATGGTCTTAATCATGACTGTATTCTGCCCAGGCCACCAATCCTAGAATAATTACCATGGGACAAATGAGAGGTCCAAGGAAATACAGAGCGTCTAGGGAAAGAACTATCTTAGAATCTTTTCATAAACAAAAATGTTTAATTTCAGAAAACCAGGAAATCTCCATTCTAGTCTTTTATTTACATGACCATTAAAAGTGGGAGGTACAGAGTGTTTTCCCAAGAACAAGATGAAGAAAGTCATGAATGGATGGAGCCAGCAAAGACTTAAGTAAGCTTCATGGCTTCTCCTAGGTAGAGGATGCTAATTCCCGTTCCCACACCCTTGCTTCCTCCCTTCAGGTCAATCCAAAACAAACAAATTCTTTATCATAAGCTGCAAAGAGAATTCCAGCAAACACAACAAATTTCACACCCCCAGAAAGTAAAAGTGCATCTTACGAGGACTTACTTTCCTCAGGTAGAGAAAGCTAAGCCAAGCTGGCACTCCTGGGCTGTCAGATGGCAGGTGAGAGTGAAGGATACTCACAGGCAGGAGCTGCCCCACTCACACAGATCCCTGACCTCATTTGTTTTTTTCCTAATAAGGATATGCACACACCTCCCAGGACTGTCATTGCTATGACAACGGCAGAAGTTGAGGTTGAACAGGTTAGTGGAACAGCATGCTTTCTAAATTCTCCAACAAGGCCTGAGGCTGCACTCACTCATGAAATGGAAAAATTCATGTTGACAGTGCTCCTAAATAGATTCCGAAAAACTTAAGGATCATGCTTTCTTTCTGGGGAAGGACCAGAGATGGAGTCTCCATGGAGTCTTTCTATGGGGAGTTGGTTTTGTCAGAGAGGTAAGAATCCTTGAGACAATTAAGATTATAAATCCCCATATAAAACTAGGGCACATCAACTGTGTCCATTTTCCACAGAGTAAAGAGATGTGGCAAATCAGGGCAAAAGCAATCCCCTAAGGAAACAAAGAGACAGGCACTTAAAAAAATCTTCTCTATAGCAGATTCTTCCCACAGAGAATACTCAGAACAACCTGGGTCTAAATTTTGAAGCTGAAGGATAGACTCATACCTTGAAAAATCATTTAAAAATAGCTACTGTTTACTAAACCCTTATTGTTCTTCAGATTCTGCAATGTATGTGCATTATCTCATCTCATTTTTGCAAGAACCCTATAAGGTACACACCACTATTCTCCCCATTTTATAGAGAAAGAAACTGAGAATCAGGAAAGTTAAGTAATGTTCCCAGGAACATACAATTACTGAGTGGCAGAGGTAGAATTCAGAAAGGGTCACTGACTCCCAAGCTTGAGCTCTTAACAATTATCTCTCGGGCATGGGAAAAGGCCCCCTTCTTCTCACAAGAACCATAAACAGATGGCTTCTGTGCATGGATTCTCAGCCTGTAATGATATAAGACAACCTCAGGAATATTGACCTTAGAGCAGTTCTTAAACTTTAGAGTAGATTGGTATCACATGGAAGGCTTTTTAAAACATAGACTGCTGGGTCCTATTCCTGAGAATGCCTTTCTTTCTTTTTTTCTTTTT
>NW_012107742.1:734656-792527 GCF_000951045.1 Mandrillus leucophaeus | reverse complement strand
TGAACTCCTGACCTCAAGTGATCTGCCTGCCTTAGCCTCCCAAAGTGCTGGGATTACAGGCATAAGCCACCACACCCAGCCTCCATCCTGAGAATTTCTGATTCATTAGTCTAGGATAGAGCCTAAGAATCTGCATTTCTAACAAGTTTCCGGGTATTGTTGGTGTTGCTGCTCCTTTGAGAACCATTGTCTAAACCAAGGTTCTCCAACTAAGCCTCATTGCCTTAGTGGTTTCCCCTACCTAACTAATCTTTCGCTGTTTAGTCCCAGATCCCCTGGGGTCTTGAGAAACTATAATGTTATCTTCTGCAGTGCTGTGTGTTTTGAAATTTTCTGAACTTTTCTGAAAATAGTTCAGAAAATTTCAAAACTTTTCAAAATTTTGAAAATTTCAAAATTTCCCACTCTAAAACTAATGTACTGTTGCCTTAGGTAAGGCCTGAGATCCCCTGAAATGTAGAAAGAGGAGCTGGAAGAACCAATGACAGATAACAAAGCAGCCTGGCCTACTGAAGCCAGACCAGTTCCCTCACAGACAGAGGCAGTCCTTTTATAACCTCTGGGATTGCCTCTAGGAACTGATCACAAGAGGGCATTCATTAAAACCACTTCAGGGCATTCGTATTCCTGAAGTTAAAAAGAGCTGTAACATGAGCGACTGGCCCTTTAATGTCCCTCCCCACCCCCAAACACATTCTTCCATCTGAAGAAGAGGCTGCAACCGTATTCCCTGCATTCCCAATTTAGCTAATTTTCTCTCTCTGCTCAGTCTCAAGGGAAGCTGAAAGGAAATAAGAAAGCCTATGGTCCGGGTCTGCTCACACAAAGGGGAGGCTAGAGAAAGGGGCCAGTAATCAGGATTAACCAATTTAATGCCTGATTTGTTTATGCCGCAGAAAACATCACTTGGTGATGCCCTTGTTGATCCCTTCAGAGTGTGGCATCTTTATCTTAGGCTTTTGCAGACTGTGAAAATAAATGAACAGTTTCTCAACAAAGCAAAAGAATTCATCAGTGAGGCCGGGCACAGGGGCTCACGCCTGTAATCCCAGCACTTTGGGAGGCCAAGGTGAGTGGATCACGAGGTTGGGAGATTGAGACTATCCTGGCTAACACGGTGAAACCCATCTCTACTAAAAACACAAAAAATTAGCCAGGTTTGGGGGCACACGCCTGTAGTCCCAGCTACTCAGGAGGCTGAGGCAGGAGAATCCCTCAAACCCAGGAGGCGGTGGTTGCTGTGAGCGGATATCGTGCCACTGCACTCCAGCCTGGGGGACAGAGTGAGACTCTGTCTCAAAAAAAAAAAAAAAATTAGACATTTATTAACTATATGTCAAGCACTATGCTCAGTTCTTTTTTCTCCTTTAGTCATAGTAACTCAATAAAACAGGTGTTATTACTATTGCTACACCCAATTTACAGAAAGGGTAATTAAGAAAATATGAATTCAGGCAGTTTGTCTATGCTCACTCAGCAAGTAAGCTTGGGATTAGAATTCAACCCAAATCTGACTCGAAATCATAATCTTAATCTTTATGCCATATTCCCTCCAAGCAGTGCAGAACATGTATTGAGTCTTAAAAGCCTAAAAGTACCAGAAAGACGGGGAGAAAGTAGAGAATCCCTTTAACTTTACATCATTGATGCAGAGGTATGTATTGAAAAGTATGATTAGGTTGCCACGGAGTAGCTGGAAGATGTAATGGACTATCCAGCATAGTCCATGAAGACTGTGACTCATGTGTCAGCAGCCAGGCACAGTTCTGGATAAAATGGGTTATACAAGAGGGGCTGGGACAGTAAAAAAGGGAACAAGGAGATCCCCTCCTCTATCTCTGTAAAAAAGATAGGTTCTTAACATTTTTTGAATCTGAAAGAGGGACCTGGCCAGATGTATGAAATATCAATACATGGTTCCTGATCCACATTTACCTAGGAATACACATCAACCAGCATCACCACTGGGAGGGAGAATGTATTCAAAGTTAGTTTTTGGCTCACCAGGTCGACCTACAATGCCTCCATAAGAGCAAGAAAAACTGAAACAAAGGCAAGGTAGAAAGTCATGATTTCACGTGGCTTCTTTGGGAAATTCTCACCTTCCCAGATGCTTCCACATCCTGCAACACTTGGCAATCTAAAACCACTTCCTCCTCCATCATGTCTTCACTCCGTCATTGGCATTGAGGGTACAGATTTGTCAATGAACTATTTTGTGTTCTTTCCCTTGCAATCTGGCAATATTAGCTCTCTAATGAATTGCTTCAACTTGTATATTTTTTGGACAAATGTGACTTTTAGTTGAATTGTGCAACATCCATAAATAGCAAATCCTGGCTGATTAGAATCAATGAACGCCCTTAGAGTTGCCAGCAAAAAATGGGCCCTTAGCTGCATGTTACTTAATAATTTGAAAGGCATCTGATTATTTTGGGGAAAAAACCTTTTACACACACATTCTATGTCATCTGTTATGTATGTAGATATGTATTTGAATTTGAATGGATTCTTGCAAGCCAGCCATGTTATGAATATAAGTGCCAGATATACTTGGATTTGAAACTAAACACATTTGGGTTTGAATCCTACCCTCTGCCACTCACAAGCTATGTGAACTTGGGTATATTGTTTAATCTCTCTGTCTCTGCAGTTTCTCGTATGTAGAATAGATATAATAAATCCCTTGCAAGCTTGACTTAAAGAAAAAATGAGACCACACATACAATGTACTTGGCACAGTATCAAGGCATATTATGGCTTAATAATTAGTAACTACTATTATCATCATGATGTTCTATTAATAGAGGATTAGAGTAGACATATTTTGTGTCTCTACCAACACTTAATCTTCCCTTTCTGAAAACTGCCACAGCTATGGGCCTCCAAAGCCATATTTCTATTACATGACCCTGCTTTAGTGATAGGGCAAGAATAAGGATACCAAGGAAATGTGAGTTTAAGCAATTTTCCTATACTCACCCAGTCATTAGGTTTTTTACACAACTTGGCAGGTTCTCTTTCCTGAAAGTTTGGATTAGGAAAGCGTCCCTATTATTCCTCTAAAGTAAGAAATTGTGAGGCGATCATGTTTGGCAACATGCATGCCAAGGCACTAAAAGTCAGTCTGCAGAATGTTGTTGATGTGCAGAGAGAAGCAGATTAACTTTGACTTGAACTCAAAACAATGCCTTGGTTCTGATAACTTTCCACTCCCATGAGAAACCATCTTCCTTCCTTCCTCTTCTTTCCTTCCTTCCTTCCTTCCTTCCTTCTCTTTCTTTCCTACTTTTTCTCTTTCTTTCCTTACTACTTTGGGTGGGTTTCCATAGTCTTCAACCAAAAGATCTTTGTTAACAGTGTCATCTCTGTGCATAAGGCCACCAGATCTTCTCAGCATGACTTGGATGGCCTAAGCATTTGAAAGGTACCTGATTTAAACAAACAAACAAATCCCAAAAACTTCATACACACACACACACGTGCACACTTTTCTTATGTTATCCTTTTTCAACTCCTGAAAAGCATTAGGTATAAAATCAAAATAATCATATATGTAAGGAAATCACGTATGTACGGAAAAAAGGGAAGAACAAAAAGATAAAAGAAAAAGAGCCATCAACATTCCTGATTTTACAAAAATAGGTCATCTGATCACTTTCTAGAACCCAAGAAAGAATGGAGAGACCCCCAGCTCTTTACCTGGTGTTGCACTGGATACTGTTGGCCACTGCTGATCAGGCCCTCCTGGACCAGCCCGTAGAATGCCAGCCTCCTCTAGGTGCACAGAGCTGAATAAACACACAGACCCAGATAACAGTTAGATCATAAATGCTTTCCCAGCTCTTCTTCCACCCTCAGAAATTGCTTACATCTATGAAGACAGGGCTGCAGCTAACACATTCTGCTCATGCTTGAACTGAAGCAATTATTGCTGAGCAGTCATCCTGCATAAACTGCAGAAGCACTGCTGACTTACTGCCTGCCTGCTATACTATTCCAGGAATACACATGTTCTATCTTTATGGCAATTTTGTTTCTTATTAATGCCATGTAGTGCTCACTAAATCTAACAGGAAGCCCATCAGAGGACTAAGCCATTTTAACATCTCGATGCTGAAGCAGATGAGGAGGGCTTGTTCTCAAAAGCTCCAAGACTCTCCTGTAGGTTCTCTTGTTCTCGGGTTCTCTATTCTAAAGAAGAAAACACACTAAAATTATTTTCTGATAATTGGAGTATTGTTCCAATTTGGCTATCCAATTAATTCTTAACCTTATTTTCTATTTTACTCTTTCTATATCTTTTAGGCATAGATGACCCACCCTGTATTTCCTGAGACTAGAGAAACCTGATCACCACCACTCACAGATCTCAGTTCAGAAGAGACTAATTCAGCATAAAACATTGCTGGGAGTGAGACACAAAATGGGAGACCTTTAGAGGCAAGCAGAGATAGAACATAAACTGTTCAAGAGAAAAGAGAACAAGGTGCAGTATTCATTTATGTATGTCTAATACTAACACATATTAATCTCTCAAATATTTGTTGGATGGATGAATGAATGAATGAATGAATGATGGAAGGAAGAAAGGAAGGAAGAAATAAGTGGGATCCTAAGAGAAAATGTCCAAGAAAATCCTCATCAAAATTAGAGGACCCTTTAATTTAATTTAATTTAATTTAATTTAATTTAATTTAATTTAATTTTGAGACAAAGCCTCACTCTGTCACTCAGGCTGGAGTACAGTGGCGGGATCTCAGCTCACTGCAACCTTGGCCTCCCAGGTTCAAGCAATTCTCCTGCCTCAGCCCTCCAAGTAGCTGGGACTACAGGCACCCGCCACCATGCCTGGCTCATTTTTGTATTTTTAGTAGAGACGGGGTTTCACTATATTGACCAGTGATCATTTGTTTCTTCGTCCTTCCCATTTGGTTTCCAAAGACATTTGCAAATAATGAATCTTTTATTTGGCCCCATGGCATGGATACTAGATCACCTCCAGAAATAATGGTAGTTAATCAATTACTGTCAGAGAGACAAAGTAGAGAGAGCAAAATTATATTTAATCTGAGTCTTAGACTAATGCTGTTACTCTAGGTTAATTTAAAGTAAGCTAGGTTTGGTCTCCAGATATCCAATAAAAGCCCTTTACATGGCTCATCCTCTGAAGAACCCATGTCATTGATAACAATAAGATAGCAACAGATGGGAAAGATGAGGACACTCTAATAGGCATGAACATGAACAACAACAGTAATCAGTTATTGAGGGTAATAGGATGTAACAGTCAATGTGAGATTAAAAAAAAAAAAAACAAGGTAGACAACATGTATGTAAATACATTGTACAATGTACCCAAGTCTCAAAGCATGAGTATTAATTATTGTTTTTAAAGGAGGAAAAGAAAGCATAGGTAGAGAGGGATGAAGGAGGTTGAAATTACTTCCCTGTAGAAATTTTGATGGGAGAAAATACACAGCGGCCTGTTTCTGTGATTTTTACAGAGGACTCTATATTCCAGCACTTGATAAGCATTTGGCACTGACCATTTGCAATCTTTCAAGGAAAAGACACAGGGACAAAAAAATTGCATTTTCCTGGCAAAGTACCTGAAGCTTTTTAGTTTTGACAGCTGCTTCTGGTCTATGGAGACACAGTTTATCTGAGCCATACCAAGTTAAGGTTACTTCTGAGTGAACGAGGAGGGAAATACATACCTGTGCATGCCTGCTCTCAGGGAAGCAGAGTAACGCCAGTCAGGGTTGGGCTGTCGTGGCTGCAAAATCACAAAGAGAGTTTTCTGTTAAAATGACAAGACAATGCTCTCCCGGGGATGCTGTTAAAATTAAATATTTCCGGGCATCTAAAAAAAGTACTGAATGAGCCATTTCACGCGTAACTCTATGATAATATCTATATACATAGCACTTTAGAAGAAAATTAGTTCATCAGAGTCCTTACACAGATTAGATACCCTGGAAGACCAGATTTAATAATCTTGTAAAGGTCAGCTTTGGCTTTGCCTTGCCCAATACACATCTGTGTTCTTAAAACACTACGGGAAGAACAGTCTGTTTTGAGAAAGGAAAAGCTTTCATTGCTTTTGCCCTCAAGTGCCCCATTCCCAATTCAGTATCACAGCTATAACAGGGCACATGGCTACACAAGTTCTGCTGGCCTGGCTGGACTGCAGAGGACTGCAATCTGCTGCTGGCTTTGCAGACTGCAGCATATTTGACCCAGGGCGGATGTGCCCAGTCATAACCCCAGCAACTGATAACAGCCTCTTTGCTGATTGAAGAGGGATAGCAGGGAGAGGAAAACAAACTACTGCAGAGTTTGACCTTGTTTTGCTACCTAATCCTTTTCATAAACTTGTACTTGTTCCTGCTCCTTCCTGAGTGCTTTCCCTCCTCACTGAATCACTGTTCACTAAGCTCTGATTGTTTAACAGGGAGTAGCTGAAATCCAAGAAAAACCTGTTATATTTTGCAACAGTTGTGTATTGGAAAGATCTGTTGCCCTCTCTCTACAAACTGTCAGTCTGAAGGGGGAGAACAAAGAGGAAAATATAGGCACCCAAAGACTTAAAGACTGTTGGGGGAGTTACGCGCTGGTTAGAAGCTACTCAGAAATCACTGAGACATCATCAGTCATCATCACTGTCTTGTATCAGTAAGCAAAAATGTCACTGTGAAAAACTTGTGACACTCCTCTAGATGTGTTTTCATGGGTGGAGATTAAGGTGGCCCTGTCACTGAATATTGAGGTATAGCTGAATGAAAAAATGGGGGATAAAAGTTGTATTTTGTATTTTCCTCTACATTATACTTACCATATTTGGTAGAAACAAAGCCATAGTAACATCAATAGACCATTCCAACCTACCAATAATTCTTATTCCTATCATTCATATAGTTCCTTCAAGGGATGCAAAGTATTTAATAAACACATTTCTTCATAACACCCAGGAGAGAAATGATCACCATCTCAATTTTCAGACAGATTTGTGAATGGCTACATGATATTTGGTATTCAGAGAATTAGTCAAAGTCAAGGCCCAGAAAAAGTTACAACTCTGGGACAATTTACCTCAATGGTCCTCACACACTTACTGCTCTCTCTATTCTACCAATCTGCTAGCAAGATACGCATATGCAAGCTGCTTCCTCCTTTGTTTTTGAGTTCACAAAATGCTATGGATATTCCATATAACATAGCATAAAATTATCTACAGACCAAAGGAGTTTCCATTATCTACTAGCAGTGTTAGAGGGAACAAGAGAAAATGTTTGCAAATCATCTTATAAACCTGGAAATATGACTGAAATACTTTTTATCAATCAATCATCATCACCATCTCTCCCCTCGCCATCAGGAGCACTATCGTTAGCTTGTCAGCTGAGAGAACCTTTCTTCAAGAAAGACTGTAACATCTGCTGAGAAATGTTGCCAATTTTTCCATGATTGGGTAACATTCATGATGAAAATTGCTGCAACTTGATCTTTGGAATGAAATCATCAAACTCATTTTGCTGAAAGGCACAGTTCTAGCAGGACTGACCAGGAAACTCAGTTCATTATACAATCTCACTTCCCCAATGACACATTTAATTTGTCATGCTGCTATTTTCTATACTAGTCCATCAGCAACAATATCCTTCTCAGATTCATTTGCCAAAATCACAGTAAGATTTCTTATGGCAATAAGATCAGGCAGGGAAAAGGAAAGGAAGAAAGCATATAATATGTTTTAAGTAGCTACACAGTACTAGATTTTGCACTTTATTACATACTGTTGCATGTATCCTAATTCTTTCTTTGTCAGTAAACTCTATGAAAGGGATTATATCTGTTTTACTCATTAGACACATGCATATCTTCAGATATTCAAAAAAGCATAGCTATATAGTCAGAGTCTAGCAGGCTTCTGGCATTTGGGAGGTTTTTAAAATGTGTTTAAATAAATGAACTATAATGCATAAGTCAACATTATTGTACTTAAATTGCAAAAATGAGACATCTGAACTTTAGAGAGATTAAATTACTTGCCTGATTGCTGAGTTCAGCTGACAGTCATGTTTAGGTCCCCTTAACACAAAAGTCTGTGTTTTACTTCATTTATTTATTTGTTCATTTATTTATTTATTTTTGAGACAGGGTCCTACTCTGCCATTTAGGCTGGTGTGCAGTGGTGCGATCTCGGCTGCCTGCAACCTCTGCCTCCAGGGTTCAAGCAATTCTTCTTCCTCAGTCTCCCTAGAAGCTGGGATTACAGGCACCTGCACCTACCACTGTACCTGGCTAAATTTTGAATTTTTAGTAGAGATGGGGTTTCACCATGTTGGCCAGGCTGGTCTTGAACACCTGACCTCAGGCAATCCACCCTCCTCGGCCTCCCAAAGTTCTGGGATTACAGGCTTCAGCCACTGTGCCCAGCCAAAAGTCTGTGTTTTAAATAAATTTACATGAAATTACATATATTTTTCTTCTTTCTCTTTTTTACTTCTGAGTTTTCAGGATATTGATTTAAAACAACACAAAACTAAAAGTAAAAAAAATGTACATGAGTTTCATCCAGAACTTGATTAAACTTGGAAAAATTCAAGTTGAAAGGTTGACTACTGATATATCTGACACAGTAAGACATATATTACTATCACAATTTCAATCATAGTTGAAATAACTGTGATTGTTTAGTTCTTTAATACTTAGATGGTACCTCCCAGGACTATGCTTACTTTCTATTGGTAAAGAATTCCAATATGTCCTATTGCTTCAAAGGTTAGTCTTTTGGTAGAATAATGGTCACAAAACTCCATATGTAGAAAAATTCAATTAGGTAGTCCATATGGGTGATGTAGTATTACTGAAGAATAAGAATACACTTCAGTTCCTATTAAAATTATAAAAAAAGATTTAATTTATCTTGTAATGATATTATTTGTGATTTATAACATAGGATATTTGAGCTACGGAAGGATGAATCACTTCTTCTAAGATTTAAAGTAAAATAAGTTTAAAATACCCTATTTTATTAATAAACTCACACAACTACTCCATGAAATAATATGCTATCTTCGTACCATGGAAATCCATGCGGAAGACATCAATAAATTGCCCTCTGGGACATAAGACTGCATATAATATCTCCTTTTCCTTCCTAATAGAACTCTACTAAGAATATATCCACTGCAGATTTTTCATAGTGCTATTTTGTGAACATTGATATAAACTGATAGGCAGAATTCCAAGATGGCCCCAAGATCCCTATATTCTGGTGTGCACACCCTGAATAATCTCCAAGACTGTGATTGTGATGGATCTTATTCCCATGATTACATTATGTTATGTAGCACAGTTGGCTTTAAGAAAGGCAGATCATCCGGATGGAACTGACATAATCACATGAGCTCTTTAAATCTGGGTCTAGAGGTCAGAGACAGAAATCAGAGAGATCTGAAGCATAAGAGGGATTCCATGTGAGGGAAGATTCTCCAGTGCCAGCCCTAAAGATGGGGCAGACCACGCACGGGACAGGAGTCCTGAGTCCTCAGTTCTCTAGGAACTGAGAGTGATCCCAGGCCAATAGTAAGTAGGAAAACAGAGATCTCAGTCCCCAAGCAACTGCAGTCTGCAATCTGAAGAGCTCAATAGTGGATTCTTACTAAGAGCCTGCAAAAGAGAACACAGCCCAGCTGTGTTCATTTCAGCCTTGAGAATACCTGAGCAGACAACTCAGCCACATGGTACAGGACTGTGACATAACAAATAGATGGTGTTTTAAAACAATTACTTGTGGTAATTGGTTACAAAGCACCAGAAAAGGGATACATAGTCTGTTGCTCATTAAGGCAAAAGGGAATATAACATTCAAAATAATCATTATGTTGCATATTGGTCTTCTAGTATATCAAAATGAGGGCTGGGTACAGTGGCTCACACCTGTAATCCCAGCACTTTGGGAAGCCAAGGCGGAGAGATCACTTGAGGTCAGGAGTTCGAGACCAGCCTGACCAACATGGTGAAACCCAAAAATACAAAATTAGCCAGGCATGATGGCGCATGCCTGTAATCTCAGCTACTTGGGAGGTTGAGGCAGGAGAATCGCTTGAACCCTGGAGGCAGAGGTTGCAGTGAGCCAAGATCATGCCATTGCACTCCAGCCTGGGCAACAAGAGCAAAACTCCATCTCAAGAAACTAAAATAAAATAAAACAAAAAGGTAATACATTTGAGAATTCTGGGTGGAATACTTTCCTCTGAATGTAGTCATTTAAAATCCTAATTTACAGGAGCAGGAAAGTAAAATAAACATAACTTTAGAACATACCTAATGGGTTCCAGTACAACAGAAAGTGCTAGGTCTGTTTAGTTCTGGATGCATAGCCTGCCAGCACAGCAGCTACTCTCTCACTCACAGTTGTATCTCCTCGGAGCCCAGAGTTCTGACCCTGGAAGGCCAGAAAGGAACTGGTGGTGCTTATAAGACAAGGAACTAAGATTTCTCTTTACCTTTGCAGTGCTGGATATTCCTTTGCATTTGTCAAGTTAAAATTCTTGAAAGAAAAACCCTTGTATAATTTTCAGGTTAGCAGATTTAAAACAAAAGAATCCTTTTGACCTTTAATTTTTGAAGTCATGGTTATAGATTATACTGCTCCAAATATTATATGAATAAGCTAAATTTATAGTCATATTATCATATGCACAAAACATTGATCCAGGTGAAGTTCTGTAAAAACCACATTTGAAGAAACCTGTAAAACGCCATCATATTCAGCTAAACCTCTGGGTTTGGTGACAGGAATCGTTCCTCAAACATTTGCAAATTGACATTATTCTGACCTCTCATTGAGAGCAAAAATTGGTAGGCAACCAAGGTAAGTATCTAGAACTGACTTTGCTATTCTGTCAAGTAGACAGTATGCCAATAGGCAACATATAATATGCCAGGCTGTGTCCCTGCAGAGTGTTCTGAGTTAGACCAGATGCCCATGTGATGGCTCACTCCTGGGTCAGAAGGAAACAGTAGGCCAATGACATTCAAGCTACAATGAATAGATTTCTTCTTCAGTCAGAATGTGTACCAGATAAAGAGACAGAGAAGAGCTCAGCCATAATTCCATCTGGCTCAGCAGTCTGTACAAAAACTGAGGAAGGAGGTAATTGAAATAAATTATTGTATCTTCAGACCAAAGAAAACAAACTTTTTCTCAGAAGAACAGTCCTATGACCGATATGAAGTTTGCAAACTAAAACAGCCCCAGTCATTATGAAGTGACTACCAGAGGATGAAAAACTGGAGTGGAAGTTCATAGATATGATTTCTTTGTCTATTCTGACCATTGTACAATTTTTATAAATTCACTACCACGTCACTTTACACTGAGTGTAAACTCTGTTCCAGGATAGAGTCATCAGTTAGAAAAGTGAGTGCTGGGGGAAATAAACTGAAAGAAAAATTAACTCTTTCAGGTCACTATATCTGGAATTAGGGTGAATACGCACACATAGTGGCAGAAATAACTGAAGATTTGGTGACTACACATTGCTTTAAAATAAGTGAAAGTGAACGCAAACTTAACTCATCTCTGCTACTCTTTTGTAATTTGTACATGTTGTGCCAACTGGGCCCACTGATACGCTATTGGACAAATCTACTAGAGCACTCAAAGTGACTCATTAGCAATCACAACACCACGACCACAAAAGCACAGAATCTACCTTAAGATTTGGTTTCCTTTGCCGGGCATGGTGGCTCACACCTGTAATCCCAGCACTTTGGGAGGCCAAGGCAGGTAGATCACAAGGTCAAGAGATTGAGACCATCTTGGCCAACATGGTGAAACCCCATCTCTACTAAAAATACAAAAATTAGCAGGGCGTAGTGGCGCGTGCCTGTAATCTCAGCTACTCAGGAGGCTGAGGCAGGAGAATCGCTTTAACCCAGGAGGTGGAGGTTGCAGTGAGCCAGGATTACGCCACTGCACTCCAGTCTGGCAACAGAGTGAGACTCCATTTCAAAAAAAAAAAAAAAAAAATTTTTGGTTTCTTTTTATGGAGACTCTGAAGGGAGTGCCAACCAAATTCAGTATCAATTTCAGAAATTTCCAAAGAGAAATTCTGCCCTACTGCCAAATAGTTACTTCAGAATCCTCACTGCATAAGTGATTCATGAAATGAGCTCACTGGGGGTAAAATCTACCAGCAGATTAGAGTCTGGGGTTAAATGCTGATGTTTAATAAGCACCAAGAGAAAAATCAGTGAAATAATAGAAACAAAAGATCTTAACAGGCTTTGCCAATAGTGAAGCAAGTAAATAAATACAAATATATTAACGGCATGTGCAACATAGTGAGACCCCATCTCTTCCAAAAAACAAACAAACAAAAACCACTAAAAACTAGTCAGACACGGTGGCGCACATCTATGGTCCAAGCTACTCAGGAGGCTGAGGTGTGAGGAATGCTTGAGACCAGGAGGTCAAGGCTGCAGTGAGCCATATTCACGCCACTATACTCCAGCCTGGGTGACAGGCCAAAACTTTGTCTCAAAAAAAAAAAAAAATAGTAGTAACTCACTGATATGCCCATTTGTTACCTGCTTCTATGTAAGAAATTACTGTTTCTCCAAAAGCAATTAATACATATGACTAGGTGAATTAGTGATAACTTAAATGCCTGAATATCCCATATCAAAGGGAATATAAACACTGGAACTTCTGTCTACTCATAGCATTGAAAAAAAGTTTTTGGAGTCAGATGGATACAACTTAAAATAACACTAGCAATGTGACTGTGTATATTACCTAACCTCCCTGAGCTTATTTCCTCATATGCTAGATTTTAACAAATATTTAATGCATCACTTACAGGTAATGAAATCATATATATATTCAATATTATAATATTCAATATACTGAATAATCTTGAATATTCAAGATTCAATAATATGAGATATATGTGTGTATATATGTATGATATACATATATCTATATAGCAGGGTGGTTAGTGAGTACAAATTCCCTTACTCTTCCTCTCTAATTCCCATCTACTTTTAAGGTAGGCACATGGTACCAATTGTACCCCAGGACTCTCCTGCCATCTGTAGTAACCAGGTAGGAAAAAAAGAAAGCCCAACATGGGAATTTAACAGGTTGATCCAGCAATGACGACTTTCAGAACTGAGTGACTTTTGTTCCCATCTTGCCACACTATAACAGTGTGACTCACTCTCTCCCTATAATTGCAAACATTTCTGGAGCTGTAGATCTTGGGGCTCTTCACTGGATTTCCAAAAGTGCCTGGCAGAAATTTGCCTTTATTAAAAATCATGCATTTTCCTGGCAAAATCTCCCCAAAGCAAGCAATTTCTGAAATAATTTTCACCCTAGATTAAATGTTTGTGTACGAAAGTACATATTAACATACCGGTCAGTGTGAGACAGAAATAGTTTATATATCAAATTGCCCCAAGCTTTAAGTCAGGAGAGGGAGGGTAACAGTGTCTTTCCTCTGAACTTCCAGCTCACAGCTGGTGGCAAAGCTGAGCCTGGCCTGACTTGTTCACGCCTCTTTACCACCTGCAGCCCACTCCAATCCCAAAGGGCTTCACGGGAATTTGTTAAGCAAATGTCTACAGCAACCTTATTTAAAGCTAAACCCTTTTAATGCTACGATCTAAAAAATTCTGGAAACTCTTTGATTTTTTCCCCCGTTTTTCTTAATCTGCAATCTGCCTCCTGTGGTTACTCAGCATTGACTAACACCAGGCACTTCTGATAAATGAATAAATCTATCAGAAATGTCAATGAGAAAAATCTACTCTTAATCAGGAATGGGAACTTTTGTGCCTGTGCATTAAATTCCTCAAGATTACCATGAACTTCAAATGCAACAATATGGACATTACTAAAAATACAGCAATATGTCAATGAAAATATATTGCAAAAAATAGGGGAGAGACAAATATTGTTCACACATTGTATAGTAGCTCTAAAAGCCCTTTCTACAAAGTAGATATTTGGAAAGGTAACAATTCATCACTATTAATGGGACAAAATTTTGGCTTTTGAAATCCAAGTTTTAAGTATCACAAAGCATATCTCTGTTATTTCAAGCATACATGCGGAGACAAACACACCACACAAACACACACTATATAATCATGTACTTTCTAATAATTTATGTACATTCTTCGTAATAATAAACAAGCTGGCCTTATATCTACCTAAAACTCAAAACTAGTGCATATACTAACACCTGACTGTACACTTTACTGTAGGGTAAGCCATCCACTTTCCAAGCCAGCCTTTTGAAGCCATAGCAAATCAAATTTTAGATTCAGAAAATGAATGTATGCTATGGAAGTACTGTCATTTAACTTAAAGACATGAAGGACTTGAAAAGGCTACTTTACATCTCATCAAAACCATAGAAACTGTCAACAGAAAATCAGAAGATTACAGGCTGCATTTAAGCTAAATTCAGGGAAATCCTCTTACAATGAATTCAGAGTATGCCAAGAAAGGTGGCTATAGAGAGAATTCTTTTTCCCTTCTCTTCCTCCTAATCCCAGCTTGTCTTGGTCTTCACCATCCCCCCACACCCCTAATCCACTCATTCTAATACCTCCCTGGCCCAACCAGACAAATTGGTACTTAATCTCTCTGCCTTACCATCATCCACTCCCTCTGACAGCTCCCTACAGAAGAGTTGCCACATCATACAGCCAAAGCAAACTTTAGCTTCAGTATGATGTCTAAATATTACAGCTTTATCACCTGTGACATGCATTTCCAGAGGATCTTATCACATAGGTTCAGTGAAAGTACCAGAAATATTAATTTCCACTATAGATAGTCCAGAGTATAAACAGAGACAGCATACAGTGGTGACTATGACAGCCCCTAGAGGCCTCAGAGCTTTTTAAGAAACATCACTCCTATAGGATTTCGAAAGAAAAATTTCCCTGTAGATGATACAGCAGAGGCCATTTCTCCTTGGGTCTCATAATGTTACTCCCTAAAACATAATCCCTATTCCAAGGCCTGTTCTGTTTCTCTACAAATCTGTCCTTAGCATTAAATGTTAAGACTAATCCTCACTTCTCAAACAATTTTATGGACAAGTCTTCATGCCTCTGAAAATGGAAAATAAAACAATTCTTTAGTGCTGTTTTTCTAGAGAGGAAATAGTAGATGATGATCAAAGTGTGGATACTATATATACTCAGTTTACCAGATAACTCTTGCCACTGTTAATGACTCAATAAAGCCAACCACAGGTTATTGGGGGATATGCGACAAATGCATGAGTTTGTAGAAGACTCCCTTACCACTATCTCACCTCATTTTGAGAAATAGCCTCGTTTTTGAGAATAATCAGGTTCCCAGCACTCTGACCACTTTGGCCTGTGAGGTTCCTGCTGTCAGTCACTGCTGCTTGGGCTCCCGAAGGCCCTGGTCCTGTTTGGGCCCCTGTATTGTAAAACATGAAAGTGTCACTCCCTGAGCCTGCTGTCAGACAGGCCTTGTAGCAGTAGGTCTTGGTGAGGGAGCCATTCCCTCGAACTTCAATGAAGTGAGGCTGCACTTTGAGGCCATGCGGTATCCTGGCATCAATATTGTTGTTGGCCTGTTTGTAAAGTTCTGCAGGGCACCTCTCCCTTACTCCACAGAAGCCTCCACAGCATGCAGTGCCATACGCAGTGTAGCGGTAGCACTTGATGATGCTCAAAATGATGATTGTCAAAAGAAATATAAAAGACACTGTGCTTAATGCTATTATTAGATAAAGGGTAATTTCAGAATATGTCCGAGGGCTCTTAACATGTCTCTGAGTGTCAGGGAGGATTTTGGAAACCCTATCCACCACAGCTACTGTAATGGCCACAGAGGCTGATAGTGATGGCTCTCCATTATCTCGGACCACCACGGTCAGGTTGAAAGTGCTACCACTCTCATCTCCCATCTTCCTGGTAGTCCTAATTTCTCCTGTGTGCAGTTCTACTTTAAAGAGGTCCAGGTCAGAAGTCTGGGCTAGATGGTAAAAAAGCCAAGCATTTTGCCCAGAGTCTGAGTCCATGGCTATGACTTTGGTGACCAGGTAGCCAGCAGGGGCTGTTCGAGGCACCATCTCAAAGGCTGCTGACGAGTTCGTTGAGGTAGGGTACAGAATGTGAGGGGCATGGTCATTCATGTCCACCACATACACGTTGGCAGTCACAGTGCTGCTCAGTGGTGGACTCCCCTTGTCCTGAGCCTCCACAGTCACAAAGAACTCCCGAAACTTCTCATAGTCAAAGGAGTTGACAGCATAAAGGCTGCCACTGGCACTGTTAATGGAGACATAGGAGGTGACTGGCAGCCCTTGAATCTCCCTCTCCAGAAGGGAGTAGGTCACCTCTGCATTCTCCTTTTCATCTGGGTCTGTGGCTTGCACAGTACAGAGCAACACACCTGGCAAATTGTTCTCCTGTATGTAGATGGAATAGGAGTCCTCCAGGAAGCTTGGTGGATTGTCATTGATGTCAGAGATCTCAACCTTCAGTGTCCGCTGGGATGTGAGCTGTGGTATTCCCCCATCAGTGGCTGTCACCGTGATGTTGTAGACAGCCACCCGCTCTCGGTCCAGCGGGCCACTCACCACCAGTGTATAGGAGTTTCCAAAGCCATTCAGTCGGAAAGGGAGTGTGGCCTCCAGACCCAGGCTCACTTTCCGGTTGGGGCCTGAGTCTTGGTCATTGACACTGAGAACGGCTACAATGGTGTTGGGTGTAGCATTCTCAGGCACTGGGCTATACAGGTCCGTGAGCACCACCTCTGGGGCATTGTCATTCACGTCCACGATGTCCACCAGCACCTTGCAGTGACCTGCCATGGGCACTGGACCCCGGTCAGTCGCCTGCACATAGATCTGGTAGGAGGAGGCTTCCTCATAATCCAGCCCCCCAATTACTCGCACTTCCCCAGTACTGGCATCTATGCTGAAGAGCTGCCTCTCCCGGTCCGAAGTGTAGCTGCTCAAGGAGTACCTGAGCTCACCATTGGAGCCCTCATCCGGGTCTGAGGCATTCAGCTTCACCACCAGTGTGCCTGGGGGCGAGTCCTCCCGTAGCTGGACGCGATAAGTGGACTGGTCAAAGGCAGGAGAGTTGTCGTTAGTGTCCAGGACACGCACAGAGATCTGTGCCGTACCCGAGCGGGCTGGGATGCCCCCATCCACGGCTGTGAGAACCAGGTGGTGCAAGGCTGCCTGTTCCCGGTCTAGGCCCTTGCGCAGCACCAGCTCAAGCACTTTACTGTTCTCCTGCAGGGGCTTAAGGTCCAGCTCGAAGTGCTCGCTGGGGCTGAGCTCGTAGGTCTGTACTGAGTTGGCGCCCACGTCTGGGTCCTGCGCACTCTCTATGTGAAAGCGCGCTCCAGGAGCCACCGATTCGCTTACCTGAAGCTGGTAATTGGGCCGCGGGAAACGCGGTGAGTTGTCGTTGATGTCCAATATTTCCACCTCAACGGCGCTCACCGCCACAGGGTTGTGCGCCAGCACTTCCAAGCTGAGCAGGCAGCGAGGCCGCTGCTCACAGAGCGCCTCCCGATCAATGCGCTCGTTGACGAAGAGCGCTCCACTAGTCAGGTCCAGTTCCAGGTATCGCGGACTGGGCGCACCCAGATGGTTGATGCGCAAGCAACCCGGCCCCAAGCGCCGCAGCTCGAGCCCCAGCGCGCGAGCCACGTTGCCCACGAGCGCGCCGGGTGTCTGCTCCTCTGGCACGGAGTATCGCAGCTGGGAGGCCGCTGGGCCCGGTAGCAGCAGCAGCAACAGCAGCCGGAGAGGCAGTAGCAGCAGCCAGGGCATGGGCCGCCGGAGCCGTGAATGCTCTGTCGCCGCAGGTCTGGTGCCCGCCTGCTCCATAGCCACTGGCCGCGGCGGAGGCAGCCGGGCAGGGCCGGAGGCGGCAGCTTCCCCAGCCGTGCTCCACGCCCGGGCCCCGCCTCCGCTCGTGCCACCCTGAGCCCGCTCCCCCACCGCTCACGCGCTAGCAAACGCCTGGGGCCGCTCCCTCCGTAGGCCCTCCCAAGGGCTCCTGGCCCCACCGCCCTCGCTGATTCCCCATATTCCAGCTCCTCCGCTCGCCTCCGAATCGCTCAACCCGGCTCGGCTTCCTGCTGCTGCTGCCGCTACCGCTCCAGGGGGAGGGAAAAGGAAGCAGAAGGGGAGACGGAGGGGGAGAGGGAAGGGGAGGAGGGCTCAGCAAGTCCTGCTCTGATTCCGCGCCCAAGTGGCGGACAGCGAACCCGGACTGCTCAGCCTCTCCAATCCCATCTCCTTCACCCTGGACCTGCCGGATCTCAGCGGACCGCAGGAACACGGCCACTCCCTTTCTCCCTACCCCCACTGTCCAGTTCATCCAGTCTCCACCGTCTCTCCCCTGCTTAACGGGTCTTTAAGGAGATTAGTCTGGGAAAAGCGGTCAAGCCCCTAGAAGTCTGGCTATCAGCTCCCCAGGAAAAGATTTCCAAGCGCAATTCAGGAAAATAAACTAAGGGGCCTTAGCTAAGTGTGGGCACCCAGGTGGCGGATCTAACATTAAAAGGAAACAACGCAGGGGGAGGCGCTCTGGGGTTACTGGCGATGGGAACTATTCAACTGACTCCCACATCTTCCCTGGACACTCTTAAGTACTGCAGAAAGTGCTCAACTCCTAGGGCAAAAGAAGGGGGATGGCAAATGCTGCCCTCTTTCCGAGAGCAAGCCTAAAACCAGCATCCTGGGATCCAAGACTCAATTCTGCTGTCGGCCAAGTGGCCCTTACTTTCAGTGTGTGCCTTGGCAAATAACCAATATTTTAAAAAACAGTCTCCATGAAGCTGTAGGCAAATCTGTTATTTGACCCATTTTGGCGATAGTGGGGAAAATCTGGTAAAATTTTTAAAGAGATTCTTCTCTCAAGCTTTTTCTAATCTTGCTTCAAATCTTATTTATCATCCAAGACATTTTCTTTCAAGAGTGATTTAAAATTTTTTCTTTAATGGATAACAATGCCTTCAAGAGTCTGCAAAACCATTAAATCAAGAGAGTTACTGTTGATCTCCTAAGCCAGGCTGGAATTTGGATTCCATTAATGCTTTGCAGTTAAAAAAACAAACAAACAAACAAAAAAATCTGCTGTCATTAAGCAAAATGTGGGAATCTGGGATTTATCTTACAATAACCAGCAATTTCAATGACTGCAGCTTATCTTCCTTAAATATAAGACTCCTTAGACTTCTGTTCTTCTGTGTCCTTAAGATTCCTTTTGTACTGCTATAGAGGCAACGCAGAGACAACAAATTCACTTCAGTAAAAGAGAAGGCAGAAGGATCAGAGGAAATCTTTCCATGCTGTGTCATTGCCTCTGCTGCTCGGTTCTGAATATTCAGTCTTCCCAGGTTCTCACGTTTCTTCCACAGAAATTTGAAATCTATTGCCTCATGTGCAAAAAAAAGCACTCACTAAAACGTCCTTTCTCTTCATCTCCCAGTATTTCTCTCATCCATAGATCTTCCTCTATGGGTCATTTTCTAGCTATGGACTGGAACAGTCAGTGTGAGACCTGACATTTGGCATGCTTCCCTCCTAGAGGGGACGATTAAAGGAGCCAAGGTTGTGATTCTGACACCAGGAGTTCAAAGGCCTGAACTAGCACATCCCTTCGTTCCACCGACCAAGCACACTCGCTGTCAATGCTCCACTACCTAGCCGATTTTATTCCAGAGAAACGCCCAGCTTCCTCCTATCACTGTTGCTTCTTATTTGTCCTCTTTGTTTCCTCAAGGGTACAGAGTAGGAAGCAATTTTCATCAAAATCTATTCCTGTCTCCTTTCTTGGGTCTCTGGCTTCTTCCTCTTCTTTCTGCCTCCTCCCCAAACATCCCTACAATAATTCTGTCTCAGTTTGCTGTGGTAATTTGATCTCAGAGGCCTTAATCTCTCAAGTGCACAAATTGTGGACCTGGCCTATGTCCTCACCCATTACTTACTTCTGAAAATAAATGGCTTATAAGTGGAATCAAGTTGTAAGTTGTCAGAAAAAGTGATCTTTCCTCCCCTCATCTCCTCCCAGCCCTCCGAGTCGCTGCCATCTCTGCCCACAGCTCAGAGACCTGGCCGCTGGGTATTGACCAGGCATAGACCTGTGACTGTGGAAAGATCATAGGCACTTAAGGAAGAGATTACAGTGGCAGAGGCTTGGTGATTTTTTAATGGAAGCCCCCAAATGTCATGTCTCAGGAGAAAAAACAGGACTGTCCTTTCAGCACTCTTGTCATCTTGCAGCAAGGACACCTGCCAGGTTGTCCATTTTGCTGTTTTAGGCCCTATGGGTATTTAGCTCCAACTAGAATTTACTGCCTTAATTATCGAGGAGGCAAACATAAAGCCAACACAATCAGCCTTCTTTTGAAAGACATTGTACTAAAGAGATGGTATACTCTATTTGGCACTATAATGATTTCGTTCCTCACACCATTATACTGAGGCTCCTGCCAACCTTACTAGTTGTTAGAATGTGATTGCTCAGACTGTGGTTAATTACCCTTTCTACAAATATTAACGCTAATGCCTTGACCACACCATTATGCATTCCTCTTCTTAGACCTTCAAGAACTCCCTATTAAAAAGTAGAACACAGTAATTAGGAACATAGACTTTGGAGTCAGTCACACTCCTGTCAGTGACTAACTGTGTGGCTATGGACATGTTACTTAACCTAAGCTTCACTTTACTCAATTGAATTAAGGAAAACAATAGTAAGCAAAACTCATAGGGTTATTTTTACGATTACATGAGAAAATGTATGTAAAGCAATTTGCACAGTAGTTAAGTACATTATTGTTGTTGCTGTTGTCATGAAATGCAACAATTCATTACCATCAGATAAAACCTTAGTTGGCAGTCTGTATGTAGCATGGCCCTTTGGATATCAAACACAGATAAGCACTTTTAACTATGCCATATAGGAAATCAACCAGATGACCATGAAGGGGAAGATGCGTATTCAACAAAGTTAAACTTTCCCAATTACTTCTAGAATTATATCGTACATTTTGAGAACAAAACCAAAAAACAGCCCCTTTTTATATCACTAAGTAAATGGGACTTCTGTTATGAGAACTCCTTCAAGAGATTTGTTTCCTCACAAGAGATTTACCTTTTTAGAAAACATAGAAATACTTTGTATGTATGCAACAGAGTATGAAGTTAGTTCCTAAACATGCTGTAATCTACAGCACCCAGTATGGAGCTTGGCACAGAGGTGCTCAATTAATGTTCTTTGAAAATAACTAAATTTACAAATTTATCTGTGTAATTCTAATACAAACAGCTTCTTATTTTCTCTCCTGCTTTTAAAATCTTACATACATTTCAAGATCCCGATGAAAACCTACCTAATCCATGAAACAGTGTCTACTCTAAACACAAGTTTTTTTTCATTTTCACAGTCTACAGCATATCTCTGTAAGATGGCATGTGTCATTTTTAAATTCATCCAAATAATTTAATATTATCTCTTTAATTATAAGCAACCTAAAAGCAGGAGCCATGTCTTACATTTCTGTCTCCTTTGCAATGTAGAAACCCTTATAGACTCTCAATAAATGTTAATTGCTTCATTTTCTTCAGATCTTATTTTTAGTAAACTCAAGAAAAGCTGCTACAGAAAAATTTCCTATATAGGGAGAGAGCATATCTTATGGAGAGGAGGTTGAGAATCTGAAATGATTTCACTATGGATTTCTTCCTTTAAAATTGTCAAATGAAGATATGAAACAAAGTATTTCAAACCTGGAGAACTGAATCCCACTGATAAAGTTTCTGGACCCTAAGAAAGGCTCTGTCAAAAAGTAATACTTTTTCTACTTTACCTTAAAATTATAAATTATAAAATAAAAGTGTTCCTTCTAATAACTAACAAGAAAAGTGACATGATTAGATAGGACATTGTGTTCACTTATCCCCATGCTAGACAAGAACTTTGAAATCGTATTCCTCAGTTGTCTCTTTTAATTATGTTTGTTAAATACATCTATCATGAGATCATAGGGCACAGGAGCAAAACCAGTTATAACACAACAGAATTAAACCTACAGGAAAAATGCTGGCACTCAGTAAACTCTCCTAACTCATATAAATTATTCTTTATTATTAACACCATTACAGATCATTTTACTTTTGGAAACCAAATGATCTGGAGTCTTTTGGCCACAGGACAAAAAACACGTTCATTAGTTTGATCAGGTTTGGGGCTGATCATTATAAGAGTATCTGTCAAATTGGGAAGGATCTAGTTTTCATTTTTTAATGTATGTATTTATGTTGCTCTACAAACTGAGCACAAGTAACATAATAAAAGACAGACAAATGGTCATCTCTAATGTTTAGAGTTGTCCAAAGTAGTTTTAAAAATTCCATCTTGTTAAAAACGAATAGGATTCCTAATCTTCATGCATCCCCAGAAGGAAAATACTTTCCAATATGAGTATAGCGAATATTTACAGATAAAACATCCAGTGGATGGGAAGATGCAAACGTTTTCACATAACTTGATGGCTAAATTTTTTCACATCTCCCTTCCTCCAGAAGAAATACATCAGTCAAATATTTGGCATTAACAACTGGCTTTTAGGGGGAGATCCTCTACGTTTTTAGTTCTAAAAAACTAATATATTATTGATAGTTGACTGAGGTGTCTGAAAATTGCTTAGAATAGACAAAGAGATTCAAGCCATAAGAGATTCAAGCTATCTTTGGATAAGTAACAACAAAAAGGGAGAGACAGGTTTGGGGCAGATTGTGTAACATTAACAGATAAAATCAAACTAGCCAGTATTGGGGGGAGCCTTACTTCTTTATCAGTATTCTCAATTGAGATGGCCTAACAAGAATCATAGAATATTAAAGGTTGAGGTTTTTTTAAATTATAAAATTCTTTGTCATTGAAGAAAATGGTTAAGTAAAACTTGAACCTCAAGATCAATAAGGAGATAGGAAGCATAAACATGATATAAGTGGCCGGGCGTGGTGGCTCACGCCTGTAATCCCTTTGGGAGGCCGAGGCCGAGGTCAGGAGATTGAGACCATCCTGGCTAATACGATGAAACCCCGTCTCTACCAAAAAATACCAAAAAATTAGCTGGGTGTGGTGGTGGGTGCCTGTAGTCCCAGCTACTCAGGAGGCTGAGAATGGCGTGAACCCAAGAGGCAGAGCTTGCAGTGAGCTGAGATCATGCCCCTGCACTGCAGCCTGGGCAACAGAGTGAGACTCCATCTCGGGGGGAAAAAAAAAAAAAGATATAAGTAAGTCAAGTATCTGTGGCCAGATAAATGATCTTCCAAGGCACTGAAAGAACTTACAGATGTGACTAGAGAACCCAATTTCCTATCTTTTAAAAAGTGCCATTAAGCTTGATATAAATTCCTTTGAAACTCTAATAGTACTAAAGTGATTGTTTATGAGCACTTAGAAATGAAGGCATTCATACTAAGGACTACTTTGGCTTAATTAAAAACTAGTAACTTCAAACTAACCACATAGACTTGAGATTGTTTTTCATGTGGACATTTTAGATTTTCATTTACTAGAATCATTGCCAAAATAAATGCTTATCAAAACAAAATTTTAAAAAAGGAATGCTGCAGGAACAGTCGATCTAGAATTCGTGGAGACATTAAACAAAGTCTCCCAATATACTCTTGTGGAGAAGATAAAGAAAGAAAGGCAGCTGCAAGACAGTGTAGTTAGGTGATTTTGTAATTGTTTAAATAACATGCCAAAAGTGTTTATTAACGGAATATTCAACCTAGAAGAAGAATTCTAATGGGGGCTACAGGGATCCACTCTTGGTCTCTCAAGAAACAGAGTCTAGTAAATCTTGTTCTTGAACCTCAAGAAACAGAGCCTTGGTAAAAAGAGGCTTCCTGGAGCTTCTGATAAATTCCATCACCATTTTGGGACCCAGTTTCTTCATCAATACCAACCTCATTAGGGTCCTGAGAGGAGTACATGAGGTTAGATACGTACTGAAATAATATGCCAACTCTTAAGTGCCAAGGCATTAGGATGCAAGGGGGTTGGGTGACCAAAAAGTCAACAATTACTTGATACTCTAGATACCCCATTCGACATTTTATTAATGACTCAAAACAAGGAGGTAGCAAGTGTCCGTGCCAGTCTAGTAGCAAGTTGAGCATTTTTGGAACAAGAAATGCAACTGCCTAGGTTAAGCTGTTTCTAATTCACTAAACTTAGTACCAATTTTCTACCTGAAACTCAAGATATGCCCCAAATTCATTAGTGTGTATTTCAGCTAATTTCTGGCTTATAGTTGCCATTAAACCTGTTCCAAGTTTCCATTCATCACTTGGGACCTCTTATTTTAATAGAAAACCTTGTTTGGCCCTATTTCTCCTCTGTAACTCTTGGGATTTTAGCCACAGACTGAAATAAGATGATGAGTATTTGGCACTAAAGAACATCCTCATTCCCAAGTAGGTTTTAGCCAAAGCACTCATTGATTTGGATAGGGGTTTTAAAAATATATTTCAAAAACACATTAGATATTGTTGAAGTACCTTGAATTTGAACTGTTTTCCAACTGTTTTCCTAAGCTTAGTCTATGTGAAGGCTACAGTTTCTCTTTCCTATACCCATTATGTTTGCTGCTTGGAACAAACAAACCTACACCTCTGTGTAAGAAGGATTACTTCTCAAAATTATCCATACATATATCTAGAGTATCAAGTAATTGTTGACTTTTTGGTCACCCCCCCACCCCGGTGCATCCTAATGTCTTGGCACTTAAGAATTGGCATATTATCACAAGGTCAGGAGATCGAGACCACGGTGAAACCCCGTCTCTACTAAAAATACAAAAAAAAAAAAAAAAAAAAAGAATTAGCCGGGCGCGGTGGCGGGCGCCTGTAGTCCCAGCTACTCAGGAGGCTGAGGCAGGAGAATGGCGTGAACCCCGGAGGGGGAGCTTGCAGTGAGCCGAGATCGCGCCACTGCACTCCAGCCTGGGCGGCAGAGCGAGACTCCGTCTCAAAAAAAAAAAAAAAAAAAAAGAATTGGCATATTATTTCAGTACATATCTAACCTCATGTACTCCTCACAGGACCCTAATGAGATTGGTATTGATGAAGAAACTGGGCCCCAGAAAGGTGACGGAGTTTATCAGAAGCTCCAGAAAGCTTCTTTTTACTATGCTCTGTTTCTTGAGATTCTGAAATAACATCTGACCACTACACATGCAACCCCTAACTTAAGAACTGTATTATCAGTCTCAAGCTATTAATGTCTAAGTATTTCATAATGAATACTATTATTCCCACAACTACAAGTTTCTTTCTCTTTTAGAAACTTCAACTAAATCTTCTGTACATGTTTTTAATAATAAACAGCCGGTACTTAACAAAATCGTGATGCAAAATAGATTTGTACTTCATATCCGAACTTCTTTCAGTACCATCTTCCTCCTACCTACGATATTCTGCCTAAGTAATGGGGCTTTACAAATGGCTTTGATTTTTCTGATATAAATCCTACTCGTGTATTCCTTGATAGATTTTGCTACAAAATTCCTTTAGCAGTTACAGGCATAATACATTATAATGTGGGTAAAATATAAATCCTCTAAATTAGCCATGTTAATATACACTGTTCTTATTGAACATTAAAATATACTTTAAGGCATTTTGATGAGATAATGTTACCTAAAAATTTTCCCTTTCAGAGCTCATTTTATTGAAATTATTTAGAAATGATTTACAAATTCTTCAATTTTGCTTCTGTGTTTTTTCTCTCTTTTTTCTATCACAAGCAAAAAAAAAGCACATTATACTTGGCTGATAGAATTGAAACAAAAAATCTGGTACTGATTCTATTTATACAGCATCTCTGAATTAATGACCTTAAAGATCTTAAAATTTTTTAGTTTGATCCATATATAACAATATGCCTTGATTGATGCCAACTTCAACTTTTCAGCACAAAATAGAAAAAAATACACAAATTCTCAGATCAATCAACACTTTATCTTAATTTGTGACTTTTTTTTTGAGACAGGGTCTCACTCGGTTGTCCCGTTGGAGTGCAGTAGCATAATCACAACTTATAGCAGCCTCAACCACCGGGCTCAGTGATGCTCCCACCTCAGCCTCCTGGGTAGCTGGGACTACAGTCATGCACTACCATGCCCAGATAATTTTTGTATTTTTTGTAAAGACAGCATTTCACCATGTTGCCCAGGCTGGTCCTGAACTCCTGGGGTCAAACAATCTGTCCACTTTGGCCTCCCAAAGTGGGCTCAGCTCGCCCACCTTCACACCCCTGCTGAATGTCCAAAACCAAGGATAATATTGAATTCTATATATACTACATTTTTCCCATACATACATACCCATGATAAAGCTTAATTTATAAATTAGGTACAGTAAAAGATTAACAACAATAACTAATAATAAAATAGAACAATTATAATAATGTACTATAATATTATTACAGGTGTGAGCCACCACACCCAGGCTGACTTTTCTATATCTATTATACATCTATTGGTCAATTCTTTTATAAACCCATTAAATCATTCTAGTGACTGATAACTTTAAGATATAAAAATTAAAACAGAATGGTTTGGTAATTTACTAGAAATAGAAAGTTGATTTCAAACAGAAATGGGTAAAAATCTCACTTTCTCTCTTTCCAATTCAGTGTTACATCTATTATAACAGAGTTGTCACTCTAGGATATTCAATATCCTTTATAATTAAAATTTCATCATAGATTTCTGTGATTGGTTTTCTGCAGTACTCTCAAGCTGGACTAGTATTCCTTTGATCCAATTATCATAAGCTCATTTAAAGTCTCAACTGTGTATAAAATATTTATTGGTTTATAAATCAATGTACACATAGGATATATTGGACAGCAGTGCTTCCTAGGATATGTGGATTTAGTGCTCTTTAAGTCAGCAGGAGTTGAAGAATAAAAAAGATTTTCAAATTATAAAAAGTCATTCTTTCCAAGGATCAGTGATAATGTTTGATGACGTGTTAAGAAAATAGCAACAATCGACTGGGTGCGGTGGCTCACACCTGTAATCCCAGCACTTTGGGAGGCGGGCAGATCACAAGGTCAGAAGATCAAGACCATTCTGGCTAACACGGTGAAACCCTGTCTCTACTAAAAATAAAAATAAATAAAAATAAATAAAAGTTAGCCGGGCGTGGCGGCGGGCACCTGTAGTCCCAGCTGCTGGGGAGGCTGAGGCAGCAGAATGGCGTGAACCCAGGAAGCTGAGTTTGCAGTGAGCTGAGATTGTGCCACTGCACTCAGCCTGGGTGACATAGCAAGACTCCGTCTCAAAAAAAAAAAGAAAGAAAATAGCAACAATCCTGATAAAGTCAGACTGTGAACTTCCTGTGATTTATTTTTTGATTTCTAGTTTATTTTAATTAGGTTCAATAATATTTAAAATATATACTTCTTGTACCAAATTAAATTTGTTCAGAATTTTTAAAAGCAATGAAAGTGAAAGTCCTTTAAAATCTAATTCCCTTGTAGACCAGACCAGTAACAGATAATTGTATATCACTCCAGGCTTTTGACTATGCTATATAAATACACACACTGATACATTTTACCGAAAGGGAACCACACTCTACACACTAGTGTACAACTTTACTTTTTGCTTCTGTTTTTTTTTTTTTTTCTCTCTCTCTCTCTCTTTTCTAACACAAGCAAAGAAAGCATAGTATACTTGGCTGATAGAATTGAAACAAAAAATCTGGCACTGATTCTATTTATACAGCATCTCCCAATTAATAGTCTTAAAGATCTTAAAATTATTTAGCTTGATACATAGATAACAATATGTCTTGGTTGATGCCAACTTCAGCTTTTCAGCACAAAACAGGAAAAAAAAATACACAAACTCTCAAATCAATTAACACTCTCTTAATTTGTGACTTTTTTTACTTAACATATATAATGAACTTAGTTTTTACTTAACATACATTATGACCATCCTTTCATGTCAGTATATATAATTCTGATCTTTCTTAATAAAAACTACACAATGTTCGTTGTCTATATATTTCATAATTTTTACTCCATGATTGAATATTTAAGTGCATTTCTGAAAGTGCGTGCATGTATATGTCTGTGTGTTTATTCTGGGAAGTGCCTTGTTAAAAGTACAGTAGTCCCTCCTTTTCCACAGGGGATACTTTCTAAGATCCCCACTGAATGTCTGAAACCAAGGATAATACTGAATTCTATATATACTATGTTTTTTCCTATACATACATACCTATGATAAAGTGTAATTTATAAATTAGGCACAGTAAAATATTAACAACAATAACTAATAATAAATTAGGACAATCATAACAATACACTATAATAAAAGTTATAGGAATGTGGTCTCTCTCTCAAAATATCTTACTATACTGTGCTCACCTATTTTCTGCAACTGCTCAAAGTGAAACTGCAGGTAAGGGGGGACTAGTGCTTACATGTTTAAATTTTAGGTAGACATGCCAAAATGCTTCCCCAAATGTTTGTGCCTATTTATATTCCCAATCAGTGATCAATAAACCAATTTATATATTTATGATTTGTCTCCAAAATTCTTAGTTCATAGCGTGTAGTAAAGAAACACACAGAATCATGTCCATAGCAATATTTCATTTTCCTTAATAAAAAGCCCTTAGTCACATTTATAATTTATTTTATATAACTCCCATAAATATCTAAATGCACACTGAGAAATTCAGACCACTTCCTTGAATTTATTTTACTTAAATTGACTGATTATAGTGTTTTAATGTAAATTTTATCCTATATCCAGCAGGGTTAAAGTTTATACCTTTAAGAATATGCATTCATTGATATCTAACTCTCCACACATTCAACCATTTAACCCAAGATTTAAAAATATTAAATTCGAAATTGAAGCAGTAATAAATAGCCCACCAACCAAAGTCCAGAACCAGACAGATTTACAGCTGAATTCTATCGGAGGTACAAAGAGGAGTTGGTACCAATTCTTCTGAAGCTATTCCAAACAATGGGAAAGGAGGTACTCCTCCCTAACTCATTTAAGGCCAGCATCATCCTGATACCAAAACCTGGCAGAGATACAACAAAAAGGAAAACTTCAGGCTGATATCCCTGATGAGCATCAGTGCAAAAATCCTGAATAAGATACTGGCAAACCGAGTCCAGCAACACTTCAAAAAGCTTATCCACCATGATCAAGTAGGCTTCATCCCTGGGATGCAAGACTGGTTCAACATATGCAAATTGATAAATGTAATTCATCACATAAACAGAACTAAAGACAAAACCCACATGTTTATCTCAATGGATTCAGAAAAGGCCTTCGATAAAATTCAACATCCCTTCATGTTAAAAATGCTCAATAAAGTAGGTCTTGAAGGAACATACCTCAAAATAATAAGAGCCATATATACGACAAACCCACAGCCACTACCATGCTGAATGGGCAAAACCTGGACGTATTCCCCTTGAAAACCAGCACAAGACAAGGATGCCCTCTTTCACCACTCCTATTCAGCATAGTATTGGAAGTTCTGGCTAGGGCAATTAGGAAAGAGAAATAAATAAAGGGTATTCAAATAGGAAGAGAGAACATCAAATTATCTTTGCTTGCAGATGACATGATCCTATATCTGGAAAACCCCATTGTCTCAGTCCAAAAGCTTCTTAAGCTGATAAGTGACTTCAGCAAAGTTTCAGGATACAAAATCAATGTGCAAAAACTGCTAGCATTCCTAAACACAAACAACAGGCAAGTAGAGAGCCAAATTTTGAATGAACTCCCATTCACAATTGCTACAAAGAGAATAAAATACGTAGGAATACAGCTAAAAAGGGAAGTGGAGGACCTCTTCAAGGACAACGACAAACCACGGCTCAAGGAAATCACAGTGGACACAAACAAATAGGAAAACATTCCATGCTCATGGATAGAAAGACTCAGTATGATGGCCATACTGCTCAAAGTAATTTATAGATTCAATGGTATTCCTATTAAACTTCCATTGACATTCATCACAGATTTTGAAAAAACTATGTTAAAATTAATATGTGTACTAGTCTGTTCTCATACTGCTATAAAGAACTGCCTGAGACTGGGTAATTCATAAAAGAAAGAGATTTAATTGACTCACAGTTCAGCATGGCTGAGGAGGCCTCAGGAAATTTACAATCATGGTGGAAGGGAAAGCAAACATATCTTTCTTCACATGGTGGCAGGAAGGAGAAATGCCAAGCAAAAAGGGAAAAGCCCTTATCAAACCATCAGATCTAATGAGAACTCACTCACTATCATGAGAACTGCATGGGATAACCGCCCCCATGATTCAATTACCTCCCACTGGGTCTCTCCCACAACATGTGGGGATTATGGGAACTACAATTCAAGGTGAGATTTGGGTGGGGACCCAGCCAAACCATATGGAACCAAAAAAGAGCCTTTATAGCCAAGACAATACTAAGCAAAAGAATAAAGCTGGAGGCATCATGCTACTTGACTCCATATATACCAGAAAACTACAGTAACCAAAACAACACGGTACTGGTACAAAAGCAGATGCATAGACCAGTGGAACAAAATAGAGAACTCAGAAATAACACCACACACCTACAACCATCTGATCTTCAACAAATCTGACAAAAACAAGCAATGGGGAAAAGATTCCCTATGTAATAAATGATACTGGGAGAACTGGCTAGCCATATGCAGAAAATTGAAACTGGACCCTTTCCTTACATCTTATACAAAAATTAACTCAAGATTAATTAAAGACTTAATTCATAAAAGTATAAAACTATAAAAACCCTAGAAGAAAATCTAGGTAATACCATTCAGGACATAGGCACAGGCAAAAATTTCATGACAAAAGTGCCTAAAGCAATTTCAACAAAAGCAAAAATTGACAAATGGGATCTAATTAAATTAAAGAGTTTCTGTACAGCAAAAGAAACTATCATCAGAGTGAACAGACAACCTACAGAATGGGAGAAAAATTGTGTAGTCTATCCATCTGACAAAAGTCTAATATCCAGAGTCTACAAGGAACTTAAACAAATTTATAGGAAAAAACCAAACAAGCCCATTAAAAAGTGGGCAAAGAACATGAACAGACACTTCTCAAAAGAAGACATTCATGCAGCCAACAAACATGTGAAAAAAACCTCAACATCACTGATCATTAGAGAAATGCATATCAAAACCACAATGAAATATCTTCTCATACCAGTCAGAATAGCAATTATTAACAAGTTCAGAAACAACAGATGGAGAAAAAGAAACACTTTACACTGTTGGTAGGGGGTGTAAACTAGTTCAACCATTGTGGAAGACTGTGTGGCGATTCCTCAAAGATCTAGAAGCAGAAATACCATTTGATCCAGCAATCCCATTACTGGGTATATACCCAAAGGAACATAGATCATTCTATTATAAAGATACATGCATGTGTATGTTCATTGCAGCACTATCCACAATAGCAAAGACATGGGATCAACCCAAATGCCTATCAATGATAGACTGGATAAAGAAAATGTGGTACATATATACCATGGAATACTATGCATCCATAAAAAGGAACAAGATCTTGTCCTTTGCAAGGACATGGATGGAGCTGGAAGTCATTATCCTCAGCACAATAATGCAGGAACAGAAAACCAAACACCACATGTTCCCACTATGTGTGGGAGCTGAATGATGAGTACACATGAAAGTATGGAGGGGAACAACTCGCACTGGGGTCTGTCTGCGGAGCAATGGGAGGGAGAGCATCAGGAAGAATACCTAATGGATGCTGGGCTCAATACCTAGGTGATGAGTTGATCTGTGCAGCAAACCACCATGGCACATGTTTACCTGTGTAACAAACCTGCACAACTGGCACATGTACCTCAGAACTTAAAAGTTGAACAAAAAAATAAATATTAGATTTAATTCTTGGATAAATGTAATGTTTAAGCAAAAATTTCAAAACACAATGTCTGAAGCTCAGTCTAGTACATCAAAGTAAGCTCATAATAAACAGACCCTTCTAGAGATAACAACTGTAGCCTCTGGCCAAAATACATAAAGCAAATATCTAAGGACTCTGGAGAATAAACAAAAGCAGGCAGTTTTGGGGGAGGAGGGCACTAAAACGGAGAAAGGAATCAGCATGAAGTGAGTTTCCTGTTATTGTTGCTTTGGCTTTGGCCTAATAGCTGATCAAGGTTGTGACATAGCATGAGGAAGCTAAAACTCTGACAGATAATCCCTAGTTTCTCCATCTTAAGGGACAAAGGGAAGGAGCCAGGAGCAACAGCACTGTAATCCACAACTGAGAGGGGTAGGGAATCCTTGAGTGCACAGAACAAAAGAAGGTGAGGCCTAAATTCAATGATTAAATTCTTCCCACATCTCTGCTGTCCCTGAATCACATATAAAGAGCAAAGGCTAAAGCTAAAAGAACTAAATTGAAGTTTGAACTGCTACCCAGCATAAGAAAGAAAGATTTTGCATTTTTAGTCTAATCAAGTTTATTTGCTACTAAAACAAAAATGTTAACACCCTTCATAGAAATATAACAGTGATATGGTTTAGATCTGTGTCCCTGCCCAAATCTCATGTCAAATTGTAATCCCCAATGTTGGAGGTGGGGCCTGGTGAGAGGTGATTGGATCATGGGGGTGGATTTCCCCCTTAATGTTGTTCTCATAATAGTGAGAGAGTTCTCATGAAATCTTGTTGTTTAAAAGTGTGTACCACCTCCCTCTCTCTTGCTCCTGCTCCTGCCATGTAAGATGAGCCCGCTTTCCCTTTACCTTCCACCATGATTTTAAGTTTCCTGAGGCCTCCCCAGAAGCCAAGCAGATGGCCAGCAACATGCTTCCTACAGCCTGCGGAACTGTGAGCCAGTTAAACCTCTTTTCTTTATAAATTACCCAGTCTTCGATGTTTCTTTATAGTAGTGCAATAATGGACTAATACAAACAGAATGATGAATCTCAAAAATAACACATTAATAATATCAGGATAAAATCCAAAATTACCGAACATGAAATACCAGAAAAATGTGATGCATTCTTAAAGGTAAAGACCATCAAGAATCCAACCTGAGATGACACAGATATGGGAATTAGCAGACAACGACTTTAAAGTAGCTACTATAACTATATTCAATAAGATAAAGGAAAACATGTTGGTAAGGAATGAAAATAAAGGAAATATCATCAGAAAAAAAGGAAAATACAAAAGAGCCAATGAAAATTTTAGCAATAAAAATATAATATTTGAAATTAAAACTCACTGCCTGATCTTAGGAAGAATGGAGATAAAAGAGGCAAAAGTCAGTGAATCTGAAAATAGATCCATAGAAATGATCCAATCTGAAGAAAAGTAAAAGGACTGAAATAAAATAAAAATAAAATAAATCTTACAGACCTATGGAACAATATAGAATATATAAGAATATTAAAAAAGTGTATAGTCTTAAAGGACCAAACTTTAACCCTACTATGGTAAAACCAGACAATATTTAAAAAGTACCATATGTATGTAATTGGAGTCCAGAAAGGATAGAGAGAAATTAGGATTAAAAAATTTAAGGATGTAAGGAACAAAAATTTGTCAAATTCGGTTAACAATATACATTTACATGTTTGATAAACTCAGCCAACCCTAAACAGGATAAAAATAAAAGCATAAATAAGCACATCATAGTCAAACTTCTAAACCAAAGGTAAGTAGAAAACCTTAAAATAAGTGTCCCCACAGCCTTGCAAGAGCAACAGAACAATCATGTAGCACACAGGAAATAATGACTTAAATGACTATACGCTTCTCGTCAGAAACTATGAGCATTAGAAGACAGTAGAATAACATTTTTTTATGTGGAAGAAAATAAAATCTGTCAAGCCCCCAGAATTCTGTATCATTCAAATGCAAGATAAATAGATCTTCAGATAAAGGAAAACTAAGATAAATCACTGCAGCATATATGCATTACAAAAAGTGCTAAATAAAGTTTTTCAGGTTGAAGCAAAAAGACATTATGGAGAAACTCAGCTCTTTAGGAACAAATTAATGGCACTAGAAATGGTAAATGACTAGGTAAACAGAAATGACTATTTTTTTTCCTTCTTAATTCTCTAAAGTACATAATAACTGCTTAAACAAAAATTATAACTGTGTCTTGTGGGTTTTGTATTGTATGAGATTTAGTACAAATGAAAACTACAGCATAAGCAATGGAATAGGAAGAGCTAAATAGTCTTATATGGTTGTAACTTTTCTATATTTTAAAAGGTGGTACACTATTAACTCTAAGTAGACTGAGAAAAGTTAAGTATGTATTCTGTAATACTTATAGCAACCACTAAAAAATGCAAGTAAAAAAATCTAAAAATAGGTATATCTAAAAATTAAAAGAGATTCTGAGGAATACCCAAATAATTCAAAACACAATAGATAAGGGGAAAGAGAAGAACAAAATCAGAGGGGACAAATAGAAAGCAAATCATGTATTGAAGGACACGAATCTAAACATATCAATTATTACACTAATGTGAATGGGCTAAACACTTCAATTAAAAAGCAGATATTATCAAAATGGGTAAAACAGCAAGATCCAACAATACACTTCTACAAGGGCATGCTTTAAAGAAACAAAAGTAAAATGAATAAAAAGTAATATGCCATGAAAACAGAAAACATGAGACTAGAATGGCCACATTAATATCAGACAAAAGCTACTTCCAGAAAGAATGACCAGCAACAAATAGATATTTTATAAAGATAAAAGGATCAATAAATCAGGAAATTATAATAATCATAAATGTGTGTGCTTAATAACAGGGCTTCAAATTACATGAAGCAAAAATGGACACAAAAAGATAAACACAATGATGATAGGTGACTTTTTTTTTTTTTGAGACGGAGTCTCGCTGTGTCGCCCAGGCTGGAGTGCAGTGGCCAGATCTCAGCTCACTGCAAGCTCCGCCTCCCGGGTTTACGCCATTCTCCTGCCTCAGCCTCCGGAGTAGCTGGGACTACAGGCGCCCGCCACCTCGCCCGGCTAGTTTTTTGTATTTTTTAGTAGAGACGGGGTTTCACCGTGTTAGCCAGGATGGTTTTGATCTCGTGACCTCGTAATCCGCCCGTCTCGGCCTCCCAAAGTGCTGGGATCACAGGCTTGAGCCACCGCGCCCGGCCAATAGGTGACTTTTAACACTGCTCTCTGGGCAATTGATAGAACAACTATACAAAAAAATAAAGACAGAGGAAATCTGGATAACAGTAATTTGTACTTTTAAATGATTACACCCAACAATTACAGAATATACATTCTTTTCAAGTGCACTTGATATGTTCATCAAGATAGACTGTTGCTGGGCCACAGAACAAGTCTAAACAGATTTTTAAAAGACTGAAATCATGCAGAGAATGTTCTCTGACCAAAAGAGAATTAGATTAGAAATCAAAAGCAACAAGATAGCTAGGAAAACCAAAAATATTTGTAAACTTGATCACACTCCTAAATAATGAATGGGTGAAAGGATTAAATCATGGTGGAAATTAGAGCATACTTTTAAATGAAAAAAAAGAAAAACATCACATATAAAAATTTGTAAAATGCAAATAAAGCAGTTCATACTAATAAATTCGTGGCTTTAATTTTTTTATATTAGAAGAAATGTCAGTTACCTAATCAGTTACCTAAGAATCCATTTAAGATCTAAAAGACAGCAAAGTAAACCCAAAGTAATATAAGAAGGCAAATAATACAGACAAAAGCAGAAATTAATGAAATAGAAACCAAACAATAGAAAATATATCAACAAAGTCAAAAGCTGGCTATTTGAAAAAAATCAACAACATTGATAAATTCTTAACTAGACTTATCAATTAAAAAAAAGAGGATAGAACACAAATCACCAATATAAAATATGAAAAAGATGTTATCACTACAGATTATACAGACATTAAAAGATGAGAGAATATTATTAACAACTTTGTGGAAACAAATAAGAAAAATTGAATGAAATTGACAAATCCTTTAAAAAATACAACTTAACAAAATTGACAGAGCATGAAGTAAAATATAAATAGTATTTTCATTTTTAATAGAAAGCCTATGAAATAAATTGAATTTCTTATCAGAAACTTTCCCTAAAAGAAAACCCCTGGCACAGAATGTTTCACTCAAGGAAGAAATAACACCAATATTATACAACCTTTCAGAAAACAGAGGAAGGAATACTTCCTAAGTCATTAGGTTAGAAATACTAAAACCTAATGAAAACATTAGCCCCCAAGAAGAAAAGATATTCTTTACAAAATTATTTACAGATATTCTACATGAACACAGATGTTAAAATATTTACTAAAATGCAAGTTAAATCTAACAATGTTTGAAAAGATAATATATCATGACTAAGTGGGATTTATCCTAGGAATGGAAGGTTTTTTCCAACATTCAAAACTCAATTGGTGTAATCCAACATATTAGTAAAATAAAGGAAAATCATATGCTCATATAAATAGATTTAAAAAAATTTGATGAAATTCAGCAATGAATCATGATAAAACTCTGAGCAAACTAGAAAGAAAAGGGTACTTCCTCAATTTAATAAAGCATTTGGGAAATACCTATGAGTAGCATACACTTAATAGTAAAATATTGAACACTTTTCTCATAAGATCAGGGGTAAGGCAAGAATATCTGCTCTCATCACTTCTCGTTATATGGTACTGGAAGTCCTGGCCATTATAAAGGCAAAATAAATAAATAAATAAATATAAATATTGGAAAGGAAGAAATGGTCTCTGTTTGCAAATTAAAAATCTGTTTAAAATCCATCTACAATAGAATTTTTTAAACCATAAAATACATAAGAATAGGTATTACAAAAAACTTTCAAAACCTCAATACTTAAAACTACAGAACATACTGAGAGAATTTTTTAAAGACTCAAGTAAATGGAGGTATATATGTTCATACAATCTGATGACTCAATATTGTTAAGATACCAAATCTTCCCTAAATTCATCTATATGTTAAACACATTCCCAATAAAAATCCCAGTGTAATTCTTTGTAGAAATTGAAAAGTTGATTCTAAAATTTATATGAAACTTTAAATGACCTATAATAGCCAAAACAATTTTTGACAAGTAGAACTAGGTTGGAGGATTTCACAGGTGATTTTCAAACTTATAAAGCTACAATACCAAGACAATCTACTTTTAGTGAAAGGATAAACGTACAGATCAAAGGAATGAAATAGAGTCCAGAATGAAGCCCATACATTTATGGTCAACTGACTTTTTACAAAGATGTCAAGATAATGCAATAAAAAGAACAAGTCTTTTCAACACATGGTACATTGGATTATCTTACTTGTTTTTCCTGTCATAAATGACAGGATTTTCTTTTTTTTAAGGCTGTGTAGTATACCATGAATATATACCACATTTTCTACCCCCTGGAAGTAACTATACATTTTATTACTTTTATTATTTTAATTGACACATACATATTTATGTGTCAACTGATGTTTCAATACATATATACACTGCGTAATGATCCAATCAGGGTAATTTGCATATCCATTACCTCAAACATTTATCATTTCTTTGAAGTTAGAACACTAAAAATCCTCTTCTTCTATAATAGTTATTTTGAAATATACATTATTCTTAACTACACTCTACTGTTCAATAAAACACCAGAACTTATTATTCCTACCTAATTGTAACTTCGTACCTATTGACCAACCTCTCTCCAACCTCTCCTCCTTACTACTGCCCTACTCATCTCTGGTAATCACTGTTATTTATACTCTCTGCTTCTATGAGATCAGCTTTTTTACATTCCACATGAATAAGATCATGCGGTATTTGTCTTTCTGTGTCTGGCTTATTTCACTAAACATAATGCCCTCCAGATTCATCCATGTTGTCACAAATGACAGGATTTTATTCTTTCTAATGGTTGAAGAGTATTCCATTGTGTGTGTGTGTATATATATTTATTTATTTATTTACTTATTTATTTATTTCACAATTTCTTTATTCATCCACTATGAACACTTAGGTTGATTCTATATCTGAACTATCATGAATAATGCTGCAATGAACATGGGAATGCAGATAGATCTTTGACATACTGATTTCATTTCCTTTGGATATATACCCAGTAGTGGGATTGCTGGATAGTTGTTTCATTCTTAATTTTTTGAGTAACCTCCATATTGTTTTCCATGATTGTACTAATTTACATTCTTACCAACAGTGTGCAAGAGTTCCCTTTTCTCCACATCCTCTACAACACTTGTTATCTTTCCTCTTTCAATAATAGCCATTCTACCAGGTGTGAGGTGATATCTCATTGGGGTTTTAATTTGCATTTTTCTGATGATTCATGATGTTGAGCATTTTTTAGTATACCTGTTAGTCATTTGTGTGTCTTCTTTTGAGAAATGTCTATTCACATCCTTTGCCCATCTTTTAAATCATATTATTTGTTTTCTTACTATTGAGTTGTTTGAGCTCCTTATATATTTGGTATGTTAACTCCTTATCAGATTTATGATTTGCAAATATTTTCTCTCATTCTGTGGATTGTCTCTTCACTCTTGTTTCCTTTGCTGTGCAGGAGCTTTTTAGTTTGATGCAATCCATTTGTCTGTTTTTGCTTTCATTGCCTGTGCTTTCAGGGTCATATAAAAAACATCACTGCTCAAATCAGTGTTATGGCTCTTTCGCCCTGTATTTTCTTTTGTTAGTTTTACAATTTCAGGTCTATGTTTAAGTCTTTAATCCATTTTGAGTTGACTTTTGTATACAGTGTGGGATAAGGGTCTAGTTTCATTTTTCCTCATCTGGATATCCAATTGCCCCAACACCATTTATTGAAGAGACTGTCCTTTTTCCATTGTATATTCTTGATACTTTTGTTGCCAATCAGTGGATGGTAACTGTGTGGATTTATTTCTGGGTGCTCTATTCTGCTCCATTGGTCTACATGTCTGTTTTTTATGCCAGCACCATGCTGTTTTGATTATTATAGCTTTGAAGTATATTTTGAAGCCAGTTAGTATGATGTCTTCAGCTTTATTTTTTGTTTGTATGTTTTTATTTATTTATTTACTTTGCTCAATATTGCTTTGGGTATTTGGAATACTTTGTGGTTCCATGTAAATTTTAGGAAAGATTTTTATATTTCTATTAAAAAATTCATTGAAATTTTGATAGGAATTGTATTGAATTTGTATACTGTTTTGAGTAATATGGACATTTTAAACAGTATTAATTTTTCCAAGCTATGAACATAAAATATATTTCCATTTATTTGTGTCTTCTTCAATTTCTTTCATCAATGTTTTAAAGTTTTCAATGTCAAGTCTTTCATCCTCTTGGTTAAATTTATTCCTAAGTATTTTTATTTTCTCATAGCTATTGTAAATAGCATGGTTTTCTTGATTTATTTTTCAGATAGTTCAAAAGTGTACAGAAATGCTATTGATTTTTGTATGTTGATTTTTTATCTTTCAACTTTATTTCGTTTATTAGTTCCAAGAGTGTTTTTGTGGAGTATCTAGGGTTTTCTTTATGTAAGACCAAAGATAATTACGTCTGAGTAAAAAATAATTCATGACCCACAACTATTAAAGTAGACCCACCAGAGAGGTTAAGATGATACTCTTAATTACAATCATCTAAAGAAGGCATAAGCCAATATAAAGATATGTTTCTGGATTTATAGGTATTATAGGAACTGTACAGTGGAGTAGGTGGTTAAGAGAAATAAGGATGATTCTAATATCTCATTTTACAGTTATGGGGCAAAGACCACTGTGGACCCTCGACAGACTTGTAAAATACAGTAACAGGAGGAATAAACCCAGCATTTTTTCTATGTAAATGCTCAGATTTACTAAGCTGTTCAAAGACAAAATAACCTGATAATTACTGTTATTAATAGGATACACAGAATAGATAAATAAGGGGTATGGACTCCCAACCCACACTTGCTTACACCACTATACTTCTACAGCACACAACTCTACCCAGGAAAATTCTGAAGTGATCTCTACAGTAAGTTGCCAGGAAAACTGTGATCTTTAAATACTTAAATCATTTAAAATATGAAATATGTTCCTTGCCACCATTTAAGAAGCCTCAGTCCAGTGCCTCACACCTGTAATCGCAGCACTATGGGAGGCCAAGGCAGGTGGACCGCTTCAGATCAAGAGTTCGAGACCAGCCTGGATAACACAGTGAGACTCCATCTCTATAAAAAAGTAAAAATTAGCCAGGTGTGGTGGCACATGCTTGTATTCCCAGCTACTCAGGAGGCTGAGGTAGGAGGATCGCTTGAGCCCGGGGTGTCAAGGCTGCAGTGAGCAGTGATCACACCACTGCACTCCAGCCTGGGTGACAGAGTAAAACCCTGTTAAAAAACAAAACAAAACAAACAAACAAAAAACCAGCCTTGGCCCTTTAATTTTCAACTCTTCTAATCTTCAACCTCTTCTTCTCTAGTACCCTTTTCCCATGACTTACTCAGGCTTCCTTTATCTTTAACAAGAAGCCTTTCTGTATCCCAATCTGGTTTTCCATATTTTGAAGATAATTGCTTTTGGGGGCTTCTCAACAGTTCTGTCTCTGTTTTCTTAACTCCTTTAACTCTTGAATTCACTGCTTCTCCTATAACCACACTTCTGAAACGGCTCATGCTAAAGTACTCATGACATCAAAATGACCAGTCCAATGAACACTTTAGAGACCTCTTCTTACTTGACTTCTGTGAGATCTTACAACTTCAATCAACTCATTTTCTTCAAACTTTCCTCTTTTGCTTTGCATAAAGGACCACTTCCTAGTTTTTTTCCTACATCTCCTACTGCTTCTTAGACTGGACTTTCATTCTCTCAGACCTTTTAACGTGTTCCACAATATTTTGACCTTGTCCCTTTTTTTCACACTTTATATATTGTTCATAGATAGTTTTATCCATACTCCAGCTGCAACGATTTTCCTTATGCAGATGAATCAAAATCTATATTTAGAATTCAGCCCCACTCAGATCAACAAATTCAACTATTGTCTATGTCTATTTACATAACATTTTGCATACTGAACTCAACATTTCCATGAACCTTGATAGCATCTATTTATTATTTTACTGTATCTCCCATATTTAGCCTTATCAATTCTATTCTTTATATCATATTAAAGCCCTTGCCTCTAGTCTGAATTTAAATATCCATAATTTCTTACCTATATATTTTAATAACCTCCTTTCCTCTACTCTCATCCCGTCCAATGGATACTACACAATATTGCTAATAATGTCTTCCCAAAATTTAATTCTTTCTTTCTTTCTTTTTTTTTTTTTGTGAGACAGAGTCTCACTCTCTCTCCCATGCTGGAGTGCAGTGGCGTGATCTTGGCTCACTGCAGCCTCCACCTCCAGGGTTCAAGTGATTCTCCTGCCTCAGCCTCCAGAGTAGCTGGAACTACAGGCACCCACCACCGTGCCTGGCTAATTTTTGTATTTTTTAGTAGAGGTGGGGTTTCACCATGTTGGCCAGGCTGTTCTTGAACTCTTGACCTCAAATGATCCACCCACCTCGGCCTCCCAAAGTGCTGGGATTATGTGAGCCACCACACTCAGCCCCAAAATTTAATTCTGATAACAGAATGTTTACATTTTAAAGTCTTTAAATCTTTTTCAATTTTTTTTTCTTCATGCGTAGTCTTAGAGATAACTTTTAGGAAAAAAGTTACCATGCTAAAGTAAAGTAATTATCTTACTGGAATTTTTATTGACACAGGGCCAAATCCAACTAGTTTGTGGAAAACATGCCTCTGTAATATTCTACATAAAAATACATTATGTCATCTCATTTACACAAGATTTTAAAATATTTTTCAACAAAGTTTCATACTTTTACTTCATATTTCTCATTAAAGTTATTCCTAAAAATGTTGTGCTTATTGATTTTCTGAATGAGATCTCTTTTGCCATTTTTTTTTTACAATTGGCAAATATAAACACTATAATTATACATGACATCCTATATAGGAAGATTTTTCTGCCTCAACCCCTCCCCCAACTATACTGAGTTAGTTGCTTCCCTCTGAGTTTCCTAGATAGCATGTATTTATTTCAGTTGTAGCTTGAATTTGATTGTATTATAATTGATAGTTTACTTGTTTATTGTTAGATATCTCTTTTTTTTTTTTGGAAACAGAGTCTCATCTGTCACCCAGGCTGGAGTGCAGTGATGCAATCTCCATTAACTGCAACCTCCACCTCCCCCTGGTTCAAGTGATTCTTGTGCCTCGACCTCCCAAGTAGCTAGGATTTCAGGCATGAGCCACCATGCCCAGCCTTAGATATCTTTTAATGAAATGGATATCTTATTTGCCTACACATTTTAAATATCTTATGCTCAAAAATGTATTTTAAATAAAATATCTGGAATAGAGAAATAAGGAAACTGTTTTAGGTCAAGTAAAGTCACAAATATCCCCTTTAATAAAGTTTGATTATGTGAATGTTTTAGGTAAATGCATGTGCTCTCTTGGCTCAATTAGTAAATATTTCATAATAGACCAGGTTTATGAATTATTTTTTCCCAAAATTAATAATAAGAGATATAAATCCCTTATCAAGGTTTAAGGAAAGTAAAGATACTATTGATTTCAAAACAAAAGTAATTCAAATATTTTAAGATATACATAAAAGCATTTCAATATTATTTAGATGCTAGTCACTGGTGATAGAACTCTATGATAGGGAATATCAGGCAATGGCAGCCTAAATTATTTACAGCAGTCATCCTACTGAAATCAACTAAATATTCTTGGATAAAATATTAAAACAAATATCTTAAAAGCACTGAAAATCTGACAAGATAATGGGGAACTGCTAGGACAAATTGTGGAGGAAACCTAAGCCCAAAGAGGTAAACAGAATATTGAACTTGACATAAACTTGGACATAAATTGTAGGAAGACACAAATTAAGAATCAGGATGGGCTGGGAACCATGGCTCATGACTGTAATTCCAGCACTTCGGGAGGCCGAAGCGAGTGAATCACGAGGTCAGGAGTTCAAGACCAGCCTGGCCAAGATGGTGAAACCCCGTCTCTACTAAAAATACAAAAAATTAGCCAGGCGTGGTGGTGGGCGCCGGTAATCCCAGATACTCTGGAGGCTGAGGCAGAGAATTGCTTGAACCCGGGAGGTGGAGGCTGCAGTGAGCCAAGATCGTGCCACTGCACTCCAGCCTAGGTGACAGAGCGAGACTTCATCTGAAAAGAAAAGAAAAGAAATAAAGAAAAGAAAAGAAGGAAGGAAGGAAGAAAAAGAAGCAGGATATTCAAGATGGGGAGTCTTATGGGATCTCCAAACTACATTAAGCTGGAACTGCAAAGGACTAATCTTTCCAGGTAATGGTATGTGAAAACTAAACCCACCTACTCTCCAGCCCAGGAAACTGCTGGGGAATTTGACGTGGCACCAAAAAGGCCAGAAGGAAAATAGGAAAGGAAAATATAATCCTATAAACTTGTAGCTAGATACTAGATATCCTGCATATTTTTAGCTGAAAATATGTAGTCTAAGTAGCCAAGGAGCTTCAAGTCTTGAACTTGATTTAAAGTGGTTTACAAGCAGTAGTATTTACTCACTGGAAAATGTATAAAAATCTATCATGAAGAAAGGCACTTCCATCCAAGATCTCAAGATACCCTGACAAATATCATTTTCAGGATATGGACCATCACAAGTCAAATAAAGGTTGGCACACAAAACATGGAGCTGTCCAGCTGAAACAGCACACAGCAGATACACACTGGCAGACTTCAGACACTGGAATTATCAGATGAAGATTTAATATATTTAAATAAATAAATGACAAGCTTAAGAATATTTGCAGGAGCCAGGCGCAGCAGCTCATGCCTAAAATCTCAACACTTTGGGAGCCAAGGCAGGAGAATCACTTGAGCCCAGGAATTTGAGATTGCAGTGAGCTATGATCATGCCTGAGCGACGGAGCAAGACTTGTTTTGAAAAAAAAAAAAATTGCAGGGAACAGAAACCTATAAAAGATATCATGGCAGACTTGATCAGTAATAATTATAATTTTTAAAATGAAAAACACAATAACCAAAATTAACAACTCAAGGAATACTTTTAATAGCATGTTGGACACACAAAAAGACAAAACTAGTAAAATTGGAAGAAAGACAGTAAGTTACTGATAAAGCAGCATAATGAGACGACAGTGGAATCCAGAAGATAATGAGGTGGTAACTTTAATGTGCTAAAATGAAATAAATGCCAATCTTGAATTTTACACCCAGGGAAAAATATCTATCAAGAATGACATTTCAGGCAAACAAAAACTGTAATAGTTTATCACTAGCAGAAATAGAGGTAAATAATACATAATGCTAAAAGTTTCAGTTTAGCAGAAAGATAGCACATATTTACATTTGGTTAAGAATCTAATAAAATAAAATAGCCTTAAAACATATGACACAAAAAATTGACAAAATCCAAGGAAAAAAATTCACTATTCATAGTGGAACACTTTAACATAATTTTCTCAGTAACTGATAAAATAAGCAAACGAAAAGAATAAAAAAGAATGCAGAATATTTGAACAATACAACTAGCAAAGCTGACCTAATGGACATACACAGAACACTACAACAAGCAATGTCGGAATACTGCTTTTTCTTGAATATGCAGAACATTTATAGAAATTGACCATTCACACCCTGAAGTACTATATAATGACAATGAATGATATACAGCTACATACAACAATATAAATGTATCTCACAGATGATAATGTTCAGCAACACACACACATACATACAAGTTGGTTATTCCTATTATTCAAGTTTTCAGTACCCTGATTGATTTTCTTTTGTTTCCTTGTTCTATCTGTTTCTGAGCAAGGTATGTTAAAATTTTCCATTTTGATTAACCAAACTAATACAATGAGAAATAGAGGCTCTTTATAATTCTATAACTATTAATATTATAGACACTGAATTTATAATTTAAAAGATTTTCATGAAGAGAATTCTAGGCCTATAAATTTCACTCTTAATTTTTTAAATGCTTATGGAAGGAAAAATACTGATTGACACAAACTTGCTATGATCTGAATGTTTGTGTGTCCCCTCTTCCTCTGCAATCATAAGTTGAAATGTTAACCCCTAAGTTTATGATATTAGGAGGTAGGGCTTTTGTGGAGATGATTAGACCATGAGGGCACAGCTCTCACAAAAGAGGTTCCAGAGAGCTACCTTGCTCCTTCCAGAAGGGGAAGACACAGCAAGAAGATGATATTCTGTTTTATGAACCAGGGAGTAGGCCATCACCAGACACAAATGTGCCAGGGCCTTGATCATCAACTTCCCAGCTTCCAGAATTGTGAAAAATAAATTTCTGTTGTTTTTAAGCCACCCAGTTTATGGTATTTTGACATAGCAGCCCAAATGGACTAAGACAAACTCTTCCTAATAAGTGAAATAAAAGTAACACTTCTCAGCTTACTATATAAAGCCAGGATAGCCTTGATGCCAAACTCTGACAAGAGCATTGTGAGAATGGAAAGTTAAAAGCCGATTTATTGTGCATGCGAGTGTGTGTGTGTGTTGCTTTTTAACGTTTATTTTGGGTTCAGGGGTACATGTGCAGGTTTGTTACAACGAAAACTCATGTCACAGGGGTTTGTGGTACAGATTATTTCATCATCCGGGTACTAAGTCTAGTACCCAGTAACTATGTTTTTAAAAATAATTATTTTTTCTGTAGAAACAAATTTCTATCATAAACATATATTTTAAAAATTGTAAACAAAATGTTAGGAAACTAAGTCCAATGATATAAAGAAGGATTATACATCACAAGCAACCTGAGTTTATTCCAAGAATGCAAGATTTGTTTATCATTAACAAATCAACCAATGTAATGCATGGTATCAATAAAATAAAAGGATAAAAATCCATATTATCCATTCAATAACAGAAAATGTGTGATAAATTCAATGCCTATTCATGATTTTTAAAAAACATAGTAAATTAAAAAACAAAGGGAACTTAATAAATCTGATAAAGGATTTATGCAAATAAACCCAATCAAACAATGTATTTAATATTAAATATTTAAAAACTTCCTCTCTGAGACCAGGAATAAGACAAGATTATCCATTAATATTACTTCTATTCAATATTATACTGAATTTCATAGGCAATGCCAGAAAGCAAGAAAACTATATGATTAGAAAGTTTTTAAAAGACCCGGCATGGTGGCCTACGACTGTAATCCCAGCACTTTGGGAGGCTGATGTGGGAGGATTGCTTGAGTCCAGGAGTTAGAGACTAGTCTGGGCAATGTAGTGAGACCCTACCTCTATTTTTTTAAAAATAGAGAGAAGGAAAAAAATACAATAATTAAACTAACAATATTTGGGGATAGCATGACAGTATATAAACCTAAAATATAGAAATAGCAGATTTTACAATTTAGCAAGGACATTGTATACAAAGTTAACATAAAATCAGTATTATTTCAATATACTTACAACAAAAACCAATTATCAAATTAAACTTCTTTTTTTTTTAGATGGAGTATCATTCTGTTGTCCAGGCTGAAGTGCAGTGGCGTGATCCCAGCTCACTGCAACCTCTGCCTCTCAGTTTCAAGCAATTCTCCTGCCTCAGCATCCTGAGTAGCTGGGATTACAGGCTTGTGCCAACATGTCCAGCTAATTTTTGAATTATAAAATTAAAGTTTTAAAATAGCATTAAAATATCAGCTATCTAATAATAGTTGTGCAATACCTCTACATACACATACACACACATAAACATTAAGATAAAATAATAAAATAAATGGAAGAATATACCTTGTTAATGGGTTGTCTGTCTCAATATTGTCAATATGTTAACAAGCCTCATATTTTTATAGATTCAATAAAGATCAAAATAAAATATTTTCAATATACCCCATATTTTCTACAGATTCAATATAGTGCCAATTAAAATCAGAGCAGGGTTTTTTTTTTTAATAGAAACTGAGAAGCTGAATCTACAATTTATACAGAAATGCAAAGAGCCAAAAATAGCTGAGTTAATCTTGAAGCAGAAGAACAAAGTGAGAGAACTTACACAGTTATATATCAGTACAAGTGTAAAGCTACTACATTTAACACAGAATGGTATTGGCACAAGAATAGACAAGTTGCCCAGTGACAGAATCGAGAGTCCAGAAACAGAACAAATATATAAAGTCACGTGGCTTATGACAAAGGTAGCACTGCAGAGTAGAAGTGAGAAAAGGATGGTCTTTTTATTCAATAGTGCTGTGTATATACACAATCTAACTGGATTTACACATGGAAAATATAAATCTTGACTTCTACATTGCACTGTATTCAAAAACAATTTCAGGTAATTTAATATCTAAATGTGCAAGTTAAAACAAGAAAGCTTCTGGAACTACAGCGACCACTAAACAGATGTGGTTATTTAAGCTTAAATTAAATAAAATTAGTAACATTAAAAATTGAGTAGCCCAGTTTCACTAGCCACATTTCAAGTACTTGGTAGCTACACATTCCATATATGCAGACAGAGAAAATTTATAACATGTCAGAAAGTTCTATTGGTTAGCAATGTTATAGAAGAAAACACAGGAATGTATCTTCAAGACTTTTTTTTTTTTTTTTTTTTTGAGATGGAGTCTAGCCTTGTCACCCTGGCTGGAGTGCAGTGGCACGATCTCGGCTCACTGCAAGCTCCGCCTCCCAGGTTCAAGCAATTCTCCTGCCTCAGCCTCCCGAGTAGCTGGGACTACAGAGGCCCGCCATTACACCTGGCTAATTTTTTTTTTTTGTATTTTTAGTAGAGACGGGGTTTCACCTTGTTAGCCAGGATGGTCTTGATCTCCTGACCTCGTGATCCACCTGCCTCGGCCCCCCAAAGTGCTGGGACTACAGCCATCAGCCACCTCGCCCAGCCATCTTCATGACTCCAGAGAAGCAGTCAAGGCAGTGGCTCCACGCTGTACTAGTGGTTATTACATTCATGATTGGACATTTGCAGTAAGAAAAATACCAGTAAGAATGCCCTTGGTGAAGCACTGACTATTATTAATTTTGATAAATCTCCACAATTAAGTACAAATCTTTTAAATATTTTGTGTGAGGAAATAGAAATGAAAAAAGTATGTTTAAAGTTCTTCTGTTGTACACTTAAGTATAAACATATAAGGAAGGAAATTAATAAAATATGAAAATTAATAAAATAGAAAGCAAATATACAAGAAAGAGAACCCAAACACCAAAGTTAGCCTTGGAAAGACTAACATCATTAATAAACTACTTCCAAGTCTAGTCAAGAAAAATGAGAGGTGACACACCCGGATTGAAAAGGGAAACATCACTACAGATCCTGCAGATGTGAAAAAAAGCCACAACAGGACATTATAAACAACTTTATGCCAAAATATTCAAAAATACAGATAAAACTAACATACATCTGAAAAAATGAAATGTACAGGAATGAAATAAGAGCAATAAAAATACAAAGAAATTTGATCTCAATTAAAATTTTAGGTACAGAGAGCTTCACTAGTGAATTCTACCAAATATTTAAGAATGCTATATCACCAATCTCAGCAAACGTGTCCAAGGAATAGAAAAAAAAATGTGAGAGAGATAGAGCAACAGAGATAGAGACAAGATTTCCAGCTTGATTAACAGGGCCAGCCTAACCTTGATACCAAACACTAATAAGAACAGAAAAAGACAAATCAACCTAAAAATCCACTATTAAGACCTCTTAATTGGTTGTTTTTATTTTATATGAACATTATTTTGAGTTTAAACAAAACAGCTGTAATCTTTGCTTAACAATTCTAAAGAATAACCATCATGTGTTTGAATTCAGAGTACATTTTGAAGGTATGTCATTAGAGTGCCCCTATGAACACAGAATATCTGTAGATGATAACCAGATGGCTCTAGCAACAGCCAAGGAATTTGGGATGGGTTAGAAATAAAGTGTTTATCTTTCTCTACAGCACAGGAGAATATGAGATTGCATATTTATTTCTAGATTCCAAAACAAGTTCCAAATGAATATATAATAACCTTTGTGTTTATAGTCCTTTCTTTTTCATAAATGCAGTATAAGAGACATGTAATTTATTTATATCCTGAACCATTATCTTACTCCAACATTAAAATTGGGAACAAAATGAGTGGCTAGCTACCTTTATTATTTAGCTTTGCTTCTTAAGAACAACCCTTACCAATAAATTCCTTACTTCCCATAATACTTTAGTCAGGATCCTAGACTGTAATCCATATTCACTTGAAGTTCTGCCAAATGTTAATATTTCTAATATTCATATGACACGCATTTGAGCATTGTAAAAACCTTTCAGCAATTTAGTCCACCTTCATTCCAACCTAGCTAAGTGAATTTAGTTGTGGAAATATTATTGTTTCCCTCAACTGAAAATATTGAAGACAACAAAAGTCAATAGGTCACTAACATTATGAGACACATTGTCAATACTTTCCCACTTATATGTTTCCAAGGTATTGTTTTTCTCTTATGTCCACTCAAATTATGTTCTTTTTCTTTCCTTTTTCCTGGTTTGAGGTTCTGCATTATACAAAATTATTGTGTTGTCTACGTGAGTTTTTAAATTTGAATATATTTCATATGTCATGCAAACATGCAAACTTCCTTAGTTTCATCATTCTAAAGTTTCGGGGCTTTTTTTTTTTTTTTTTTTTTGAGAGGCTGGAGGTGCAGTGGCGTGATCTCGGCTCATTGCAAGCTCCACCTCCCGGGTTCACGCCATTCTCCTGGCTCAGCCTCCCGAGTAGCTGGGACTACAGGCGCCCGTCACCACACCCGGCTATTTTTTTTTTTTTTTTTTTTTAGTAGAGACGGGGTTTCACCTTGTTAGCCAGGATGGTCTCTATCTCCTGACCTCGTGATCCGCCTGCCTCGGCCTCCCAAAGTGCTGAGATTACAGGCGTGAGCCACGGCGCCCGGCCTCATCATTCTAAAGTTTTTAAAAGTATGGTTATCAGCTTCAAAGTCAAAATAGATACACAAAACATCTAATTACCCTATGGGAGAGTCTACTTGTGGAATGTATGTTAAATAAAGCACCTTGAATGCCATAAACATTCTACTACTGTTAACAAATGACATTGCAAAGAGGAGATACCCTATTTCCTATATACCCTGGCAAAAAAGAAGATGCTTTAATTCCAGGTGAACAATACACCAATATAACATTGGTATGTTCAAACTATGCATAACTTTCATGTGGAAATTTAATAAGGCCAGTTGTACTGTAAGTATTTCATGCATTTTTGCTGCATTAATATATTTATACCTTTAAAAATTATCAATGCAATCAGTTTTTAATAAGTAGAAATTTATATCTCAGAGGTACCATCTTACATTCCATTCTAAAAAATTTAAATTGCCCATCAAGAATGTTAACAGAAAAAGATGGACATGAGGTACACAATGTCTAGTTGTTATACAGTCAGTGGATCAATTTTGTTTATATCTTAAATATTATCAATTGGAAATATAGAGATAAAAACCATGTTTTCCTGAATTTCTTAAACTGATCATTTTACATAGTATTACAAGCTATGTTAATATATACTGTAAACTTACTGTAAACTAAAATGAAAGAACTTAGAATTTGAACAAAATATAAACACATATGCATCAACATGATTCTATAAGACTCAGATACACATTATAATCATTGTTAAATGTCATGCTTTTCAAATGATTTGAAATAAAATGAAAGCAATAAATATTTTATTTCTAGAATTCTGTTGTTATTAAGGCATTCAGGATACTATGACAAGAATTCTTTTCTAAAGAATTAAGATCAGATCAATAGGTAATTGAACAGGAAGAAGTAAATAACAAATGCCTTTGTGAATTACAAATACCCCATATTTATAGAAGTTATTTTATTCATGTTTTTATGAATCATACTTCATTTATTTAGAAGGAAATATCCAGCCCACAACAATTATTAGCAGACCAATGAGCTACCTAAAAAGCAAAATATCAACAATGATGGAAAAAGATTGTTCAACTGAATGAATGGGATGGTACAATATTCCGGCACATATGAACAGTATATCTCTATTATTTTGTTAATCATATAAGTTTAAAAATTTGGTTTGAAAGTTTTTTTTCCTCTGTTATTTCCTATACTTTTCCTTTTAAATAGCTAATTTTCCTTCTAACTTCTAGATTAATCGGCCTTCCTATCGCTTACTTATATTTCCTTTCTAGTCTAGTGAAAATGTGTTTCTAAAAAAAATTCCTCACTCCCAAGCTTTATAGCTATTACTGGTATTCTCATCTCTTTTTGTTACAGAAAGCAATGAAATAAAAGAAATAAATAGTGAAATTTCTTGGTAGAAAAAATGTTCACATATTAAGTGCTCTGATACCTGAAATATTAGCATTGTAGCGCACCAATTTTCTTCCCTAAAGTTAACTGAGATTCTATTAAATAGTATCCACTGCAAATTTCACAATGTAATGATGTGCACACCTATTAATTCCTTTGTCATCTATAGAACTGGACTCATACTTAGTCCTAGACACGGCATTGAAGTTTTTCATGCTAGCTCTAGAACCGGAAAATTCCTCTGTTATGTTATTAGTGTATGTCATGAGGAAGAAAATAATCATTGAAACAGTACATTTGAAAGTGACCTTTAAACTATTAACCACATATACACATCTAAAGTAGAAAAGTAAGTTAAAGTTTTTCCCTCTGTGTTGAACAGTGTTACCATCCAATTCATATACGCACATATTTATTCAGTCAGTCAGCATTTACTAAGCATATTTTATATGCTGGATTCTATTATATTATGAAAATGTTAAGTATGGAAAATTTTAACATATGTAAATTTATTTTATTTGCAGCTGCCATCATTACTTGAGGAAAAGTAACTTACAAGCCACTTTTCTCCTTATTGCCTAGAGTAGTAAAACAAGGAATGCTTCATTTTCCTCCCTTAATTTCTACACACCTCCTTCTTCTGCATCTAGGATTTCTATGAGAAGTCAAAAAGTAATAATGTAGAATTGCTTCAAAATGTTATCCTAACAGCACTCAAGAAGTTTGAGGGCCAGCTGCAGTGGCTCATGCCTATAACCCCAGCACTTTGAGAGGCCTAGGTGGGAGGATCACTTGAGGCTAGGAGTTTGAGACCAGCCTAGGCAGCATAGTGAGACCCCTGTCTCAAAAAAAAAAAAAAAGTTTTGAAATGCCAAGGGCCACTAACAGATAAATTAAAGTATTTGAATCACTTAACTTTTATTAGATACATTACTCTCAAATATGATATTTACTTATTTGTTAAATGTATTTGTCCTCTAAAATAAAAGAAATTAAATTCAAGTTGAATGGACTTTGGATGGTAAGTGCACCTTTGAACACATAAATATTTCTGACATAAAAATTACTCATCTTTCCTCTTTGTAAAATATTATCAATAGAAACACAAAACAAAAGGTTGTCAAGTTCTATATCCAACAATATGATCTCCTATCAGTATAAATAGATGTTATGAGACAGGCTTACAATTTCTGTGTACTTACAAAACACTGCTATGGAGCTATTAGCTATGTTTTAGGGTGCATTCCCAAAGAAGACACCTTCACCAAAATGGTATTCATGAAAAGTATAGGCTAGAGAATACACTGTTTTTTATTAAATGGTGTATCATATTAAAGATCCAACTAAATCTGTGATCTCTATCACAAAGCCTTCTCTGACTTCTTCCTCCCCACTCAGATGTTCTCTTATGTTCCCTTTCTCCCTTCTTTTAACCCCCATTATAATTTATTTTTACATCTTTTGTGGTTATTGTCATCTTTTAATAATGCATTGCAATAGTTTAAGTAAATGTCTCACCTTTCATATTATATTCATATTAAGCAGACTCTTAACATATTTTTCATTCTTCAGTTTAAATATTAGAGTGCCTTACATATCTGTTGCTTATAAAATATTTTGGTACTTTATTTTTAATTTTAGACCTTCATGCCATATTACTTTTATTGTTCTTAAATAGGTTTTAATTTTTACCCTTGTTTCTCAAAAATAAACTATAAGTCCCTTGAGGCCTAGGGCAATCTTCTAATACTTCTATACTTTCAGATTTCTTGGCACAGGAAGTGCTAAGAAGGAGTGTTTAATTCAATTGATGAAATGTTGTGAAAGGCTTGTCTAACAAATATTTCAGAACACAGCTAGCAGCCATCTCCTGGTCAAAGGAATCAAATTCCATAAAATTTGCTTACCATGGCATTGACATTAGCGTGATCCCCTTTCCTATTCCGAATCTGAATACAGGATATTGGCAAATTCAGTCCTACCCCAGTGGCAAGATTTCGCAGGTCAGCAGCATTGTACTCCCCACGCAACAGCAAACTGTTATTATCAGAACCAAGTCCCAGAGAGGCCTGATACAGATAAGTCTGAGAAAGTCTCTCAACTGTAGTGACATCTATGGTGGCTGATGTCATGTAAGGATTTGAAACCGTCTTCCTTCCATACCTCAGATCCTCTGTAGAGCAACAGCAGCTCTGAGGGCAACAACCTGGGCTCTGGTGCAACTTGGTACACACGAAGAAAAGTAAGCACCCCAGAAATAAAAAGGAAATACAAGCCAAGGCAACTACTAAATACAAGTTCTGGGCAGAAAGCTGCCCTCCTGGTTCCCAGACATCTTCAAAGTCTGGAAGTAACCGAGGAACAGAGTTACTCAACAGCACACCCAGAGTGACAGAGGAGGAAAGTGGTGGGTCTCCATGGTCCCGAACCACTACCACCACGCTCTGCTTAACTGCATCAGTGGGAAGAACTAAACGAGCAGTACGGAGTTCACCTATATTGGCTGAAATTCTAAAAAGACTAGAGTCAGACGCCCGGGAGATGTGGTAGGAAAGCCAGGCATTAGAACCACTGTCTGCATCCTCTGCTACTACTTTTGTGACCAAGTGTCCAGTCCTGGCAGAGCGGGGTACAATTTCCACAGGGACAGAACCATTTCTGGGCGAGGGAAACAAGATAACTGGATAATTATCATTCCTATCTACCACAAACAAGTTTATAGTCACTGTTGCACTTCTGGGAGGAATGCCACTGTCCCGGCCTTCTACTTGGAAGTGAAACCCCCTGAGCTGCTCAAAGTCAAAGGAAGTTTTGGCAGTGATAGCCCCACTGGATGATTCCACTGCCACCAAGCTAGAGGCTGGTGGCCCTTCAGAGATAACATCCAACAGCTCATAAGAGACAAGGCCATTCTTCCCCAGGTCAGGGTCCTGGGCAAACACTTGGCCTAGAGAGGCCCCAGGGCCATTGTTTTCAGCAACGAAAAGTTCCTGCTGCGGCTGAGGAAAGCTTGGTGTATTGTCATTCACATCAGCAACTGACACAGTGATTGTCCTTCGGGTGCTAAGTGGGGGTGAGCCACTATCTGAGGCCGTGATCAGGACTTGGTATTCACTGATCTGTTCCCGGTCCAGGGGCCCATCAATCAGCAGGCTGTAGTAGTTGTCAAAGGAAGCCGTCAGCTGAAAAGGGCCTCCACTAGACATGCCACAAATGACCCTACCATTAGAACCGAGGTCTTCATCCTTTACATTAAAGAGAGCAATCACTGTGCCAGGAGCAGCGTCCTCCGGTACTGGGTTCCAAAGAGTCATGAAGTCTAGTTCGGGGGCATGATCGTTCACGTCAGTCACCTCCACCAGCAGTTTAGCGGTGCTAGCTAAACCAAAGACACCTTCGTCCCTCGCCTCAATGTATGCCTCCAACAGCGTTTCCGGCGGACCTAGTGAAGCAGCTACTTGCACCTCTCCACTTTTAGGGTGCACATGAAAGCGGTGTCGCAACTCTGCTTGCGTGCTATTGCTTAGGGAGTATCGGACTTCCCCATTGGACCCTTCATCTGGATCCAAGGCTTGAACTCGGAATAACACAGTCCCATTGGGTGCAGTCTCTGGAACCTTGGTGCGGTATACGGAGCGCTCAAATACAGGCGCGTTGTCATTTGTGTCCACCACTATGATGGTGACTTGGGCGTCTCCTGAGCGGGCAGGTAGCCCGCCGTCCCGAGCTGTAAGCACCAGCAGGTGGGTGGCGCGCTGTTCGCGATCCAGTGCTTTCTCCAACACCAACTCCGGGTATTCGCTGCCGTCAACCCGCGATCCCATGTCCAGGCGAAAGTGCTGACTGGGGCTTAGGCTGTAGCTTAGTATCCCATTGCTTCCCTCGTCGTCATCTTGGGCATTCGGGAGAGTAAAGCGGGCTCCGGGCGTCAGGAACTCGGGGATGTGCAGCTGCACGTCGCCGGCAGGAAAGAGAGGTGAGTTGTCATTGGTGTCCAGGACGTGAACCCGAATCTTGTGCAGCTCCAGCGGGTCCTCGAGCACCACGTCGTAGGTCAAGACGCAGGCAGCTTTGCCCCTGCACAGCCGCTCGCGGTCCGCCGGTTCTCTGACCACCAAGTTGCCGCTGGCTAGGTCCACCCTGAAGTAGAGCTCGCGGTGGCTGGAAAGGAAGCGAAAGTTCCGCGAGGACAGAGCGGCCGCTGGCAGCCTCAAGTCCGCGGCGACATTGCCTACAGCTACGCCCCGCTCCGTCTCCTCCGGCACTGAGTACTCGAGCTGTCCCGCGGCAGCGCCGCAGGAAACCCACAAACATAGAACTGCCACCCCCCAGCCCACCATCCTCCCTCTGGGCGTCCACGTTCCACCAACACGCTATACCAACAGTGACCCAGGACCATGCTCCGGACTCCTGGAGAGCACGAGCCGCGGGGAAGAGCACGCTCCTGCCGGCCGTCACTGCTGCGGGCTAGACACTCAGCGACCGCCGACGTTGCCGTTCCCGAACGCCGGCATTGCCGGGGCTGGCCAGCTGGGAGCAGGGCTTGCTAGGCTGGAGGCTGGGTAGCCGTCTGGGAAAGCGGAACCGGCCGAGTGTTGAGGAGCGCAGCGCCGCCTAGAGGTGCAGAGACGAGGCTGCCCGCCCAGGCGCGAGAAGTGCCCACGTCTCCAGTAGCAGCCGGCTGGGGTCTCGCCCACAGCGCTGGCCGCGGGCGCAGGGCGGAGCCTGGGAGACGCCCCGAGACACTAACTCGTCTCTGCTTAAACGGTGTTTTCTAGGACAACGCCCTGAGGCTGCCTGGATCTTAACCTCCACAACCTCTGCCTGCAGACTGCTGGTAACTGAGGCTGAGCCCCGCTGGGCTCCTCCTGCCACCCTTTGGGAGCCGCGCGTCGGAGCTGGGCGCTCTGATCCCTGCGCACCTCTCCCGCGGAGAGGGCGGGACTCCGCGTGGAGCTGCCAGGCGAGAGGCGGGACCGTGAACGTGAGCGACCACACCTTCTAGGCTTAAGGAAACAGGAGCCCCCCAAAACAAGTGCTGCGGGGCTTTCTGCGTTGGATCCTGCTGCGGAGCTTTCCGCGCTGGGTCCTGCTGCGGGTTGAAGTCTGTCCTGCACCCTCTTGTATCCCAGGAGCCGCCAAGAGTGCAATAGAGACGACAAGGAGGGGAAGGTTGGGGAATAGTGTCTGCATCAAACTGCCTCCGGACTCTGGTTTTTCCAGGCAGCGGAGTCAGCGAGCTCAAGGCTGTTTTGCGTGAGAGCAGTTTCTCCTTCTCCAAGAGGCTCTATTTGGGAGTGCTTTGCAAACGGCCCTTGACGATCTGGGTGAAAGAGGAGGTTATAAACCAGTCAATACCAATAACTAGAAACTCAAAGACTTGACGACCCGTCCCCAAAGAGGACGTGAGAAGAAGGGGAGGGAAAAGTACTAAGATACTCATCAGAGTTTGACCAGGAAACTACTCTGTACACTTTCTTTCTGTAAATATTTAGAAAACACCATGAGGCGGGATAAGAATAGGCTAGATACCCATCCTTTCTCCAGCCTCGCTTTTTTTTTTATTATTATTATACTTTAAGTTCTAGGGTACATGTGCACAACGTGCAGGTTTGTTATATATGTATACGTGTGCCATGTTGGTGTGCTGCACCCATTAACTCGTCACTTACATTAGGTATTTCTCCTCGCTTTTAATTTGGTCTTCTGCATGGATATTGGGACAGTGATCAGTTCTGTGAGAAACATCTCCGAGCCACAACTGATACACCCAAATTCTGCCTAACATCCTACAGCCAGTTCCTTTCCCTAAGAAGGAGGCAAGCCAAAAGGAGACTCACTGACTATTGACTCTTAAGCACTAAATTCCTCATTCAAATCCTTCTCTTAATACAATTGCAATATGTTCAAAGCCCCAATAATGAAAAATTTGGAAGACAAAACCTGAACACAGATCAAGAATTAAAGTTTCCAGGACATATTTTCTGGTAGAAATCTGCCTAAAAGTATCGATAATTATTGAAGCTGGGTGATGGTACATTGGGGTCAATTACACAATTCTCTCAACTTTTGTGTATGTTTCAAATTTTTTTCCCTCCCTCCCTCCCTCCCTCCCTCTTTCTTGCCTGCCTGCCTTCCTTCCTTCCTTCCTGCCTTCCTTCCCTCCTTCCTTCCTTCCTTCCGAGATGGGAGTATTGCTTTGTTGTCCAGTCTGGTCTCAAACTCCTGTGCTCAAGCGATCCTTCCATCTCAGCTCAGCCTCCTAAAGTGCTAGGATTACAGACA
>NW_012107742.1:708627-734203 GCF_000951045.1 Mandrillus leucophaeus | reverse complement strand
AAAATACAAAAAAAAACTAGCCGGGCGAAGTGGCGGGTGCCTGTAGTCCCAGCTACTCGGGAGGCTGAGGCAGGAGAATGGCGTGAACCCGAGAGAAGGAGCTTGCAGTGAGCTGAGATCTGGCCACTGCACTCCAGCCTTGGTGACAGAGCAAGACTCCGTCTCAAAAAAAAAAAAGAAAAAAATTTAAAAATTGCTGATTAAAATGGTGGGGAGAGGGGTAGCTCTGGTATTCTCTTTTTAACATTAAGAGTGGGATTGATAACTCCAGTGTTCCACTAAAAACCAGTTACCTCCCTGAACACACAAACCCATTCCTTATCTCTTCCAGGGAACTAGAAAGGGCACACTGTGATATAAGGCAATGTAAGTAGTAAATACTCCCTGGCTAGTTTACCTTTTTGAATTAAGAAATCAAAAAAATCATTGACACCAAGTCTCAGATAAAATTAAAGGAGGAAAGATGTCAGCCTATTAGGTAGAGTCAAAAGTACAGACCTCATTAGATCTCACCAAGATGCAAAACAGCCCATAAAAATTGAACTTATTCTTCACCAAATTTCAAAACCAAAACTAATTTTCTGCTTCAGTGCCAGAGATTAGGATTTACATTTCTTCATTTTAAATTAATGCTGCTAAGCAAGCTAACTGCTTTGGAATGAAAGTTTATTCTTTCTGCCTTAAACAAATGAAATACAACTGTAAAGATGTACCCAACTTTTAGGCCCTTTACTTTTAGGTCTGCAGCCAAGCCTCCAATTATACCAGGTTTAGAAATTCTGAGCAGCATCTAGAGGGATAGTATGTGTGGATATACATTAGGGCATGAGGAAAAAGGAAAAATGCATACAGAGAACAGCATGGGAAATCTTCACAGAAACTCCTCCTTCACACGCTTCTCAGATTTTTGGCTTCCCTTTTTCCATTTCTCTATTTAAACTGCCACTGATGTCTATTTTCAGAAGATTTCATTTGTGGAAAGAATGAAGAAAGCATCCACCCAGTAGGATTTGTCCCACCACATGCCTCCTTAACTTTTGGCATAACATTACATTCTTATTCAAGTAAACTGGGATTTGTGAGAAAGCAACATTTAAGAGAGAAGGATATCCCAAAGATAAGGGAGGCTAAAGATTTTTGCCTTTTGGATAAAATGACCAGATAAACATTAAAATTATGAATTAACAAAACTTCTCTTTAGCAGGACTTTTCATTGCTGATATTTCATTTTGTCCTTTTTTTGAGGCAGAATCTCACTTCATCGTCCAGGCTGGAGTGCAGTGGTGTGAAGATGGCTCACTGCAGCCCCTGCTTCTCTGGGCTCAGGTGATCCTCCCACCACAGCTTCCCAAGTAGCCAGGATTACAGGCACACACTGCCACATCCAACTAGTTTTTAAAAATATTTTGTAAAGACAGAGTCCCACTATGTTGCCCCGGCTGATCTTGAACACCTAGGCCAAGCACCCCCATGCCCAGCTAATTTTTTTTTTACTTTTTGTAGAGATAAGGTCTCACTATGTTGCCCAGCTGGTTTCAAACTCCTGGGCTCAAATGATCCTTTCACCTTAGCCTCCCAAATTGCTGCAGTAGATGTGAGATACTGCATCTGATCAAAAATTTATCTTTCTATAAATTTTTTTTTTGTATTTCACCTTCAAAATGTGACCCTACAAACTTAAAATCATACTCCCATTGGTCAAATAAGTGCTGACATGAGAAGACCTAGCTCTTTTATCCTAAATACTACACATGTAGTAATAGAGTCCAAAACTGCAGTCCAACAACCGTTCTTATGGCCCACCTGTTATCCTTGATATGCCATTGGCTAAAGACAAACTAGACTTCCACTACTGGAAGTAAAAGTCTGAAGTTTATTTGTATCTCAAAATTTTTTCTTGAATGATGTCTTTGGATTTTTTCCCCCTTATCCATGTATTTGGTCTCTTTGAAGACATCTATTAGTAGCATGTTGTACCTCCTTTTTCTGTATTCCAAAGCTATAGCTTTCCCTCCAATTCTTTTAAATTCTTTATTCTTTTCCACTTTTTTTCCTCATCCTTGTCACGTGTTTCTTTTTGTTCTTGACTGTATGGAAGCAGAGGCTGTTCACTTTTTTACTGCTTGCAGTATAGCCATATTTACTGTTGGATGGAATGGCTTATGTGTGCCATAGTTTTAATATATCTTCAACTGATGAAAACTGGCGGCTGCAGGGCAACTTGTCATCCCGACTTTTCCCCTTACCTTGCCACATCCTTAGGTTCAATCTTGAAATAATGGTGCATCTGCTCACTATCAGATTTTGTCCTGCCTTCTCTCCTATTTTGTGTTGACAAATAGGATTATGAGAGAGTCCTGCCTTTAGCCTCTGTACCTAGATCTTTTTGTTCCAAAACTAGGAGTCATTGGTTTTGCATCTCAGTGAGAATCACTACTCTAGAAAACACCAATCTACCAGCCCTTTCCAAGATCTCCAGTGAAAGGCATCCTCTCCTAGCATTTTCATATCTTGGTCCAATCTTCATGGCACTTAGTAGCTTATCTTCATGTACATCATGGTTGAGGTTCAAATGTTTTACAGAGTTTCATCAAAGATGTGACTTTATTTTTTTGTCTGCTGTACTTTTTGTTGTTTTTGATGAGTTTCATGGAGGATAAGAGACATTTAAATATGCATTTTCTTTTATCTATATTTGGTAGAAATACCACTTTTTGCTTAGTGGGATTTCTACACTTTGAAGGTATGTGGGAAAGTTACAATCTTTATACTTATTTTTTAAACTAATCATTTTATTTAACTCTTTTTTAGGTCTATATTTGTTCTCTGGGATTTTACAAGTGTAAAATTATATTGACTGTAAGTTTTATCATGTAACATATATTTATCCTCCTTTCTAAAATCACATATATACTGTATATATACACTGATATCTATAAATATATATGTATAGATATTCACATATATATCGTATCTTGTGTTATCTAGAACATCCAAGTCAGTATTGAATAGTAGCCAAAAAGTGTCCTGTTATGCTTATAATTTTTATGGGAGTAATTCTTGTGCTTACTGTTTAAAATTGAGGTGGCCAGTGTTTCATGATAACTGTCAAATTTTTATTAAAGTCCCTTAAATAGCTACCATAGTGATGATCTGATGATACGTTTCTTATTACCTTTGAAACCATAATATAGTATGAGCTCTCTTATAACATAGTAGAGCTTTTTTTACAGAATGTTGTATCAGCATATTTTCATCTCAGGTTAGGCACTATCTAATAATCTAATCTCAGGTAGAGTGGTTTGGTAGTGGTGGCAGGCCTCCCTTTTCAGACACTGTTGAGGAAAATTTTTATCTGCAGCACAGAGGAAAATCTAGTGTGAAGGTTTATCAAAACGTAGAAATATGAAACTTGAATGTAGGCAAATATAGTATGTGATTGGACCAGACAGATTAGCTCTTAATACAATGACGTTCAGCAAATTTGAGGTTTTTTCAAGTAAGTATAAAAGTCTAGGACTTTTTGATCTGTGGCTTAATATCATTTAGCAAAATTATATTTTTGCTTTATAGTTGTCCATCTATTGTGAAAAAACTGTGCTTTATGTCTGTCAAAAAAAATGCATTAGCTGGGTGTAGTGGTGTGCATCTATTGTCCTAGCCACTTAGGAAACTGAGGCAGGAAAAGTCCCTTGAGCCCAGGAGTTCAAGGTTAGAGTGAGCTATGATTGCCCCACTGCACCCCAGCCTAGACAACATAGCAAGACCCTAATTCTGAAAAAATAAACAAATACAATATTGTACTCTAGTACTACACGTGTAGTGTTTAGAATGAAAGGGCTAGATCACCTACTCTTGGAACTGATTTGATGAACCAAAGTATGACTTTAAGTTCTAAGGGCCACACTTTTTTTTTTTTTTTTGAAACACAGTCTCACTCTGTCACCAGGCTGGAGTGCAGTGGCGTGATCTCGGCTCCCTGCAATTTCCACCTCCCAGGTTTAAGCAGTTCTCCTGCCTCAGCCTCCTGAGTAGCTGGGACTACAGGCGCACATCACCACGCCCAGCTAATTTTTGCATTTTTAGTAGAGACAGGGTTTCACCATGTTGGCCAGGATGGTCTCGATCTCTTGACCTTGTGATCCGTCCGTCTCAGCCTCCCAAAGTGCTGGGATTACAGGCGTGAGTCACCGCACCTGGCCTAAGGGCCACACTTTGAAGGTGAAATAGAAAACTGAGTCTAACTAATTGCATAAAACAATATGTAAAACGATTGTTGGACCAAAAACATATAGAAATGTAACACATTTGTCAATTACAGTATAAAAGAGGTGCATGGGAGAACAGCTGTATCTGATAAAAAAATGATACCAGGTGGTAGTATGAATCCACAAGAATAAATGAATAGAACTAGCAATAACAAATAAGAAATGCTATTAATATTTAATTTCTCCTTTTTTCTCTTAGTGCCTCTAAAAAATATAAGATTACATAAAGTAATAATTATTATAGTGATGTATTGTTGGGTATATAATACCTATAAATGTGCATTGGTTTTCTGTGGCTGCTGTGACAAATTACTATACAGTGGGCTGCTTAAGACAGTTTCTCTCCTAGATTTGGGCAGGAGAAATCAAAACTCAAGATGTTGGCAGGGTTGCACTCCCTTTAGAGGCTCTACAGAGAATCTGTTTCTTGCCTTTTCCACGTTTTGGTGGCTGTTGACATCACTCCAATCTCTGCCTCCATCTTCACATGGCCTTTTCCTCTGTGTCTGTTTTCTCATCTTCTATCTCTTATTTAAAAAATAAAACAAACTTTTCATTGGAATTAGCACCCACCTGAAAATTTTAGGGTAATTTCATCCCCAAATCTTTAATATAATTATGTCTTCAAAGACTCATTTCCAAATGAGGTCACAGGTTTCAAAGGTTAGTATCTGGACATGTATTTTTGAGGCCCACAGTCCAATCCACCACAAGATGTAATATGTGTAACAATAATACAAAAGGCAGAAGAGGAATAAAGCTATCTAGAAGTAACATATTTATATCTCACTAGAATTAAGTTAATATAAATCTGAAGCAGATACCAATAAGCTAAAATATATATGGTAAACTCTGGAGAAACTACTATGAAAATAACTCAAAAGATACAGTTTAAAATTTAGTTTAAAAATTACCATGTTACATTCTAAAATATTCACTTAATAAAAAGCAATCTGTAAATGAAAAGTATAGGAAAAAAGAGAATTAAAACATGTAGAAAAAGAAGTAAAATAACAAACATAAATCCAAATATATCAATAGTAACATCATGTGACTAGATTAAAGAACCCAATCAAAAGGCGGAATTGTCAGACTAGAGTTTTTAAGAAAACAAGATCCAACTACGCATTGTCTGCAGGAAACACTTTTAGATTCAAAGATACAAACAGATTGAAAGTAAAAGATAGGAAAACATACATTGTGCAAACAGCAACCACAAGATTGCTGGAGCGACTACACTAATATCAGACAAAACAGACTACAAGACAAAAAATTTTACTAGAAATCAAGAAGGACATTTTATAATGACAAAAGGGCCAATTAGGAAGATATAGCAACTAAAAACATATTTGCACCTAGTAATAGAGTCCCAAAACACATGAAGCAAAAACTGGCAGAAATGAAGGGAGAAATAGACAATTCAATAGTCATAATTGAAGACTTTAATATCCCACTTCCAAAAATGGATTACAGCTAGGCAGAAGATCACCAGGAAATGAAAGATGTGAGCAACACTAAAAACCAACTAACCTAAAGGATATCTGTCTTCGTCTGTTCAGGATATTATAACAAAATACCAAAATACCATATGCTGTGTAGTTGATAAACAAGAGAGATTTATTTTTCACAGTTCTAGAGGCTTGGAAGTTCATGATTCAGGTATCAGCAGATTTAGTGTCTGGGGAGGGGCCACTTTCTGGTTCATGGATGTCACATTCCTGCTGTGTCCTCACATGGTGAAAGAGGCAAGGCACCTCTCTGGGGCCTCTTTTATAAGGATGTCAATCCCATTCATCGGGGTTCTGCTCTCATGACTTCATTATGTTTGAAAGGTCTCACCTCCTCATACCATCACAGTGAGAATTAGGTTTCAATATATGAACTTGGGGAACATGAACATTCATATCATAGCAACATCTATAGAACATTCAACCAACAACAGCATAATATACATTCTTCTCAATTACACATGGAACATTATCTAAAACAATCATCAATAAGTTTAAAAGGATTGATACCATCCAAAGCACTCCCCTTGAGACTTGGAATAAGACAAGGATGCCCACTCTCATCACTCCTATTCCATATACTACTGGAAGTCCTAGCCAGAGAAATCAGGCAAGAGAAAGAAATAAAAGGCATCCAAATAGGAAGAGAGGAAGTCAACCTATCTGTCTTAGCAGACAATATAATTTTATACCTAGAAAACCCTATATTCTCTGCCAAAAAGCTCCTAGATCTGATAAAACCTCCAGCAAAGTTTCAGGATACAAAATCAATGTACAAAAGTCAACATTTCTATACACCAACAACATCCAAGCTGAGGGCCAAATCAAGAACACAATCCCATTTAAAAAAGACATACACAAAACTAAAATATCTAGGAATATGGCAAATCAAGGATGTGAAAGATCTCTACAAAAAGAATTATAAAACACTGCTGAAAGAAATCAGAGATGATACAAACAAATGGAAAAACCTTCCATGCTCATGGGTAGGAAACAGCATTGTTAAGGTAACTATATTGTCCAAAGCAATTCACAGATTCAATGATGTTCCTATCAAACTACCAACATTATTTTTCATAGAATTAGAAAAACAAACTATCCTAACATTCATATGGAATCAAAAAAAGAGCCCAAATAGTCAAAGCAATCCTAAGCAAAAAGAACAAAAAGGACATCACCCTACCCAACTTCAACTATACTACAAGCCTACAGTAATCAAAACAACATGGTACTAATACAAAAACAGACACACAGAGCAATGGGACAGGTTAGAGAACCGAGAAATAAAGCTGCACACCTAGAATTATCTGATCTTCAATAAAAACAAGCAATGGAGAAAGGACTTCCTGCTCAATAAATATTGCTGGGATAACTAGCTATCCATATGCAGAAGATCGAAACTGGACCCCTTCCTTTCAGTATGAACAAAAGTCAGCTGGAGATGGATTAAAGAGTTAAATGTAAAACCTAAAACTATAAAAACCATAGAATAAAACCTAGAAAATATCATTCTGGGCATAGGCCCTGGCAAAGATTTCATGACAAAGATTCCAAAAGCACTTGCAGCAAAAACAAAAATTGGCAAATGGGGCCTAATTAAACAAAAGAGCTTCTGACATCAGACTATCAAGGTAGAGCAAGATAGTGGAATAGAAGCCTACACCATCTCCCCCACAACACATGAACACCAAATTGTAACAACTATCTGCACACAGAAAAGTGTCATTACAAGAACCAAACATCAGGTGAGCAATCGTAATGCCTGGATTTAACAACATATCACTAAAAGACGCATTGAAGAGGGTTGGAGAGACACTGTGGAATCACCACCATCACCCCTTGCATATCCCCCAGCAGCAGCTGAGCAATGTGGAGAGTCTGCGCACTTGGAGGAGGTAAAGCACAGCAACTGGGGAACTTTACATTAAACTTAGTGCTGTCATAGCAGGGAGCAACACCATGCTGGACTCAGCCAGCAGCTGCACATGAAGGGAGCTTTTGGAACAGACCTAGCCAGAGGCAAATCACTTATCCCAGTAGTGAGAACTTGAGTTTCTCAGGAAGCCTCAACACTATGGGCTTAAGTGTTCTGGGGTTCTAGGTAAACTTGAAAGACAATCTAGGACACAAGGATTGCAATTCCTAGGTAACTCCTAGTGCTGGACTGCGCTCAGAACCAGAGGGATAGGGTGGCATACGACCTAGGAAGTCATCGGCTGGGGCAGCTAAGGGAGTGCTTGTGCCACCTCTCCCCTAATCCCAGGCAGTGAAGCTTGCAGCAACAAAAGTGACTCCTTCCTTCTGCTTAAGGAGAGGAGAGTAAAGAGTAAAAAGACTTTGTCTTGCATCTTGGATACCAGCTCAGCCACAGTAGGACAGGGCATTGAGCAGAGTCATGAGGCCCCCATTCCAGGCCTTAGCTCATGGATGATATTTCTAGACACACACTGGACAAATAGAAAACCCATTGCCTTGGCGGGAAGGACCCAGTCTTGGCAAGATTAATCACCTGCTGACTAAAGAGCCCTTGGGCACCAAATAACCAGCAGTGATATCCAGGTAGTATGCTGTGGGCCTTAGGTTCTGAGATGTGTTGACTTCAGGTGTGATCCAGCGCATTCCTAGTTGTGGTGGCTACAGTGGAAGACTCCTTCCATTTGACAGAAACAGAGGAAAAAGTAAAGGGGATTTTGTCTTGCACCTTTGGTACCAGTTTGGCCACAGTGGAGTAGAGCAACAAGCATGCTCTTGGGGTCCCCAAGTCCAGGCTTTGGCTCCTGGACAGCATATTTGGATCTTCCCCAGGACAGAGGGGTGCCCACTTCCTTGAAGAGTCCCAGGCCTGGCAGCATGCACCACAACATAACTGAACAGCTGTTAAGCTTTAAGTGAACATCAGCAGTGGCCAGGCAGAATCCCTGTGGACCAGTGGTAGTATTGGCCACAGGGAGAGGCATCTCTGTCTGTGGAAAGGGGAAGGAAGAATGGGAAGGACTTTGTCTTGTTTTGAGTGCTGGCTTAGCCATAGTCAAATAAAACATCAGGCAAATTTCTAAGTATGTTGACTCCAATCCTGGCTCCCAGGTAGCATCTCTGGGCCTGTCCAGGGCCTGGGGGAAATTGCTACCCTAAAGGATGGAAGGATGCAAACTTGGCTGGCATCACCCCCTGCTGATCTTAAAGCCCTAGGGCCTTGAGTGAACATAGGTGGTAGTCAGGTAGTGGTTACAGTGGGCCTTGGACAAGACCTAGTGCTGTGCTGGCTACAGGTCTGACCCAGGACAATCCAAGGTGGGGGCCACAGGAGTGCTTGCATCACCATACCCCTAGTTCAAGGTGGCCCAGCACCTTAAGAGAGAGAGAAAGAAAGAAACTGTTTGACAGAAGGCAAAAGAACAAGTGTTTTTGCCTGGCAATCCAGATAATCATTCTGGATCTTATTCAACACCTCCAAGATGGTACCTCTATGAGCCTGCAAAAACCACAGCATTATTGGGATTAAGGCCCAAGCTCCTTCAAATAAAAACCTTCTGGAAAACCTTCTCAAGGACAGGGACAAACAAGCCCAGACTGCAAAGACTACAAGAAATACCTAGCTCTTCAATGCCCAGACATTTACAGGTAAGAATAAGATACAGAAAAACACAGAATATTATAACAGTGTAATTGTAGTATGTAAACTTATCTTAGGTAGAAAAAAAAAATGATGAACTGGTCAGAAATAATGACAATCTGGCCAGGCATGGTGGCTCACACCCATAATTCCAGCACTTTGGGAGGCCAAGATGAGTGGATCACTAGGTAAAGAGATAGAGACCATCATGGCCAACATGGTGAAACCCTGTCTCTACTAAAAATATAAAAATTAGCTGGGTGTGGTGGTACGTGCCTGTAGTCCCAGCTACTCAGTAGGCTAAGGCAGGAGAATCGCTTGAACCTGGGAGGTGGAGGTTGCAGTGAGCCAAGATCAGGCTACTGCACTCCAGCCTGGTAGCAGAGCAAGACTCTGTCTCAAAGAAAAAAAAAAAAAGACAACTTTTCACAACATAGTTAAAAAGCAGGAGGATAAAGTTAAAGTGTAGAACTTTTATTAGTTTTCCTTTTGTGTGTTTGTTTTTGTTTATGCTATCTGTTAAGTTGCCATCAATTTAAAATAATGGGTCATAAGATAAGTCATAAACCTCATGTAACCTCAAATCAAAAAAAATACAATGGATACACAAAAAATAAAAAGCAAGAAATTAAATCTTACCACCAGAGAAAATTATTTTCATGAAAAAGAAGATGAGAAGAAAAAAAGAAGGGAGAGATGACCATGAAACCACGAGAAAACAAGTTACAAAATGGCAGGAGTAAGTTCCTACTTAAATGAAAATACTGAATGTAAATGGACTAAACCCTCCAATAAAAAGACATAAAGTGACTGAATGGATGAAAAGACATGACCCAATGATCTTTTGCCCACAAGAAATACGTCACCTATGAAGATACACGTAGACTGGAAAATAAAGGGTTGGGAAAAGATATTCCTTGCTAATGGAAACAAAACAGGAGCAGGAGTAACTACACTTATAACAGATAAAATAGATCTCAAGACAAAAACTGTAAGAAGAGACAAAGAAGGTCTTTGTATAATGATAATGGGGTCAACTCAGCAAGAGAATACAATGATTATAAATATATATGCACCCACCATTGGAGCACCCAGATACAAAAAGGAAATAGTATTAGAGCTAAAAGAGATAGAGAGATCACAATACAATAATAGGTGGAGACTTCAACACCCCACTTTCAATATTGGACAGAACTCATAGACAAAAACTCAGCAAAGAAACTTCAGACTTGATCTGCACTATAGAACAAATTGACCTAATAGATATTTATGGAACATTTCATCCAACAGCTGCAGAATACACATTCTTCTCCTCAGCACATGAATCATTCTCAAGGATAGACCATACGCTATCCACAATACAAGTCCTAAAACATTTTTTTAATGATATCATATCAAGAATCTTCTCTGATCACAATGAAGTAAAATTAGAAATAAAAAATAGGAATTTTGGAAACTATACAAACACATGGAAATTAAACAATATGCTCCTGAATGACCAGTGAGTCAATAAAGAAATTTAAAAGGAAATTGAAAATTTGATTCAAACAAATGATAATGGAAACACAACATACCAAAACCTATGGGATACAGCGAAAGCAGTACTATTAGAGGGAAATTTATAGCTGTAATTGCCTACATTGGAAAAGAATGAAAACCTCAATTAAATAACCTAACTGTATATCCTAGAGAACTAGAAAAGCAAGAGCAAACTGAATCCAAAATTAGTAGAGAAAATAATAAAGATCGAAGCAGAAATATATTTGAAATGATGAAAATACAAGAGATCAACAAAACAAAGTCAATCTTTTGAAGAGATAAATAAAATCGACAAACTTTTAAACAGACTAATGAAGAAAAAAAGAGAGAAGACCCAAATAAATAAAATCAGAGCTGAAAAATGAGCCATTACAATGGATTCTGCAGAAATTCAAAGGATCATTAGTGGCTATGATGAGCCACTATATGCCAATATATTTAAAAATCTAGAGGAAATGGATAAATTCTTAGACACATACAACTTACCAAGGTTGAACTATGAAGAAATTAAAACCTAACCAGACCAATAACAAGTAATTAGATCAAAATTGTAACAAAAATCTCCCAGCAAAGTAAAGCCTGGGACTCACTGGCTTCACTGCCAAATTCTACCAAACATTTAAAGAACTAGTACCACTCTACTCAAACTATTCCAAAAAGTAGAGGAGGGGTTAACTTCCAGACTAATTCTATGAGGCCAGTATTATCCTGATGCCAAACAACGACACATCAAAATGAAATAAAACTGCAAGCCAATATATCTGGCATATTGATGCAAAAGTCCTCAACAAAATACTAGCAAACTGAATTCAACAATACAGTTAAAAGATCACTTATTATGACCAAGTGGGATTTATCCCAGGGATATGAGGATGATTCGGCATACACAAATCAATTAATATGATACATCATATCAATAGAATGAAGACCAAAAACCATATATCATTTCAATTGATGCTGAAAAAGCATTTGATAAAATTCAAAATCCTATTATGATAAAAGCCCTCAAGAAAATTGGCATAGAAGGGACATGCCTCAAAGTAATAAAAACCATCTATGACAAACCCACAGCCAACGTCATACTGAATGGGGAAAAGTTGAAAGCATTCCCCCTGAGAGCTGGAATAAGTCAAGGATGTCCATTTTCACCACTTCTATTCAACATAGACACTGAAAGTCCCAGTCAGAGAAATCAGACAAGAGGAAGAAATAAAGGGCATCCAAATTGGAAAAGAGGAAGTTAAACTGTTGCTGTTCACTGACAATATGATCATGTCCTCTGAAAACCCTAAAGACTCATCCAAAAAGCTCCTAGAGCTGATAAATGAATTCAGTAAAGTTCCAGGATACAAAATCAATGCACACAAATCAGTAACACTGCTATACATCAACAATAACCAAGCTTAGAATCAAATTAAGAACTCAATCTCTTTTACAACAGCTGGAAAAAAAAACCCCAAAATACTTAGTGTGATGGTAATACTGACTGTCAACTTGATTGGGTTACAGGATGCAAAGTATTGTTCCTGGGTGTATCTGTGAGGGTGTTATCAAAGGAGATTAACGTTTGAGTCAGTGGACTGGGAAGGGCAGATCCACCCTCAATCTGGGTGGGCACAATCTAATCAGCTGCCAGCGCAGCCAGAATAAAAACAGGCAGAAGAACGTGGAGAGATTGGACTGACTTAGCCTCCCAGCCTACATCTTTCTCCTGTGCTGAATGCTTCCTGCCCTTAAACATTGAACTCCAAGTTCTTCAGCTTTGGGACTTGGATTAGCTTGCTTGCTCCTCAGCTTGCAGATGGCCTATTGTGGGACCTTGTGATCATGTGAGTTAACGTTCCTTAATAAACTCCCCTTTATATATACATCTATCCTATTAGTTCTGTCCCTCTAGAGAGCCCTGACTAATACAGATTTTGGTCCCAGCAGTGGTTCTAGAGGAACAGAATATTAAGGATGGAGTTCTTTCATTGGTTTTGGGGTTTCTGGAGTTGGCTGCTTAATATGATTAGACCCAAAAATGCTAAGGACTGTACTTCTAGTAGTATGGAGAATACTGATAGTCCTTGGCATGAACTGTTTACAGAGTTATGTAAAATAAATTCATCTGATGCTCCTGATTCACCACTCATGAGAGGCAAGTTTAGTAACTCTATATATAATACTTTTGACCATATGTGGGGAACCAAGGAACATAATGAAGTTGGTTGGTTGCTCCTAAGTTCACTGGACAAAGTGAGGTAAGAAAATGATGTACTTAGGGATTCTAATTCCTGGCTTCAGAAGCAGATACTGAGCCTCAAATCTGCTAAGATTTCCCTGAGTGAGAGTCTTATCTCCCGTAGAGAAAGAGCTAAAATTGCGGGAAGTCAGACACAAGTTCTTATACCAGTGGCTGACCTGAAATGAATGGTGCATGCACAGCCTTGCCAGGTGTCCACTGTTGAAGCGGGGGCATTGACTGGAAAAGAATGGGACCCTGAAATTTGGAATGGGGACATGTGAAAGGACCCTGATGGAGCTGGGGACACTGAGATTGTAAATTCTGATGAACTTTTTTTTTGCCAGAAGAAACTGTTTTCTCATCCCCAGTAGTGGCAACATGCCCTCCCCAACTCACACTGCTATCACCCTTTTCACTTATGTCTGAGGAGATAAATCCTGCACTGCCTGAGGCAACAGTGATGGTCTCCCCTGAGGCGGTTGCCAGGCAAGATAATGTTGATTCTTCTCAGGACCCACCCCCTACCACCACTGTTTGCTTCTAGACCTATAACTAGACTAAAGTCCCAGGAGGGCCCTAGGGGTGAGGCTCAGAGTGTGACCCACGAGGAGGTGTGCTACACTCAAAAAGAACTGCTTGAGCTTTCCAATTTATATAAGCAAAAATCTGGAGGACAGGCATAGGAATGGATATTAAGGGTGTGGGATAATGGTGGAAGGAATATAGATCTAAGGCATTGGATCAGGCTGAATTTATTGATTTGGGCAGATTAAGCAGGGATTCTGCATTTAATGTTGCAGCTCGGGGAGTTAAAAAAGGTTCTAATAATTTATGTGCTTGGTTAGCTGAAATATGGATTAAAAGATGGCCCACTGTGAACAAGCTGGAAATGCCTGATCTCCCTTGGTTTAATGTAGAGGAAGGGATCCAAAGGTTTAGGGAGATTGGGATGGTGGAGTGGATTAGTCACTTTAGACTTACTCATCCCAGCTGGGAGGGTCCAGAAGATATACCCTTAACTAATACTTTGCAAAATAGATTTGTGAGGGGAGCACCTGCATCCTTGAAGAGCTTTGTGATTGCTCTTCTCTGTATACCAAATTTTACAGTAGGAACCACAGTTACTCAACTACAAAATTTAAATGCAATGGGAATAATTGGATCTTGGGGTGGCAGGGGCCACTCAACTGTCAAAGGCAAGGTGAACGTAACTATCATAATGGACAGCAGAGGCAAAAGAGCAATCAGAATAGTCTGACTCATGTAGATCTCTGGCATCAGTTATTAATCATGTGTTCCTAGAAGTGAAAATGATAGGAAGCCTATTGCGTTCTTATTTAATTTATATAAGCAGAAAACTTCCAGGTCAAGTGGACAAAAGACTAATTTGAATTATAAAAACAGAGAATCACAGCCCCTCAATCAATTTCCAGACTTAAACCAGTTTACAGACCTAGAATCCCTTGAATGAAGGGGAGGCTGGGTCCCCTTGAGGAAGGACCCCACTATACTGACAACAATTTATGCTGTTAATCTTTCTCCCATCCTTCCCCATGGAGACCTATGGCTTTTTACCAGAGTAACTGTATATTGGGAAAAGGGAAATGATTGACATGTCAGGGATTACTGAACACTGTCTCTGAGCTGACGCTGACTCCAGGGGACCCAAAACGTCGTTGTGATCCTCCAGTTAAAGTAAAGGCTTATGGAATTTTAGCTCAAGTCTGACTTACAGTGGGTCCAGTGGGTCCCTGGACTCGTCCTGTGGTCATTTCCCCAGTGCCAGAATGCATAATTGGCATAGGCATACTTAGCAGCTAGCAGAACCCCCACATTGGCCCCCTGACTGGTAGGATGAGGGCTATTATGATGGGAAAGGCCAAATAGGAAGGCCAATTATGGCTGCCTCTACCTAGAAAAATAGTATATCAAAAACAATGTCACATCCCTGGAGGGGTTGCAGAGATTAGTGTCACCATTAAGGACTCAAAAGCTGCAGGGGTTGTGATTCCCACCACATCCCCATTCAGCTCTCCTATTTGGCCTGTGAAGAAGACAGATGGATCTTGGAGAATGACAGTGGATTATCATAAGCTTAATCAAGCGGTAACTCCAGTTGCAGTTACTGTACCAGATGTGGTTTCATTGCTTTAACAAATTAACACATCTCCTGGTACCTGGTATGCAGCCATTGATTTGGAAAATGCCTTTTTCTCCATTCCTGTCCATAAGGCCCACCAGAAGCAATTTTACTTTGGCTGGCAAGGTCAGCAAAATACCTTTACCATCCTACCTCAGGGGTATATCAACTCTCTGGCTTTGTGTCATAATCTTGTTTGGAGAGACCTTGATTGATTTTCCCTCCCATAGTATATCACACTGGTTCATTACATTGATGACATTTTGCTGATTGGGTCCAGTGAGTGAGAAGTAGCAAACACACTGGGCTTATTGGTGAAACATTTGCATGCCAGAGGATGGAAAATAAATGACTAAAATTCAGGAACCTTCTACCTCAGTAAAATTTCTAGGGGTCCAGTGGAGTGGGGCCTCTCAAGATATTCCTTCTAAGGTGAAGGATAATTTCCTGCATTTGGCCCCTCCTACAACCACAAAAGAGGCTTATTTGGGCCTATTTGGATTTTGGAGGCAACACACTCCTTATCTGGGTATATTACTCCTGCCCATTTATCAAGTGACCCAAAAGGCTCTCACTTTTGAATGGAGTCCAGAACAGGAGAAGGCTCTACAACACGTCCAGGCTGCTGTGCAAGTTGCTTTGTCATTTGGGCCATATGACCCAGCAGATCCAATGGTGCTTGAGGTGTCAGTGGCAGATAGGGATGCTGTTTGGAGCCTTTGGCAGGCCCCCATAAGTGAATCACAGTGGAGGCCTCTAGGATTTTGGAGCAAGGCCCTTCCGTCTTCTGCAGCTAACTACTGTCCTTTTGAGAGACAGCTCTTGGCCTCTTACTGGGCTTTGGTGGAAACTGAACATTTGACTATGGGTCATCAAGTCACCAAGCAACCTGAACTGCCTATCATGAACTGGGTGCTTTCTGACCCATCTAGCCATAAAGTGGGGCATGCACAGCAGCATTCCATCATCAAATGGAAGTGGTATATATGTGATCGGGCTCAAGCAGTTCCTGAAGGCACAAGTAAGTTACATGAGGAAGTGGCTCAAATGCCCATAGTCTCCACTCCTGCCACCCTGCCTTCTCTTCCCCAGCTTGCATCAATGGCCCCATGGGGAGTTCCCTATGATCAGTTGACAGAGGAAGCAAAGACTAAGGCCTGGTTCACAGATGGTTCTGCATGATATGCAGGCACCACCTGAAAGTGGACAGCTGCAGCACTACAGTCCCTTCCAAGGACATACCTGAAGGACAGCAATGAAGGGAAATCTTCCCAGTGGGCAGAACTTCAATCGGTGCACCTGGTTGTGCACTTTTCATGGAAGGAGAAATGGCCAAATGTGCAATTATATACTGATTTATGGGCTGTAGCCAGTAGTTTGGCTGGATGGTCAGGAACTTGGAAGAAGCATGATTGGAATTTTGGTGACAAAGAAATTTGGGGAAAAGGTATGTGAATGGACCTCTCTGAGTGGTCAAAAACTGTGAAGATATTTGTATCCCATATGAGTGCTCACCAATGGGTGGCCTCAGCAGAGGAGGATTTTAATAATCAAGTGGATAGGATGGCTCGTTCTGTGGACACCACTCAGCCTCTTTCCCCAGCCACCCCGTCATCACCCAATGGGCCCATGAACAAAGTGGCCATGGTGGCAGGGATGGAGGTTACGCATGGGCTCAGCAACATGGGCTTCCACTCACCAAGGCTCACCTGGCTATGGCCACTGCTGAGTGCCCAATTTGCCATTAGCAGAGACCAACACTGAGCCTTTGATATGGCACCATTCCTCAGGGTGATCAGTCAGCTACCTAGTGGCAGGTTGATTATATTGGACCTCTTCCATCATGGAAAGGGCAGCGGTTTGTCCTCACTGGAATAGACACTTACTCTGGATATGGGTTTGACTATCCTGAACACACTGCTTCTGCCAAGACTACCATCTGTGGACTCATGGAATGCCTTATACACCATCATGATATTCCACATAGCATTGCCTCTAACCAAGGCACTCACTTTACAACTAAAGAAGTGCAGCAGTGGGGTCATGCTTATGGAATTTACTGGTCTTACCATGTTCCCCATCATCCTGAAGCAGCTGGGTTGATAGACTGATGGAGTGGCCTTCTGAAGTCACAATTACAATGTCAACTAGGTGACAATACTTTGCAGGGCTATGGCAAAATTCTCCAGAAGGTTGTGTATGCTCTGAATCAGCGTCCAATATATGGTACTGTTTCTCCCATAACCAGAATTCATGGGTCCAGGAATCAAAGGGTGGAAGTGGAAGTGGCACCACTTACCATCACCCCTAGTGACCCACTAGCAAAATTTTTACTCCCTGTCCCTGTGACATTATGTTCTGCTGGCCTAGAGGTCTTAGTTCCAGAGGGAGGAATGCTACCACCAGAAGACACAACAACGATTCCATTAAACTGGAAATTAAGATTGCCACCTGGACACTTTGGGCTCCTCCTACCTTTAAACCAACAGCCTAAGAAGGAAGTTACAGTGTTGACTGGGGTGACTGTCCCAGACTCTCAAGATGAAATCAGTCTACTACTCCACAATGGAGGTAAGGAAGAGTATGCATGGAATACTCGAGATCCCTTAGGTGTCTCTTAGTATTACCATGCCCTGTGATTAAGGTTAACGGGAAACTACAACAGCACAATCCAGGCAGGACTACAAATGGCCCAGATCCTTTGGGAATGAAGGTTTGGGTCACTACACCAGGAAAAAAACCACTACCTGCTGAGGTGCTTGCTGAAGACAAAGGGAATACAGAATGAGTAGTAGAAGAAAGTAGTCATCAATACCAGCTACAAACTACACGACCAGTTGCAGAAATGAGGACTATAATTGTCATGAGTATTTCCTCCTTCTTTGTTAAAAACATGTTTGTGCATTTATATACTTCTGCTAAGAAAATATCTGCATTTTATCTCCTTTTTCATTTATCATGTGACATAAGATTTATTGACTTCATATCAACATTTAAATGTTAACTTTATGTAATAGCATTTGGGTTAGGAATTAGTGCACTCTTGGTTGTATGAAAGATAGTTGTATTATGTTGGGAATAATTATGACCTTGTTGTCTTAATTTGAAGATTATCTGTAATTTCAGGAGGTGTGTATGGGTTCATGTTGACAAGGGGTGGACTTGTGATGGTTAATACTGAGTGTCAACTTGATTGAATTGAAGGATGCAAAGTATTGTTCCTGGGTGTGTCTGTGAGGGTATTATCAAAGGAGATTAACATTTGTGTCAGTGGACTGGGAAAGACACACTTACCTTCAATCTGGGTGGATGCGATCTAATCAGCTGGTAGTGCAGCCAGAATAAAAGCAGACAGAAGCATGTGGAGAGATGAGACAGGCTTAGCCTCCCAGCCTACATCTCCTGTGCTGGATGCTTCCTCCCTTTGAACATCGGATTCCAAGTTCTTCAGCTTTGGAACTCAGATCGGATTCCTTGCTCCTCAGCTTGCAGATGGCCTGTTGTTGGGCCTTGTGATTGTGTGAGTTAATACTCCTTAATAAACTCTCCTTTATATACACATCTAGCCTATTAGTTCTGTCCCTCTAGAGAACCCTGACTAATACACTTAGGAACACACTTAACCAAGGAGGTGAAAGATCTCTACAAGGAAAACTACAAAACACTGCTGAAAGAAATCACAGATGACACAAACAAATGGAATATATTCCATGTTCATGGATGGAAAGAATCAATACTGTGAAACTGACCATAGTGTCAAAAGCAATCTATAGATTCAATGCAATTCCCAGCAAAATGTCATTATCATTCTTCACAGGACTAGAAAAACACAGTCCTAACGTTCATATGGAACCAAGAAAGAGCCCACATTCCCAAGGCAATACAAAATAAAAAGAAGAAATCTGAAAGCATCACATTACCTGACTTTAAATTATACTAAAAGGCTATAGTTATCAAACCAGCATGGTACTGGTATAAAAATAGGCACACAGACCTATGAAACAGAACAGAGAACCAAGAAATAAAGTCAAATACTTACAGCCAACTTATCTTTACAAAGCATACAAAAACAAAGTGTGGAACAGATGCCTTATTTAAGAAATGGTGCTGGGATAACCGGCAAGCCTCATGGAGAAGAATGAAACTGGATCCTCATCTCTCACTTTATACAAAAATCAACTCAAGATGAACCAAATACTTAAATCTAAAACCTGAAACCATAAAAATTCTAAAATATAACAGCGGACAAACTCTTCTAGACATTGGCTTAGGCAAAAAATTCATGACTGAGAACCCAAAAGAAAGTGTAACTACAACAAAAATAAATAAATGGGACCTAATTAAACTAAAAAGCTTCTGCACAGAAAAGAATTAGCAAAGTAAACAGACAACCCACAGAGTGGGAGAAGACATTCACAATCTCTGCATCAGACAAAGGACTAATATCCAGAACCTACAAGGAACTCAAACAAATCAGTAAGAAAAAAAAAATCCCATCAAAAAGTGGGCTAAGGACATAAATAGACAATTCTCAAAAGAAGATATGCAAACAGCCAACAAACATATGAAAAAATGCTCAACATCACTAATTATCAGTAAAATGTAAATTAAAACAATAATGTGATACCACCTTACTCTTGCAAAAATGGCCATAATAAAAAAATAATAGATGTTGGCCAGAATGTGGTGAAAATGGAACAGTTTTACATTGCTGGTGGGAATGTAAACTAGTACAACCACTATGGAAAACAGTGTGGTGATTCCTTAAAGAACTAAAAGTAAAACTACCATTTGATCCAGCATTCCCACTACTGGGTATCTACCCAGAAGAAAATAAGTCATTATATGAAAAAGACACTTGAATACACATGCTTATAGCAGCACAATTTGCAATTGTAAAAATACAGAATCAGCCCAAATGGCCATTAATCAACAAGTGTATAAAGAAATTGTGGTATATATAAATATATATAATACACCATGAAATACTAGTCAGCCATAAAAAGGAATGAAATAATGGCATTCTCAGCAATCTGGATGGAACCAGAGACCATTATTCTAAGTGAAGTAACTCAGGAATGGAAAACCAAACACCACATGTCCTCATTCATAAATGGGAGCTAAGCTATGAGGATGCAAGGCATAAGAATAATACAATGGACTTTGGGGACTCGGGGGAAAGGGTGGGAAGGGGGTGAGGAATAAAAGACTACAAACTGGGTACAATGCATACTGCTCGGGTGATGGATGCACCAAAATCTCAGAAATCACCACTAAAGAAAGAACTTATTCATGTAACCAAATACTGTTCCCCAAAAACCTATTGAAATAAAAAAAGTTAAAGTATACTATAATTTTTTAAAAGTGTATCATATTTGTAGCTGTTACATTGTGAATAGGACAAAAATAATCAAATAATTTTCCATTATTTAAGAGATATTATCCAATGCAGCAAGGAAGTCACATCATTGACAAACAGGTCAAGATTCAATGTCTTTGTCATTTTACTCTATATTATTTGTTAAGATAAATGAAAATACCAACAGACATTCATATGAGAACTACACTTGTCAATTACAACCATAGATAGGTCATGGATAGAAAAGTTCAGCAAAAATCGAGGAAAACATTCTATGATAATTGATAATAGGGAGAATTATATGTTTTATTACTATTTTTAAACTATTTACCAAACATCCTTTATATCAGTGAAATTTATAATATATGTATATGCATACATATATATGCACATATATGTGTATTAAGCATTTACCAGGCCAACATCAGCTACACAGCATCCCAATTCCACTTATTAGAAAAGTTTCTTGCTCTAGTTTAAAGTGAACAACACAGAAGAACTATTATCTATGGTACCTGCTCAGAACTATAATGCAAGGAATAATATTTTAAGTTTGATCAGATGAATTCCACTAATACATATTGTGCTGAATTTTTCCGACTGTACTACTGTTTCGATAAGTAACCACAATCCTTCCTATATTTTTGAAAATACTTGTTTTTTAAAATGCATCCTTTCTTCAGTAAAAATGCTGTCTTTATTGTATACTAAATTTCCTAATGCATAATGAGACACTACCTTACTCCTGCAAGAATGACCATAATTTAAAAATCAAAAAGGAATAGTTGTTGGCATGAATGTGGTGAAAAGAACACTCTTTTATACTGTTGGTGGGAATGTAAACCAGCACAACCACTATGGAAAACAGTTTGGAGATTTCTTAAAGTTATAGAAGTAGAGCTATTATTTGATCCAGCAATCCCACTCTCAGGTATCTACCCGAAGGAAAAGAAGTCATTATATGAAAAAGACACATGCGCAAGACATGTTGATAGCAGCACAATTCACAATTGCAAAAATATGGAACCAACCTAAATGCCCATCAGCCAACAAGTGGATAAAGAAAATGTGGCATATATACACTATGCAATACTACTCAGCCATAAACTAAATAAAATAATAGCTTTTGCAGCAGCTTGGGTGGACCTGGATGCCACTATTCTAAGTGAAGTAACTCAGAAATAGAAAATCAAATATTGTATATTCTCACATACAAGTGGGAGCTAAGTATGAGAATGCAAAGACTTAAGAATGATATAATGGATTTGGGGGACTTGGAGGGAAGGGTGGGAGGGGAGTTAGAGATAAAAGACTACACATATTAAGTATGGTGTACACTGCTTGGGTGACAGTTGCACCAAAATCTCAGAAATCACCACTAAAGAATTTGTCCATACGACTGAAAACAACCTGTTCCCCAAAACTGTTGAAATTTTAAAAACCCTAAAAAATCTGGGTATAAAAGGAACATACCTCAACATAGTAAAAGCCATATATGACAGACTCACAGCTAGTATACTGAGTAGGCAAAACTCAAAGCCTTTTCTCTAGGATCTAGAATATGACAAGGATGCCCACTTTCACCACTGTTACTCAACATAGTACTCTTAGCTAGAGCAATTAGACAACAGAAAGAAATAAAAGGTTTCCTAGGCCAGGCCAAGTGAGTTACGCCTATAATCCCAGCACTTTGAGAGGCTGAGGAGGGAGGATTGCTTGAGCCCAGGAGTTCGAGACCAGCCTGGGCAACAAAGCAAGGCCTCATCTCAAAAACAGAGAGAGAGAGAGAGAAGACATAAAGGACATCCAGATTAGAAAGGAAGAAATCAAATTATCCTTGTTTGCAGATGATATAATCTCATTTTTGAAAAATCTAAAGACCCCAAAAAACTATTATAACAATAAATTCGGTAAAGTTGCCAGATACAAAATCAACATAAAAAAATTAGTAGTATTTCTATATGTCAACAGTGACAATCTGAAAATGAAATTAAAAAGTAATCCCATTTAAAATAGCCATGAATAAAATTAAATACCTAGGAATTAATCAAAGAAGTGAAAGATCTCTACAATGAAAAATGTAAAACGCTGATGAAAGAAATTGAAGAGGACACCAAAAAAGATATTCCATGTTTACGGATTGGAAGAATCAACATTGTTAAAATGTTCATACTACCCAAAGTAATCTACAACTTCAATGCAATCCCTGTCAAAATACTGTGGACATTTTTCACAGAAATAGAAACGACAATCTGAAAATTTATATGGAACTACTAAATAGCCATAATACCTAAAGATATCTTGAGCAAAAAGAACAAAACTGGAAGAATCACATTACCTGACTTCAAATTATATCATAGAGATATAGTAACCAAAACAGTACAGTACTGGCATAAAAACAGACACATAGACTAATGGAACAGAATAGAGAACCAAAAAATAAATCCACATACCTATAGTGAACTCATTTTTGACAAAGGTGCCAAGAACATACACTCGAGAAAAAGCAGTCTGTGCTGGGAAACTAGATAGCCATATGCAGAGGAATGAAACTAGACCCCTATCTCTCACCATATACAAAAATTGAATTAAAATAGATTAAAGACTTAAATCTAAGACATTAAACTATAAAACAACTACAAGAAAACATTGGGGAAACTCTCCAGGACATCGGTCTGAGCAAAAATTTCTTGAGTAATACCCCGTAAGCACAGGGAACCAAAAGAAAAAATAAATATATGGGATCACATCAACTTAAAAACCTTCTGCACAGCAAAGCAAGCAATCAACAAAGTGAAGAGACAACACACAGATTGAGAGAAAATATTTACAAACTACCTATCTAACAAGTGATGAATAACCAGAATATAGGAGCTCAAACAACTCTATAGAAAAAAAAAAATCTAATAATCAATTTTAAAATGGGCAAAAGAGTCGAATAGATGTTTCTCAAAAGAAGACATACAAATAGCAAACAGGTATATGAAAAGACACTCAACATCACTGATAATCAGAGAAATGCAAATCAAAACTACAGTGAGATATCATCTTACCACAGTTAAAATGGCTTTTATCCAAAAAACAGGCAATCAAAAATGCTGGAAAGATATGAAAAAGAGGGAACCTTTGTACACTGTTCGTGGGATAGTACAAGCACTATGGAGAACAGTTTGGAGTTTCCTCAAAAAGCCAAAAATAGAGCTACCAAGTGATCCAGAAACCCCACTGCTGGGTATATAACCAAAAGAACGGAAATCAGTATATCGAAGAGATAACTGCACTCCCATGCTCCTTGCAGCAATGTTCACAATAGCCAAGATTTGGAAGCAGCCTACATGTCCATCATCAGATGAATGGATAAAGAAAATGGGCCGGGCACAGTGGCTCACGCCTGTAATCCCAGCACTTTCAGAAGCTGAGGTGGGCAGATCACCTGAGGCCGGGAGTTTGAGACCAGCCTGACCAACATGGAGAAACCCTGTGTCTACTAAAAATACAAAATTAGCCAGGTGTGGTGGCACAAGCTTGTAATCCCAGCTACCTGGGAGGCTGAGGCAGGAGAATCGCTTGAACCCACGAGGCAGAGGTTGCGGTGAGCCAAGATTGCACCATTGTACTCCAGCCTGGGTGAAAAAGTAAGACTCCGTCTAAAAAAATAGAAAAGAAAATGTGGTACATATACACAATGGAGTACTATTCAGCCATAAAAAAGAAGAAGATCCAGTCATTTGCAACAACCTGGATGAAACTGGATGTCATTATAAGTGAAATAAGCCAGGCACAGAAAGACAAACATCATATGTTCTTACTTATTTGTGGTACCTAAAAATCAAAACGAGGCCAGGTATGGTGGCACATGCCTGTAACCCCAGCACTTTTGGAGGCTGAGGTGAAAGGATCACTTGAGCACAGGAATTCAAGATCAAACTGGGTAACAAAGTGAGACCTCATCTCTACACAAAAAAAAAAGTCAAAAAAGTAGCTGGGCATGGCAGTACATGCCTGTGGTCCCAGCTATTCAGGAGGCTGAGGCAGGAGGATTGCTTGAGCCCAGGAGGTCAAGGCTGCAGTGAGTTCTGTTCATACCACTGCGCTCTAGCCTGGGTGACACAGCAAGACCTGTCTCAAAAAGGAAAAAAACAAAAACAAAAACATTTGAACTCATGGAGATAAACAGTAGAAGAATGGTTAACAAAGGCTAGAAAGTTTAGTGGGGTGTGGATAGAAGGTGGAGATTTTTAATGAGGACAAAAAATAGAAAAAAATGAATAAGACATAGTATTTGATAGCAGAATAAAGTGACTATGGTCTAAATAATCTAGTTGTATATTTTAAAATAACTAAAAGAGCATAATTGGATTGTTTGTACAAAGAATAAATGTTTAAGGGAATGGCCATCCCATTTTCCATGATGTGATTATTGTGCATTGCATGCTTGTATCAAAATGTCTCATGTACCCCATAAATATATACACCTATTATATACCCATAAAATTAAAAAAATTAAAACAACTATGAACAGAGTAAACAGACAACCTACAGGACGGAAGAAAATATCAGCAAACTATGCATCCAACAAAGGTCTAATATCCAGAATCTATAAGGAACTTAAACAAATTAACAAGCAAAAACCAAACAACCTCATCAAAACATGGGCAAAGGGCTGGGCGCAGAGGCTCATGCCTGTAATCCTAGCACTTTGGGAGGCAAAGGCAGGTGCATCACTTAAGATCAGGAGTTCGAGACCAGCCTGGCCAACATGTCAAAACCCCATCTCTACTTAAAATACCAAAAAAAAAAAATATATATATATATATATAGCTGGGCTTTGTGGCATGTGCCTGCAGTCCCAGCTACTCAGGAGGCTGAGGCATGAGAATCGCTTGAAACCAGGAGGCGGAGGTTTAGAACAAGACTCTGTC
>NW_012107742.1:673589-708492 GCF_000951045.1 Mandrillus leucophaeus | reverse complement strand
GCTCAGCATCACTAATCATTAGATAAATGCAAATTAAAACCACAATGAGATACCATCTCACACCAGTCAGAACGGCTATTACTAAAAAGTCAAAAATAACAGATACTGGTGAGGTTGCAGAGAAAAGGGAATGCTTATACACTGCCGGTGGGAATGTAAATTAGTTCAGCCACTGTGGAAAGCAGTTTGAAGATTTCTCAAAGAACTTACCATTCAAGCCAGCAAATCCCATAACTGTGTACATAACCAAAGGAATATAAGTCATTTTACTATAAAGACACATGCATGTGTATGTTCATCATGGCACTATTCACAATAGCAAAGACAGAGAATAATCCTAAATACCCATCAATGATGCACTGGATAAATAAAATGCAGTACGTTGGCCAGGTGCAGTGGCTCATGCCTGTAATTCCAGCACTTTGGGAGGCCGAGGTGGGCAGATCACCTGAGGTCAGGAGTTCAAGACCAGCCTGGCCAACATGGAGAAACCCCGTCTCTACTTAAAATACAAAACTTAGCCAGGCAGGCGCCTGTAATCTCAGCTGCTCAGGAGGCAGGAAAATTGCTTGAACCCACGAGGTGGAGGTTGCAGTGAGCCGAGATCGCACCATTGCACTCCAGCCTGGGGGACGAGAGTGAGACTTCATCTGAAGAAAATAAAATAAAACAGAATAAAATAAAATGCAGTATGTATACATCATTGAATACTATGCAGCCATAAAGAAAGAAAAAGATCATGCCCTTTGGAGCCCATTGGATGGAGGTGCAGGCCATGATCCCAAGTGAATTAATATAGAAACAGAAAACCAAATGCTGTATGTTCTCACTTATAAGTGGGAGCTAAAAGAGAATGTGAAAAGACAACACCCTCAATGAGAAAATCTTTGCAAATCATATATCTAATAAAGTAATTGCATCTAGAATACATAAAGAACTCTTACAACTCAACAATCGAAAAATGAATAACCAATTAAAATTTGGGCAAAAGATCTGAATAGGTATTTCTCCAAAGATGATATAGAAATGACCAATAAGCACATGAAAAGAGGCTCAGGAGGAAGCAAAAGAAGGTTATGGGGCTTTTGATGGTGTTGAGAATTGAAGAACTCCAAAAAGTGCCAATAAGTACTCACTGGAAAGCATAGCAAAACAATTTGAGAACAATAGTCATCAGTGGAAGGGGGGAAATCGAAGGTCCTAATTCAATTATCCCTCAGTAAGAGAAAAAAATGCTTTGAAAAGAGAGATGAGAAAACACAGTAAAATATTAGAAATACAAGCAAATTCAAAACTTAGTGGAAGGGACTACAAATAGATTGGATTGTGCTAAACCTGTCTTAGCCCTATGAACTTCTCAACTAACGAATGTCTTCTTGCAGCAAAAACCCCTATACTGAGGAGGAACTGATAGGAATGGAGTCCATATGAAGCAAAATGGTGGGGGTGGGGGACAATTAAACAAAGGAAAAAGGTCCAAGTAAAAAGGGTAAATGGTGTCACAAAGTAAGATATTAAAAAATTATATTTTTATCATTTCAGGACAATAGCTGAATAGAAATCTATAGAGCAACAAAGATAGGAAAATTATCCTGGTCTGTTTCTTCTAAAATTATGGGGAAATGCTTTTCATACAAACATGAACATAAGAAAAGGATTATGGGCAAATCTGACACAAAATTATTTTTAAAGGTGGGGAAAAATAATTATGCTAAAGGAAATAAATACACACAAGAAAGAAAATTCCACAAATTGCTATATAATATTTGAAAACAACTTAAACATTTTGAGAAAATAATGAAAAGCTATGCAAGGACACATAAATCAGAATTAGAGATACTCAGTAATGATATGATTGGAGGGAAAAAAAGCTTTGCAAAGAGAGATGAGAAAACTCAGTAAAATATTAGAAATAAAAGCAAAATAATTTTTTCAGAAATAAACACCAAACCAGAAGGCACATAACAGCAAATAAACACTATGGATAATGCCTAAAGAAAGCTATAAAGTGGAAAAAAGAATAAAAAGTAAAATTGTTTTTAAAAAGAGCTAGGTAGGATTTAGAAGTGTCAGCTACAAAAGAAAGGCAAAGAATATCTCATACAAATATAAATGGAGTCATTGAAGAAGAAATCTGAAGTAATAAAACAGAAGAAATACTAAAATCTATAATTTAAGAAAACTTTCCAGGAAAATAAACCTCAAAAATACTTGTATATAAACTAAAATAAAATTACATTGTCATTCAACATCTTTAAAATGAGAATATAATAGCATAGAAAAAATGTATAACTATGGAAAGAAAGTCAGAATCAGGGATAATTATATAGAGGGGAATTATTTCAAGTTATTTGAAACTTCTCATCTGTAACACCAGGAGCCATAAGATACTGGAATAAAATAAGTGTATTTAAAAATCAATTCAACAGAGGACTTACATTACCAGTATGCAGAACTGGTAATTCGAACCAACCATACCATTGGAGATATTTTAAAATGATAAAAGTATCTAACAACTAATAAAATCACAGCGAATTAACAGGTAGAGATTCTGAAAAAGACCACAAATTCAGAAGGTAAAGTAACTTTCTGGCCACTTTGGATCTGGGTTGTTTCTATATAAGAGGTAGGGCATCAGGATGGCTGAGTAGTCTAAGGTACCAGACTCAAGACAAGGAGTGAATTCTAAAAACAGTAAAAGAAAAGTGACAAGTCACATATAAGAAAATTCCCATTAGACTAACAACAGATTTCTCAGCAGAAACTTTACAGGCTAGGATAGAATGAGATGATATATCCAAAGTGCTGAAATTTTTTAAACTATCAGCCAAAAATACTATACCCAGCAGAGCTATACTTCAGAAATGAAGGAGAAATAAAGTCTTTCCCAAACAAGCAAAAACTGAGGAAGTGCATTACCACTAGACAAGTCCTACAAGAAATACTTAAAGGAATCCTACAACTGTTTGGGTTTTTTTTTTTTTCCTTTTGTGAAGAACAGGGTCTTGCTATGTTGCCCAGGCTGGTCTTGAACTCCTGGACTCAAACGATCTTCCTGCCTCTGCCTCCCTAAGTGCTGGGATAACAGGCATGAACCACTGTGCCCAGCCAAGAGTCCTATAAGAATCATCTGAAAGCTTAATGAATGATGTCTACCACCATGGAAATGCATGAAAGTATAAAACTCACTAGTAGAGCAAATACACAAAAGAGAAAGAGAAAGGAATTAAAATTTATCATGACAATATACCACCAAATTGTAAAGGTAAACAATAAAAGAAGAACAAAGGGTATACAACACAATCAGAAAACAAGTAACAAAATAACATGAGTAAGTCCTCACCTATCAATAACAACCTTGAATGTAAACAGGCTATACTCCCCAATTAAAATAAATATGCTGAATGGATACACAAAACAAGACTCAAGTATATGCTGGCTACAAGAAACTCATGTTAGCTGTCAAGACGTATAGACTGGACTTGAAGGGACAGAAAAAAAATATTCCACACAAATAGAAACAAAAAGCATGTGGAAACTTCTATACTTGTATCAGACAAAATAGACTTTATCTTAAAAAACATAAAAAGAGACAAAGAAGGTCATTATATAATCATAAAGGGATCAATTTAGCAAGAGAATATATGACTGTAAATATATATGTATTCAAGACTGGAGCACCCAGATATATAAAGCAAATTTTATCAGTGCTAAAGAGAAAGATTGATTCCAATACAATACTTGTTAGGTACTTCAACATCCCACTTCTGGCACTGGACAGATAGTGTAGACAGGAAATCAACAAAGGAACATTGGACTTAATCTGCACTATAGACCAAATGTAGCTACCATTTACAGAACATTTCATCCAACAGCTGCAGAATACACATTCTTCTCATTATCAAATGAAACATTCTATAAGATAGACCATATTTTAGGCCACAAAACAAGCCTCAACAGCTTTAAAGAATCAAAATTATATCAAATATTTTCTCAGATCACAGTGGAGTAAAGCTAGAAATCAATAACAAGTAGAACTTTGGAAACTGTACAAATACATGGAAATTAAACAACATGCTCCTGAATGACTATTGGGTCAATGAAGAAATTAAGAAGAAAATAAAAAAAATTTCTTGAAACAAATGAAAATGTAAGCAAAACATGCCAAAACCTACGGTATACAGCAAAAGCAGTACTAATAGGGAATTTTATGGCAATAAATGCCTACATCAAAAAAGTAAAAAGGTTTCAAATAAACAACCTAATGATGCACCTCAAGGAACCAGAAAATCAAGAACACACCAAACTAAAAATTAATAAAAGGAATGAAATAATAAAAGTCACAGCAGAACTAAATTAAGTAGAGACTAAAAACAAAATTAAAAGGATCAATGAAACAAAAAGTTGGTTTTTGAAAAGATAAACAAAATGAATAAACTGATAGGTAGACTAACCAAGAGAAAAAAGAGAGAGAATATTCAAATGAAACCAGAAACAAAGGAGACATTACACTGATACCACAAAAATCCAAAAGATCATTACAGACTATTACAACTACACAGTAACAATTGGAAAGCACAGAGGAAATGTATAAATTACTGGACATGAAGAAGTCACCAAGATTGAACCAGGAAGAAATAGAAAACCTTGCACAGACCAATGAGTATTAAGATTGAATTAGTAATAAAAAGTCTCCCACAAAGAAAAGTCTAGAACTGGATGGCTTTACTGCTGAATTCCACCAAGCAATTAAAGAACTAACACCCATTCTTCTCAAACTATTCCAAAAAATTGAAGAGCAAGGAATTCACCCTAACTCACTCTATGAGGCCAGCATTACCTTGATACCAAAACTAGACAAGGACACAACAAAAAAAGAAAACTATAGGCCAATATCCCTGATGAACATAAATGCAAAAATCCTCAACAAAATGTTAGCAAACCAAAATGAACAACACATCAAAAAGATAATATACTAAGGTAAAGTGGGACTTATCCCAGGATGCAAGGATGGTTCAACACACACAAATCACAAGTACATCACAGCAATGTAATGAAGGAAACAAACAATATGATCATCTCAATAGATGCAGAAAAAGCATTTTATAAAATTCAACTATTCTATTACCAGAAATGAAAGCAAAATAATATTTCTATTTTCCCTTCATGATAAAACTGTCAACAAATTAGGCATAGAAGAAACATACCTCAACATAATAAAGGCCATATATGACAAATCCACAACTAACATTATACTGAATGGGAAGAAGCTGAACACCTTTCTTCTGAAAACTGAAACTAGAAAACGATGCCCACTTTCACCAATTTTATTCAACATAGTTCCAGAAGTCCTAGGCAGAGCAATTAAGCAAGAGAAAAAATAAAAGGAATTCAAATTGGAAATAAAAGAATTCAAATTATCCCTCTTTATAGACATGATCTTGTACATAGAAAAACCTATAGACTCCACCAAAAAACTTTTAGAACTGATAAGTGAATTCAGTAAAGTTTCAGGGCTGGGCATGATGGCTCACACCTGTAATCTCAGCACTTTGAGAGGCCAAGGTGGGTGGATCACTTGTGCCCAGGAGTTCCAGACCAGCCTGGGCAACATGGCAAAACTCTGTCTCTACTAAAAATACAAAAAATTAGCCAGTCATCGTGTTGCACACCTGTAGTCCTAGCTACTCCTGAGGCTGAGGTGGGAGAATCAGTTGAACCTGGGAAGTTGGGGCTACAGTGAACCATGATCATGCCACTGCACTCAAGCCTAGGTGACAGGAGTGAAACTCTGCTTCAAGAAAAGAAAAAAAGTTTCAGAATACAAAATCAACATACAAAAATGAGTAGTGTTTCTATACACCAATAATGAACTAGTGAAAAGGATATTAAGAAAACAATCCCATTTATAATAGCTACTAAAAATAAAATATTTAGGAATTAATTTAACCAAGGAGGTAGAAGTCCTCTACAATGAAGACTACAAAACACTGATGAAAGAAATTGAAGGAGACAGAATCAAATAAAAAACATCTCATGCTCATGAATTGGAAGACTTAATGTTGTTAAAATGACCATACTATCCAAAGCAAGTTGTATATTCAATACAATCCTCCTGGTATAAAAATACCAGTAGCATTATTCACAGAAATAGAGAAAACCATTCTAAAATTCATATAAAACCACAAAAGATCCTGAATAGCTGAAGCAATACTCAGCAAAAAGAACAAAGCTGGAGGCATTACACTACCTGACTTCAATATATACTATAAAGTTTTAGTAACCAAAACAGCATGATATTGGTATAAAAACAGACACATAGACCAATGAAACAGAATAGAAAATCAAAAAGTAAATCCATGTATTTATAGCCAACTGATTTTCAACAAAGGTGAAAGAACACTTTCAACACACAATGGGGAAAGAACAGTCTCTTCAATAAATAGGGCTAGGAAAACTGAATATTCATATGCAGAAAAATGGAACTAGACCCCTAACTCTCATCATATACAAAAATCAACTCAAAATAAAGACTTAAATGTACGACAAAACTATAAAACTACTAGAAGAAAACAAAGGGGAAACACTTCAGGACATTACTAGGCACAGATTTTATGGCTAAGACTTCAAAAGCACGGGCAACTAAAACAAAAACAGACAAATGAGATTATATCAAACTAAAAAGCTTCTGCACAGCAGGAAACAACAGAGTGATGGAAAAACTTGTAGAATGGGAGAAAATATTTGCAAACTATTCATACAACAGGGAACTAACACAGAATACACAAGGAATCCAACTCAACAGCAAAACTATAATAATAATAATAATAATGTGATTAAAAACCAGGCAAAGGAACTAAACAGACATTTCTCAAAAGAAGACATAAAGATGATCAAGAGGTATATAAAAAAATGTTCAACATCACCAGTCATCAGGGAAATGCAAATCAAACCACAAAGAGATATCATCTTACTGCAGTTAGAATGGCTATCGGTAAAAAGCAAAAAATAACAAATGCTGGTAACAATACAGAGAAAAGGAAACTCATAAATGCTGTTGGTGGGAATGTAAATTAGCAGTGCCACTAGGAAAATAGTATGGGAGTCCCTCAAAAAACTACAAATAGAACTACCATATCATCCAGCAATTCCAATATTGGGCATTTATCCAAAGAAAAGGAAATCAATATGTTAAAATGATACCTGCACCTCCCATGCTTACTGCAGCACTATTCACAAAAGCTACTATGTGGAATCAACCTCAATGTCAATCAACAGATGAGTGGATAAAGAAAATGTGGTGTATATGCACAACAGACTGGTTAGTAATTTTTCTATCCATTTGGCTTCTCACAAGTCCAGCTTGAGCTTCTTTACAGCATGACAATCTCAAGGTAGTCAGAATTCTTGCATGGTGACAGGCTTCCCCCAAAACAAATATTCTCAGAGACCAAAGCATACTGTAAGACTTCTTGTGACCTGACTTCATAAATCCCAGAATGTAATTCCAACATTAAGGCCGGTCAAAGTTCAAGGAGAGAAAAATTAGACTCTGCTTCTCAGTGAGACAGTTGCAAAGAATTTGTGGAATATGCCCATAATACTAAAAGGTTTAAAATAAAAGGCTGGGAAGAGGACCTCTTCTGCAAACACAAATAAAAAGAAGAGAAATGAATCAGTATAATTAATATAAAAATACTTCAAAGCAAAAACAAAAATCAGAAAGCAGAATTCTGAAGAAAGTAAATTCATAACAGTAAAATGTTTAATTTACTAAAAAGATATACTAATTCTAAATTTGTATGCACCTAATAATATAGCTTTAAAATAAATAAAGCAAAAACCGAATTCTAATATCTAAACAAATATACATTTATGGTGGAAGATTTTAACACACCTCTGTCAATAATTGATACAGTAGGCAGCTTTTTAAATGGTTACAGTATAAATTTTAATAACATTACTAACCAAGTTAACCCTGCACCTAATAATTGCATCATACACAATTATATTCAAGCACACATAGGATGTCCACAAAACGTACATATTATGCCACTAAGCAAGTTCCCACAAATTAGAAAGGTTGAAATTGTATGTTCTCCAACCATACTGAATTTTAATTAAAAAAATAAAAAGGTAATTGGAACGTTGTTATATAGTTAAAAGTTGGCCGGGCGCGGTGACTCAGCCTGTAATCCCAGCACTTTGGGAGGCCGAGGTGGGCGGATCACGAGCTCAGGAGATGGAGACCTTCCTGGCTAACACGGTGAAACCCCGCCTCTACTAAAAATACAAAAAACTAGCCGGGCGAGGTGGTGCATGCCTGTAATCCCAGGTATTTGTTATGCTGAGGCAGGAGAATGGCGTGAACCTGGGGGACGTAGCTTGCAGTGAGCCGAGATTGCGCCACTGCACTCCAGCCTGGGCGACAAAGCGAGACTCTGTCTCAAAAAAAAAAAAAAAAAAAATTAAATATGACATAAACTGTAAAATACTTGGAACTGAAGGATAGTGGAAATGCTGCATGTAAATACTGGTGGGATGCAGCTAAAACATTAATTACATAGAAATTGATTACTTTAATACATATAGTAGAAAAGAAGAGCTAAAGAGTAATGACCTAAGCATTCATTTTGAGAGGTTATAAAAGTAAGCTAAAACAAACAAAAGAAAATTGGCCAGGAACGATGGCTCACACCTGTAACTCCAACACTTTGGGAGGCCGAGGCGGGCCATCACTTGAAGCCAAGAGTTTGAGACCAGCCTGGGCAATGCAAAAATCTTAAAATGTTAACTCGTTTCAATTCCTCTTGAGTCATATGCTATTTTGTCACATTTTAAATATCATAAGAGATGATTATTTTGTTTATACAATTAATATTCTTTTAAATAAACATACAAAACAGATTCAACAAAGCTAAAAAGTGGGCTCCTTTTTGAAATAACTGATAATATGACAACCTGTTGTGCCATTTATCCAGAAAAAAGAGACAGGAAGCAAAAATAATATCAAGAACGGAAAGGGAAATATCACTATAGTTTCTGTAGAAAGTATGAGTATATAACTGAGAATTTAGATTAAACAGGAAAATACCTGAAAAAATATTGTCTACATAACTGATTCAAGAGTAAATTAAACTCTGAATGGTCCTTATACTGTTAAAATTGAGTCAGTAATCAGAAATATTCCCACCAATCAAAATCTTGATACAGATAACTTCAACAGTGAGTTCTCCAATCAAATAGGAAGTAATTCAAAGATTATACAAACTTTTACAGGAAACAGAACATTTTCTGGAAGTTTTCAAAGATTATTCTTCTTTGTTAAGTATTCAATTTATGCTAGATTCTTATTTATAACTTGAATACTTAACAGAGAAGAAATTAGGAAGAAAAACAAGGACATATCAGTATCACCTGGAATAAAGATGCAAAAATATTTTGGAAATTTAACAAAATAAGTAGTATATAAAAAGGATTATAAATTATAATCAAATTATGTTTATCCAAGGAAGTAGAGGTTGATTTGCCATAAGAAAACCACAAATCATAAATTCAACACATGAACATTGCCAAAGAAAAAAATTTATACCTCCCTCAAAAGATGCAGATAAAATATTTGATAACATTCAACCTCAATTATAATGTTTTAATTTTTATGTTGAGACATGGTCTCACTCTGTCACCCAGGCTGCAGTGCAGTGATGTGATCACAGATCATAGATCACTGATCAACCTCCCCAGATCAGGCTATCCTTTTAAAATTAAAAAAAAAATTGGATAGAATAATTCCTAGAGCTCACAAAGGGCTGGAAATATTTCACATTCCTACCAGTCAGAGAAGAGAGACCTGTTAATGCACAGGGCATTAGGTGGTGTCCTCAGGAAAGTATTGCTGTAATAGAAGGCCAAATTAGTGCTGCACTAAAAGCTGCTCTGAATGTGTGATAACAAATCTTAAAATGAAGCCTTGAAAAGAATAAATTGGTACCAAGCAACTTCAAGTCAGAACTAAGTCCAAGACTCTTTAAAGCAGAGTTTCTCAACAGTTTTGGAACTACTGACATTTTGAGCTGACTAATTCTTTATTGTTGGGGGACTGTCTGTGCACTGTAGGATGTTTGACAGCAATTGGATGGTGTTTAGCAGCATCTCAGAGCTCCATTATTAGATGCCAGTAGCAATTCCCTAGTTGTAACAACCAAAAATGTATCCCAGCATTGCCAAATTATCTCCTGGGTGGGAGTAGAGGGGGCAAAACTTTCTTATCGAGAACCACTGCTTTAAAGGAACACACACACACACACACACACACACACACACAAATTCCAGCATCTGACAATGTAAAATTAACAATGTCTAGCATCTTATCAGAGATTACCAGTCATGCAAAACAGCAAGAAAATATATCCATATAAGAAGATAGATCAAAAAAGCAAACTAAGGACAAAAATGTTGAAATTAGCAGACAACAAAGTTAAAACATCTATTATACAGTCACCAATACCTTTTGGAACCCTGCAAACTTCGGAAAAGAAATAATAACAAAAAAACAGCTCTCTCTATATATGTATTATACATGTGTTAGTAATTATCTGAATGCAAATAAAAAATTGAAAGAAGAATCACAAGATATTTTGCATGGGATACATGAGAGGGGAACACTGATGTGCCTAGAGAATAAAAAAGTAGAGACCAATCAAAACAGGTTTAAAAAAGAAAAAAGAAAGAAAAGTGCACTTTAAAAAAGTATTTATGTGAAAAGTTATGGAGCTCTTTAAAATAATATCTGTGTGGGTAAATGTATAAATTAAATTTTAAAAAATTTAAATTTAAGATTATGATTAGCCTCATTAGAACAAACATTTTCTAAATGTTTAACTTCTCACAACGTGCAGAATTTTTTGTAAATGCTCAATTGCACAATAAATACTTAGAACTATTAAGAATACAACAGAAACAAAATATTCTTGTTTTGCACATTTCATTATGGTTTCTGAGTTAAGATTTCACTCTGAAGAATAATCCAACACATAATGTCCAGAGCAGAGTTGTTAAATTCGATAACAACTAACAAAATTAAAATAAAAGGGAAGAATAATTTGAAATTGGCAGGAAAGATGTCTTAAACAACTGCAAAGAAGGCTAAAGTGTTTACTAAGATAATATTTAAAAAGATAAGCTTACCTCTTTCAAGCATTCTGAGTCCTCCCTCTGGCCTGTTCCCTCTGCAGAACTCAGACAAGGAGGAAGGCTGGGACTGAAGGCCATGAGGTCCGTCTTAGGTGGGCCCTCCCCAGAGCACACCCTCTGCTGCCTCTGCTGCGAGTACGACCAACTCCCTACCGCGCTAGAGCACACCAGAGTGGGCTTGCCCAGGGCGCACGCGCCCTCGGTGTGCGGCGACGAGCACCGCAGCGCAGTATACAGTAGCAGCGTGAGCACCAACAGGCTGGACACTGCGCAGATGGCAATGATCAGGTACACGTTGACATCCACCAGCGCCGCTTCCTGACCCACAGCGCCTGCGGACGCCCTCGACGACGCCTTTGGCTGTTGGCCGCTCTCCACCAACGACAATAGCACCGTTGCCGTGGCCGTCAGCGCGGGCTCACCGTGGTCCTTCACCAGCACCAGAAGGCGGTGGCGCCGGGCGTCCACCTCGTCCAGAGTGCGTGTTGTGCTGATCTCGCCAGTGTACAGCCCCACGCGGAACGGGATGCGCGAGCCGACCGCCGCCGGTTGCAATTCATACGAAAGCCAAGCATTGTAGCCGGAATCGGCGTCCACTGCGCGCACCTTCGCCACCACGTGGCCTGCACCCACCGACCGCGACACCAGCTCGCTCACTGTGCCTCCAGCGCTGCCAGCTCCGGGCGTCAGTAGAGCCGGCGCGTTGTCGTTCTCATCCAGCACGAACACCTGCAGCGTCACGTTGCTGCCCAGAGGCGGCACGCCCGCATCGAGCGCGCTCACCTGGAACTGCAGCAGCTCCAGTTCCTCGTGGTCCAGCGGCTGCAGCACGTACACCTTGCCGCTCTGCGCGTGCACCGACACGTAGCTCGACAGCGCGCGCTCGCCCACCCGCCGCTCCACCAGCGAATAGGACACCAGCGCGTTCTCCTGCGCGTCCGCGTCCCGCGCAGACACCGTGAAGATGTGGCAGCCCGGCGGGTTGTTCTCTTTCACGAACACCGTGTACTCGGACTGCGCGAACGCCGGCGCGTTGTCGTTCACGTCGGCCACTCCCACGGACACGCTGGCCGTGGCCCACAGCGAAGGCGAGCCCCCATCCCGCGCGGTCACCACCAGTTCATAGGCTGACACGCTCTCTCGGTCCAGGGCGCTGTCCAACACCAATGAGTAGTAATTCTTGTAGGTGGACACCAGCTTGAAGGGGACGTGCGGCGTCAGGGTGCAGGTGACCTGTCCGTTTGAGCCAGAGTCACGATCGGACACACTGATGAGGGCAATGATGGCGCTAGGCTGAGTGTCTTCTCTGATGGGGAGTGACAAAGAAGTGATGGTAACCTCTGGGGCGTTATCATTTACATCTAGTACTTCCACCAAAAGGGTACAATGACCCGCCATTGGAATATTTCCTTTGTCAACTGCCTCCACAGATATTTCATACAATTTCTTTTCTTCGAAATCTAGTTTGCCTTTTGTCCTAATTTCTCCGTTGTTGGGATTTATGGTAAATGCATATACCACTGCAGGCGATACAGGCCTTCTAAATGAGTAAACTATATCTCCATTTGTACCATCATCAGGATCTGTGGCATTTAGTTTGATCACTAACGTTCCATTGAATGCGTTCTCTAACATCGTCACTTTATAAACGGATTGGTAAAATTCCGGGGCGTTATCATTCACGTCCAGAATCGTGATGAGCAGTTGAACTGTGCCTGTCAGTTCGGGTTTACCTCCATCACTGGCTGTCAGTAATAAAGTATGTTCCTGAATTTCCTCTCTGTCCAGTGTTTTCCTCAGTATAAGTGATAATGAAGACATTTGCTCACGACTATTTTGTGTGTCCAAAGCGAAATAATCGTTGGGATACAGTCGGTAGGTCAATGCCGAGTTTACTCCAATATCTGCATCGGATGCGCCATCTAGTGGAAATCGAGTTTCTGGAGGTCTAGATTCTGCAATGGTTATTCGTTTCTTGCTTTCAGGAAATACGGGCGGGTTGTCGTTAATGTCCCTCACCTTCACCTCCACATGGAAAACCTGTAGCGGCCTGTCCACGATCACCTCCAGGTGGATGCTGCACTCCGCGCTCCGCCCGCACAGCTCCTCGCGGTCGATCCGAGAATTCACAAACAAAATGCCATTCTGCAGATTTACCTCCAGAAGGTCCCCGTGTGTTTTGGACGCCACCCGGAACAGGCGCGGCACCAGCTCTGCCAGCTCCAGCCCTAGGTCCTGAGCGATGCGCCCCACGAAGGTGCCGTGTTTTGCTTCCTCGGGGACGGAGTAGTGGAGCTGGCCACTACCCGTCTCCCAGGCTGCGAGGATCAGAAGCCAGAGCAGTAGTTGCCGCTGTCTTGGGCCTCCTTGCCAGGAAAACACCATGATACACTCCAAAACCCTCAGAGATATCTGCAATATATACAATGCCTTACCTCAAACTGCCTCTCAACGCCCAAGTTTTATGGCTTCCTAGTGCGGGAGGATTCGCAAGAGGTATTCCGCTTTCTGCTATGTTTTCTGCAGGAAGAAACAAACGGCGGCTCTTTCTTCGCGGAAACGTTCTCAGTGAAGAGCGACACCATGCGCATGAACGTGTAAGTGTAAGTATGACTCAGTCTTCATATTTTCCATTGATGCAGGATTTTTTGCCTGCATTTCCTGACATTTTCACTGCAAATACGTGATTGAAGATTAAATGTTTACCTTCCCAGAAACAGCAAATCACTGCATTCTGCTCAGTATTTGATATTAGTTGACAATTGGTTGATGAGTTTCATCTTGCCACAAATTTGTTTTTCCATGTGTAAGACTTCCATGCAGAACTTGAAAAGACAAATATTCGACGTTCATTGTGGGACAATTGATCTGTAGTTCTGCATAGTCACGTAGGTTTTTGTGGGACTGTCCTTTTCCTGTAATATTTTTCAAGACCTCCTCACACAACAGCCATTGACTCCAAAAGGAAACAACAATCACATAAGAATAAAATGGGTGACGGTGAAAAATATTGATAAGCGATATATCAGACTTTGAATAAATACACCATATTTATAAATTTCCCTCAATGTTACTTGAGATGTGGATACAATATTTATATTCAAAAGAAAGTGTTCAGTCAATATGTGTGTGATTTTGTATGTGAGTGTGTGTATGTGCATAAACACAATAATTTAGACACAACAGTGATTTAAGGTTTTGGATTCTGTTTTTATAAAATATTCCTGGAACTAGTATTCTATTTATTTAATAGAATTTAACTTACCGCCCCCGGCTGCAATTCATACAAAAGCCATGCATTGTAGCCCGAATTGGCTTCCTAGTTAAATAGAATTTAACCAGTAGGTTAAATTTTCCATTTTCTCTCTCCATCTTACTTCATCATCACTGAGTAAAACCTTGCCATCATTTAAATTGACTCTAATTTTCCAAGAAACAATAGCTAGACAAAGATGTTAACATATCTTTAGCAAGGAAGAGAGGAAGAGGATCTCACTTTTATCTATTGTTATAACTCAAGCCACAAAATCCCAGGCCAAATAGTGTAATGAAAAATATATCATCGCTCCAATAATTATCTGGCCTATTCTGTGCACAACTCTACAGGAAATGACTGTTGGATTTATTTCCATAACTCTGCTCTCCTCTAAAAATTTAGGCCGAGAATTTGGTATTCTCTTACCCTCATCATCCTCTCCTGCTCCATTACTTTTACCAACATAGTATTCCTCTTATAATGGAAATTGTTCATTGACTCTCTAATTCTTCCTATCTGGCTCTACATTTCTTTATTTACCTCTTCACATAATTAGACTACATAGTCAACCATTTAAAATATGCCCTTCCAGACACCCTAGAGTCATTCACTTATTTGTATTACTTATCTAACATTTTTTTTAGCCTCCAACACACAGTTACCCTGACAATCCATTTTCTCTATTCTTCCTATTAAGCTGCTCAGTACTGTCACTTAACCATGACTATTCTCTTCAAGTTTACTCTCACCTTTACCTCAGTTGGGCTCTCAAGTAAATTAACTCCTCCCTCTTGCTTACAGATTCTTCTGTATTCTCTTCCCTTTCTTCTCAAATTCTCAACCTCATTTCCATCAGTTCACTTTCAGATGATGCACACATTGAGAGATGTCACCAAACAGAAATTCAATAGCTCTCTTCTCAAGTCATTTTCCTTATATTATCTGTTTTCATTGTCTACTAATTGTAAGGAAAAACTGTTCCCACTTTCAAGGTCAACCATACGCTCTTAAGAATCATTTTCTATTCTCTCATAGTTTTCATCTAAATTCTCCTGCTGCCTGTCTTATTTTTAGTATCTTATTTTTTACTTGTTTCTTTCACTCACACTATGAAGATATTCAAACATCTTTAACTAAAATATGTATACACACACACACACATACATTTAAACGTTCTACTTCTGGGGGAAAACCTATTCTGTTTATCTTTTTCCCTTCATGTTTAACTTCTAACATATACTTGATATATTGCACTTTGAGCTTTATTTCAGCTTCCTGTTGTCTATCCTCCTATGATTTTAAGCCTACTATAATAGGTTGAATTGTGGTCCCCAGAAAGTTATGCCCACATCTCAATCCCTGGAACCTGTGGATTTTACTTTATTTGGTGAATGATATGATTAAGTTAAGGATCTTGAAAGGATTTTATCCTGGATTATCCAGATGGGCACTAAATACAATCACATGTAACTTTGTAAAACCAACACAAAGAGAGAGACATGGAGAGAAGGAGGCAATGTGACCGTGAAGGCTGAGAAGGCTGAGATTGGAGTGGTTCAGCCACAAGCCAAGGAACACCAACAGCCATCAGAAACTGGAAGAAATAAAAACCAGATTCTTCCCTGGGGCCTCCAAAGAGAGTATAGCCCTGACAACACCTTGATTTTGGACTTCTGGTCTCCAATACTGACACATAATAAACTTTTGTTGTTTTACAGCACCCAGTTTGTGGTCATTTGTTATAGCAGCCACAGGAAGTGACACACTTACCCACCTAAGTACCTGGACACATTGTTTTTCACTTTTCAAATGTCTATCTTGACAATTTTATTCTTTCATAGATTTATTTTTTCCCTAAAGGAGTTGTTCCCAAAATCTATATCAATAATCTCTTCTGAGATCCAGACCCATATTTCCAATCACAATGGTATTCTCTTAGGACCTCAAAGTAACATTTTCTTAAATGTTCATCTCCATTCCCTACCTGCTCAAATATGCATAAACTGTTTCTCCAACACTGTTCTGCAAGTTGGTTAACGGCAATCTCATCTTCTCAGTTGAACAAACTAAAAAAGTGAGAGTCACCTTCTACTTTTGTTTTTCTCTTATCATTTGTATTGAGTCTGTCATTATTTGGCTGCTTTTACTTTGTCAATGCCTCTTGTCTTTTTCAATTCAGTTCTACTGCCATAATTTAAGTCTCCATTACTTGATACCTAATTTATTAAAAAAGAAATAGCTTTCCTGCTTTCACAATCTCCCCTGCTCTAATCCTTCAAGTACACATTTATCACCATATACTCTGCAGTTGTTCATACTTATCTCCCCATATGTAATACTTTCTTGGTAAAATGTTATCTATCTTTCAAGACACTCTTCAATAAAAGATCTGATTTCTAGGGCTTACTCCCATTTCTAAGATAGAGAGGAATGCCCAGGTAATACATTTCAATACCATATATTTATTTAAAATTATTGATTGAAGCTGGGAGTGGTGGAGCCTGCCTGTAGTCCCAGCTACTTGGAAGGCTGAAATGGAGGATCACTTGAACTTAGAAGTTCTAGTCCAGCCTGCACAACATAGCAAGATCCCCATATGTTTTTAAAAAGTGATTGAACGTATACTATATTCCAGATCCTAAACTAAAGATATGTAAGAAAGTAGATATAAGGCTGGAAATTTTAATACCTTTACTACCAGGCTGGGGTATGTAAGATTTTATTCCCTGGTTAAAGAGAAGCCTCTGGATACTTTGTAGAAACAGAAAGTTAAAACATGTAAAATGCACATTAGAATATTCACTTGGTAATAGGCACAGTGTAGTGGTATACTATGATAAGTTTGGGATCATCCAAAACCGGGTTTGAGCCACAGTTGGTTGCCAACTGTACTGTATGGTACAGATGGTTAAATATTTTTAAATTGAGAAATGATTTTACTATATTTCATGTAAATAAGAATAGTACAATAGCTATTCCTACTTGAAATAAAGAAGGTATTGTGTGAACAATGAAGAAAATCATTCATCATATATCAGACATATATTCATATTATTGTGATAATACCTGGAATATAATGTGAAAATATCTAGATTGTACTGAAATTAGAATAGTGGTCAAGAAGGCTGTTTTAAAAGCCTAAGCACATGAGGAAGAGTAAAAGAATCCATTAATGGCATCTAGTAACTTTTTGTACTATTCTTGCAACTCACCTGTAATCTTGAATAATGAACAAATTAAAGTAAAATTTTAAGTTATCAAACATCTGGCCAGTTTTTAATCTAATATACTATTATTTTTCAAAGTTAATCAGTCATATAAAATATTATAGAAAAAGAAAAATATTAAGTGTGGTGATCCATGGCCTCCATTGTATCTACATATTTCCTTCATGAATGTTAGACAAATACACAAAAGTTCAAAATGAGTAAGAATGACGAAGAAAGACGAGACATTCGATAGTTTAAATGATAAAATCACAAAGAAAACCGAGACAATGTAGTTATAACCTAAACGGAAGTTCTTCAAGGAAACAAATATATCTAAATAATATTAATAACTTACTTCACTGGGAGGATTTAAACAATCTTCTCGAGACAGCTGAAGGCTTGGACTGAAAGCCATGAGGTCCGTCTTGGGCGGGCCCTCTCCAGAGCACACCCTCTGCCTCCTCTGCTGCGAGTAAGACCAACTCCCCATGGCGCTGGAGTACACCAGCGTGGGCTTGCCTGGCGAGCACTGGCTCATGGTGGGAGGCGCTGAGCACCGCAGCGCAGTGTACAGCAGCAGTGTGAGCACCAGCAGGCTGGACACTGCACAGATGGCGATGATCAGGTACACGTTGATGTCCACCAGAGCCGCTTCGGGACCCACAGCGCCCACTGAGGCCCGCGACGACACCTTTGGTGCCTGACCGTTCTCCACCAGCGACACCAGCACCGTGGCCGTGGCCGTCAGCGCGGGCTCACCGTGGTCCTTCACCAGCACCAGCAGGCGGTGGCGCGGAGTGTCTGCCTCGTCCAGGATGCGTGTCGTGCTGATCTCGCCAGTGTACAGCCCCACGCGAAACGGGATGCGCGCGCCACCCGCCGCCGGTTGCAACTCGTAGGACAGCCAAGCGTTATAGCCGGAGTCAGCGTCCACTGCGCGCACTTTCGCCACCACTTGGCCCGCACCCACTGACCACGGTACCAGCTCGCTAACTGCACCGCCCGCGCTGCCAGCCCGAGTCGCCAGCAGCGCCGGCGCATTGTCGTTCTCATCCAGCACGAACACCTGCAGCGTCATGTTGCTGCCCAGAGGCGGCACGCCTGCGTCGCGCGCGCTCACCTGGAACTGCAGCAGCTCCAGCTCCTCATGGTCCAGCGGCTGTAGCGCGTACACCTTGCCGCTCTCCGCGTGCACCGACACGTAGCTCGACAGCGCGCGCTCGCCCACCCGCCGCTCCACCAGCGAATAGGACACCAGCGCGTTCTCCTGCGCGTCCGCGTCCCGCGCAGACACCGTGAAGATGTGGCAGCCCGGCGGGTTGTTCTCCTTCACGAACACTGTGTACTCGGGCTGCGCAAACGCCGGCGCGTTGTCGTTCACGTCGGCCACACCCACAGACACGCTGGCCGTGGCCCACAGCGAAGGCGAGCCCCCATCCCGCGCGGTCACCACCAGCTCATAGGCCGACACGCTCTCGCGGTCCAGGGCGCTGTCCAGCACCAATGAGTAGTAATTCTTGTAGGTGGACACCAACTTGAAGGGAACATGAGGTGTCAGTGAGCAGGTGACCTGTCCATTGGCTCCAGAGTCACGATCCGACACACTAATCAGGGCAATGACGGTACCCACCTGAGCATCCTCTTGCACAGGGAGTGACAGTGAAGTAATCATTACTTCAGGGACATTGTCATTCACGTCCAGAACTTCCACCAGGACCATACTGTGACCTGCCATGGAAGGAATCCCTTTATCAATGGCGTTAACCTGAATTTCATAGGCATTATTCTCTTCAAAATCCAATTCACCATAAATTCTAATTTCACCTGTGTCTGGATTTATTGAAAACATACATTTCTCACTCACTGGCAAAATCATTTTCATCCCATAGGAAATTTCTCCATTAAGTCCTTCGTCTGGATCGGAAGCGTTTAGTTGGATCACTCTTGTGTCGTTTTGGACATTTTCAGACAACACCACTCTATAGCTGGGCTTATCAAACGCCGGACCATTGTCATTCACATCCAGGACGGTTATTTGAATCTGAACAGACCCTGTTAGTTCTGGTTTACCGCCATCGATTACCATCAGCAAGAAATTGAGTTTTGGCGTTTGTTCTCTGTCCAATAACTTCCGAAGAACTAATTCAGGCAATACACTTTTATCTTTTTTTGTTTTTATTTTAAGCTCAAAATGCTCATTTAGACTTAACGCATAGGTCAAAAGAGAGTTTACGCCGATATCCGCATCAGAAGCGCCCTCTAGAGGAAAATGAGAGTCCAGAGGCGCAGATTCAGAAACAGGTACCTTTTGTTCCCTTTCTCTGAACACTGGCGGGTTGTCGTTAATGTCCTTTACCTCCACGTCCACATGGAAAACCTGCAGCGGCCTGTCCACTATCACCTCCAGGTGGATGCTGCACTCCGCGCTCCTTCCGCACAGCAACTCGCGGTCGATCCGAGAATTCACAAACAAAATGCCATTCTGCAGATTTACCTCCAGAAGGTCCCCGTGTGTTTTGGACGCCACCCGGAACAGGCGCGGCACCAGCTCCGCCAGCTCCAGCCCCAGGTCCTGAGCAATGCGGCCAACAAAGGTGCCGTGTTTGGACTCCTCGTAGACGGAGTAGTGGAGCTGGCTGCTCCCCACCTCCCAGGCTGCGAAGAGCAGAAGCGAGAGCAGCAGACGCTGAGATCCCGGGCCTCTTGGCCCGATAATCACCATTGCAGAAAATGAGGGCCTCTGAGTTGGGACAGTCAGTTTTAAGGGTTCGCTTGCCTGAGGTATTTCATGAGCAGTCACCCTTTTCTGTAAGTACATATTTAGTACATTTTTTCCAGCATCACAGTCAATATGGAGTCCATCCTATTCCGTGAATGGTTGGAATGTGGGTGCGGAGAAAAAATTTTCCTGTTTCACCTTTTGAGTGTAGAGCGACATCATGTGACCGATTATGTAAGTGCAAGGAAGATTCTGAGGTTCTTTTCGGTTTAGCCACTTTCTGGGTCACTCTAAATTCTGTTGTTTCGACTTTCGGATATTTTTCACGGATAATTTATAAATGCGGGTTTAGTTAATACACATGATAGTAACAAAACATCAACAATTTTATTACACTGTAGTTTAAAAATGTTTTCTGCTTAAAAGTAGAAATCTTTCAAATACGGTAGGTTAGAAGCTACACTTTATCATGGAAAATGATATACAGAATAATATACATCACCCCTGCCCTTATATAGCTTGCAATTCACACTGTTTCAGTAACTTTTAACCTTTACAAGCACTCCATCATAAGATTTTAGAGAAAGTTAGGAATTTTGTATTTAACAAAGGATAAGAAACTAAAATGTCTAATACCAAACAATATTTCATTTATATAAATTGTCTTACTCATAAATCTGATGAAAGTTAGAATTCATCATAAATATGGAGAGTGTTATTGTTTTTGGTTCCTTGATGCTTGAATGTAATAACTTTTCACATAACTGCTCTCATTTCCATAACATGCTAAAACAAATCTCAGGAATAGATTCTGGAAAGTTTTACTCTAGCAAAAGTAAAGCACTTTCATGTTAAATGTTTTATTGAAACCTCCAAATTTCATGCTATCCCAAAGTAACAATGGAGCACTAATATGAGAAAGATCTCTTAAAAGGTTTTGAAGCCTAATCTCATTGACTAAAGTCAAGAGAATGTGAACTTGATATCAACCTTTTGCTTTTTCTCTAAAACTTCCCCTATAGGTCATTTAGTAGTTAGGACATGCTTCTCTTCAGAAAATCAGAATAGTGACTGTGATGCAAGGGGGAATCAAAAGACCTTTAGTGAGTTTATTCATTAATTCAAAATCAGCTTTAAGAGAAAACAAAACACAGATAAGATCCTACAACTCATTGTGAACAACTACACATAGATTTTGTAAGTCTATTAATACTCAAGGTCAAAATCTTTAAACCAATAATTTGATGCAATTCATTGCTATTACATATAATAATAAAGGCAACTGAAATACGACACCTTTACAAAACTAGGAAAGAATAACCAAGAATGGCTCTACAAGTATAAGATAACTTAAATCAACTATAAAACGTTAAGTAATTAAAAATATATTTGAATTTTGATGCCATCAGGCTAATTATTTAAATTGTCTAATATTACCACCAAATTTCTTTCCTATTTTTCATTTTCAAAAGTAGTCAAGGTACCATACGAGCTAAGGAACTTTAATTTTAAAAAATAGGCTGGGTGCAGTGACTTACACCTGTAATCCCAGCACTTTGGGAGGCTGAGGCAGGCAGATCACCTGAGGTCAGGAGTTCAAGACCAGCCTGGCCAACATGGTGAAAACCCGTCTCTACTAAAAATACAAAAATTAGCCAGGAGTGGTGGTGCATGCCTGTAGTCCCAGCTACTCGGAAAGCTGAGGCAGGAGAATCACTTGAACATGGGAGGTGGAGATTGCAGTGAGCCGAGATCACACCACTGCACTCCAACCTGGGTGATAGACCAAGACTCTATCTCAAAAAGAAACAAATAATAATAGTGTATTATGTAGTTCTCACACACTCTTTGACCTAAACAATTTGTTAAGCCAATAGGAACATCTAAGTTCAGCTTAATACTTAAACAACCAAACTAGAAAATAAATTGAAATTATAATTTTATACCATAGAATGCAATCTTGGCATTAAGAATAAGTATAAAAGACACAACTTTTCAGAAATCAGTCCAAGTAATCTAAATTATCTAAAATGCAAATTTGTTATTTATGTGATATAAAATAATAATTTACAAAATTTTAACCTGCACTGAAAACGTTCCCAAGTCTTTAAAAGTTCTTGAGTTATTCCAAAAACTTTATCTGGAGATGGGTAATGTATTCCCTATCTAATATTCACATTTATTATATTTGTAAAGTTTCGTAAGTGGTATGATGGTTTAATCACTTTTGAGTCTGAAATATTTTATATTTTTATCTTGTTGCCTTCTCTTTAATACTTAAAGAATGTTTTTAGCCAATGAATACTAAGGTACAAAAGTTCTTGATCTAAAGTCTATGACTAGGCTTCAGCATAGACTCTTTGAATATTGTGCCAAATGGTATGTTATGCATCTATAAGGGGGGAAATAACTAGATATGATTCTCAAGAAAGTCTGTAATTCCACCACTCTACGTGTAGTAAGAATAACTAAATACGAAGAATGACTCAGAAGTAAATGATCTTTTTTCAGATCTTCAGATGGAGTGATACCACGTGGAAAGAAAATTTCAAAAACATTAGAGATAAGGCACTACAAGATAGAGCAGTTAAAATGTGAGATGAATGAAAAATTGTCAGTAGGTACTCACATTAATATATTTAATTTTTTCTCTGCTACATGAATCTGAAAAACCTATGGAAGAATGCCAGCTAGCATATATTGTAGATAATATAGCCCTATATGCAAGTCTTTATCATGTTTGGATAATTTGAATAATTTTATTTACCTAGTTTCCTTTGGAATCATAAATCATGCCATTTTGTTTCAGTATCCAAAAGTTGACAAATCTCTTGCCTTTGTATGGAACAAAATCAAGAACAGGCAAAAAAAAAAAAAATTTATTTTTTCAGATAGGGGTCTCACGATGATAGCTCACTGCAGCCTGCAGCCCTGAACCCCTGGGTTCAGGGGACCCTCTCATGTCAACCTCCCAAGAAACTGGGACTACAAGCATGCACCACCAGGTCTGGCTAATTTTTAAATTTTTTATAGAGGCAGGATCTCGCTATGCTGTCTAGGCAGGCCTCAAATTCTTGGGCTCAAGCAGTTCTCCTGCCTCAGCCTCCCAAATAGCTGGGATTACAGGCCTAAGCCACTTTGTCTGGCAAGAACATGTAGAATTTTAGTTATATTATTTCCATAAAGCAGCATATAAGAATGCAAGGTTTAACTTTTTTCTTCAAACAATATGACAACAAGTACTACCACAAGAATAAAGACAAAAGTAAAGATTGTTTCATATATAATGAATTTATGATGAATGTTTGACACTGTAAAAATAAAAAAAGTAAAGTAAATCATGTCATACTAATGGAGTATTCCAGTTTTGATACAAGCCTGAAGTTAGAAAAGCCAATGGACTAAGTGTAGTGGCACTGCATTCCCAGCTACTCTGGAGGCTGAAGTGGGAGAATCCTTTGAGCGGTCACCTGTGAATAGCCAGTGCAGTCCAACCTGGACATCATGGGAAGACCTCCTCCCTTTAGAAAAACAAAGCCAATTGATTTAACAATGTGGAAATATCAAGGCAAAAATCTACTAAAAGACAAAGAGGAGCAAATTTAAATAATCCTTAGTTATTATGGCCATAACTGAAGTTTAGAGATGAAGGAGCATGGGTACTTTAGTGAAAATAGTAATTATTTCTACTCAAGTGACTACAGAAGAATCATTCTTGCATCTCATTTCTTTTAATATTTGCTAACCAAATATTAAGAGAAATAGTACATTTATTGGTTAAAGAAGCCGAATTATTCATATGACTAAAAGACTGAAGATGTGTATCATTTGGCATTTCATGAACAGACGTTATTATCTAAAGCAATATTCAAAATACTGATCATAAAACTTTCCCTTAAAAAATCCGTGAAAAACACTGGATTTTAAATAATTTCACATACACTTTCTGATAGGTGGAATCTGTAGAAAACTCACCTGTCCGGGGTGATTTGACCCTGGTTCCTGTCTTTCCCCTTCCTCCTCTTTATTCAGACCTAGAGGAAGACTGGGGCTGAAGGCCATGAGGTCCGTCTTAGGTGGGCCCTCCCCAGAGCACACCCTCTGCTGCCTCTGCTGCGAGTGCGACCAGCTCCCCATCGCGCGGGAGCACACCAGAGTGGGCTTGCCCGGCCCGCACGTGCCCTCAGTGGGCGTCACCGAGCACCGCAGCGCAGTATACAGCAGCAGCGTGAGCACCAGCAGGCTGGACACCGCGCAAATGGCGATGATCAGGTACACGTTGACATCCAACAGCGCAGCCTCTGGGCTCGCGGCTGCCACCAAAGCCCGCGAAGAGACCTTTGGCGCCTGTCCGGTCTCCACCAACGACACCAGCACGGTGGCAGTGGCCGTCAGCGCCGGCTCACCGTGGTCCTTCACCAGCACCAGAAGTTGGTGGCGCGGTGAGTCCACCTCGTCCAGGGCACGCGTTGTGCTGATCTCGCCCGTGTACAGCCCCACGCGGAACGGGATGCGCGAGCCGACCGCCGCCGGCTGCAATTCATATGAAAGCCACGCATTGTAGCCTGAGTCCGCATCTACTGCGCGCACCTTCGTCACCATGTGGCCCGCACCCACCCACCGCGGTACTAGCTCGTTAACTGCGCCTCCCGCGCTGCCAGCCCGAGTCGCCAGCAGTGTCGGTGCGTTGTCGTTCTCATCCAGCACAAACACCTGCAGCGTCACGTTGCTGCCCAGAGACGGCACGCCAGCGTCACGCGCGCTCACCTGGAACTGCAGCAACTCCAGCTCCTCGTGGTCCAGCGGTTGCAGAGCGTACACTTTGCCGCTCTCCGCGTGCACCGACACGTAGCTCGACAGCGCGCGCTCGCCCACCCGCCGCTCCACCAGCGAGTAGAACACCAGCGCGTTCTCCTGCGCGTCCGCGTCCCGCGCAGACACCGTGAAGATGTGGCAGCCCGGCGGGTTGTTCTCCTTCACGAACACTGTATACTCGGGCTGTGCGAACGCAGGTGCGTTGTCGTTCACGTCGGCCACCTCCACGGATACCCTGGCCGTGGCCCACAGCGAAGGCGAGCCCCCATCCCGCGCAGTCACCACCAGGTCATAGGCCGACACACTCTCACGGTCCAGGGCGCTGTCCAGTACCAACGAGTAGTAATTCTTGAAGGTGGACACCAGCTTGAAGGGAACGTGGAGAGTCAGAGAGCAGGTCACCTGCCCGTTGACACCTGAGTCACGGTCAGACACGCTGATCAGGGCAATGACCGTGCTGGGATGAGTGTCCTCTCGTATTGCGAGGGACGCAGAAGTCACGGTGACTTCAGGAGAGTTATCGTTGGTGTCCAAGATTTCCACCCAGACTGTACAGTGACCTGCCATTGGGGGAGTCCCCTTATCTGTAGCCTGTACTTCAATGTTATAAAACTTGTTTTCTTCATAATCTAAAATTCCATTGACCCTCACTTCTCCATTATTTTGATCTAGTGTAAATAAGGGTCTTCCATTGGGCTTAACTGACATTAAGGAGTATGTTAACTCTCCGTTGACTCCCTCATCTCGGTCTGTGGCGTTTAGTTTTATCACAAGAGTTTCTTTAGCAGCGTTTTCCATAAGGCTCACCTTGTATTCTGATTTATCAAACTCTGGATCATTGTCGTTGACATCCAAGACTTGGACTAACAGCTGAACAGTGCCAGTAAGCTCCGGTTTTCCCCCGTCTGTAGCCGTTAGTAGCAAATTAAGTTCCGGAGTTTTCTCTCTATCCAGAGACTTCTTTAAAATAAGTGACAGTCTTTTAATCTGCTTACTATTCGTTGGTGAATCTAAAGAAAAATACTCATTTTGACTTAGCCTGTAGGTCAATAGAGCATTCTCTTCAATATCAGCATCAGAAGCTCCCTCTAGTGGAAAACGCGAGTCCGATTGCTTAGATTCCGCAATCAGCAGCTTTTGTTCTCTGAGCGAGAACACCGGCGGGTTATCGTTAATGTCCTTCACCTCCACGTTCACATGGAAAACCTGCAGCGGCCTGTCCACTATCACTTCCAGGTGGATGCTGCACTCCGCGCTTTGCCCGCACAACTCCTCGCGGTCGATCCGAGAATTCACAAACAAAATGCCATTCTGCAGATTTACCTCCAGAAGGTCCCCATGTGTTTTGGACGCCACCCGGAACAGGCGCGGCACCAGCTCCGCCGGCTCCAGCCCCAGGTCCTGTGCGATGCGGCCCACGAAAGTGCCGTGTTTGGACTCCTCGTAGACGGAGTAGTGGAGCTGGCCGCTTCCCATCTCCCAGAATTCGAGGAAGAGAAGCCAGAGCAGTAGTCGTGGGGGGCCCAGTCCCCTTCTCTGAAAACCAAACATCGCATACGAAATTGGATTCCAAAATAAGCTTCTTTAGACTTACAGTACCAGATTCTTCAGTTTCAGGTTAAAAATCTCGCTGAATTCTTGAGAAGTTTCAAAGGCTCCTTAAACGGTGGCATCCGGTATGATGGAGTCCCTTTGTATGCGAGTTCCTGACTATTCACATCAACCTTTGAAAGAACTTTCCACCAAGTAAAGAGCGACACCTTGCGCCTAAAACTGTGAGTACTGTGCACTACATTTACCACCGTAGAATTTCACGTGTTTTGGGTTTCTTCCCCTAAATATTTCCAACGTGCTTATTTATGGAATATTCAGATTATAAGTCATAATGAAACTAAATATATATGGAAATAGCATTTTATTTCTTGATTAACGTCAAATTTAATTATTGTGTCTATGTTTGACAGCATTATAAAATTGTTCTTTTACTTATCTAAAATACATATACACTGAGAGAGTGAGAGAGAACGAGAATTCAGTTGTTAACGTGGCCTCATGAAAAACTAGGGCTAAACATTTCCTGAAAGTGTTGTTCCTCATATAAAAATATTATCAAATTTGAATTGTTTTACTTTCAGTCTCCCATGTTACTTTGGCTGCTACGGAACTCAAAGAAAAAAATTGAAGTTTTATAAAAGCAGCTCTTTAGTCTTTATGTTTCACATGACCTATTCTCATCTCTGTGGGCTTGCCTTTTCATACCTGTTTTCTATAGTTCTGATTCTTTACTGTTATTTACATTTAATTGCTTTCTGATTATAAGTGACTTTATATCCATTGCAGAACAATATGAAAAACAAGTATATTCATATTCTCAAACTTCGTAGTTTTAAAAAAGGATTCACAAAGGAAAAATCTATTGATCTAGATGAATTTTTATTTGACATTTATTATTTCTAACGTAAGCCATAGTAGCATAATACGAGATATCAAAATTGATCACTTTATGTAATAGAGTCAATGATATGACAGAAATTGGCTTTTCAACTATAAAATAAATTTTAGTATCATTCGATAAAATAAATAAAATCACCCTAAAAATCTTTGTGCATTGGTATTTCCAAGTCACCAACTTTGGTTTCCTTAACCTAATTCAGTTATATTCATGAAAATAGTTTGTTTCTTGTTTAAAGAATTTTGGGTTTGAGAGCATAAGTTCATGGAAAACAAGAGATGTGATTTTTAATTATATCTTCTCTAAGTACCTGATATTGTGCTTAAAACATAGAAAATTAATCAAACAATTCAACTAAATGGTAAATTACCTTAGTGTTTGTGGAAATGGAATTTCATAGAAAATACTGAGTAAAATACAGGAATTGCTTATGAGAGTTTTCATTGCCTGAAGTTGTAATTTGTTTGAATTTTCTTTGTCTTTTCATATACTCTTAGGATTTAGGAGGAAAAAAAGAAGATGCAACAAAATTTTAGAGTAGAAAGTGATTTCGAATAAATACCAGTCTAGCTTAAATATTTTGTTGTATAGTTTTGATGGTTTATCTCCAATCTAAAAATACTGCAATGACATATGAAAAAGTTATCATAGGTGTATGCTAATATTTTATATATATTCAACTATTAATTTGAGATTTTGTTCTACTTTTTTCATATTTACTATTTTCCCAATGTTGTCATAACACTAGAACTCTAATTAAGATGAATGTAAAATTCTGTATTAAAAAATTAAAGGAGACATATCAACTTTTATGACAGTTAGTTCCATCATGCATCTGTAAAATAATCAATCATAGTAGCTTCTAATCAAAATAGAACATTAGACCAGATGACAGTATATTCAACATGATATTTGAAGCACATCAGGTTTATTTTGAACAAAAGGAAACAACAGATCCTCAATCACCTTATTATGGGAATTGGGGATGAAGATGTTACATGGAATGTAGAGTCTTCCAAGGTAGGAAAATGAACCTGAGAAGGTTTACCCTGGAAAGATGATAATATCACATATTTGAATTAAAACAAGATGTTAATTTAGGTATTAATTTCCAATGATATAGCATTTTGTGAATATATAAAGTAGTACTGAACAAACGCCAAGTCATAATAGAGTTTGATAGAGTTTATGAATCAATGACCCATCTTTTGCATTCTGGCTGTGATATTATTTCAGGTGTCACCAACTCAACCAGCCCCTAGTGAAGAGATTATGCTCCCTTTGAACTCATCTTTGAGGATCAGCCTAATATCAGGGTATAGGCTAATGCCAAGAAGTCATTTCAATACAGTTATTGTTAACTGATTTTGTAAAATCAATTGAAGATTAAGGAACTATGTGCCTGACTTTTACTATATCAATCAGGACGTACAATCTGCCTGTATGTCCTGTTAGTCATATATGTATTACAGTACGTATTTTAATGTCTTACTAGTGCACATCATCCACTGATATTCTATAACAGACCTGGCGCTATTATTTCTTGAAAACACCTAAATAAATTTTGACACGGTTGTCAGAACCCCAGGAGGTTCTCCAAAATCAACACATTAGAATTACATTATCCAACCACTGTATTAACAAAATTATAGGATTTACTCAGTAATGCTAATTCTGCTCTATCATGGCTTATTCAAGTGAAAACAGTTATTTGGTCACAAATTGTTTGTCAGTGGTACAAGCTTCCTAGACAATAGTAAGACTGAAGAAGATTGAAAGACCTACACACATTTGAAGATTTTGATGGGAATCTATGTCTCTAAAATTTTTATTAAGTATGCAATATTGTAAACGTTTCTTGAATCCTTTGGCCATGTTCAGGGTCCCTGAAATAATAATATCAACACCTATGCTTGTCCCAAACACTGTCTTTATTCACAGTAACGAAAGAAGGGTGTCATTTTTGGTATAAGTGTTTAGTTTGGGTGTTCCACAAGGATATTGGAAACCACAGTTTTCTGACTTTTCTTGCATGTTAAATGATTCTTACTTATATCACTTCCAAACAACAGAAACGTAGTTCTTATAGAGCAACTCTTAATTACTTAACAATTACATAACCAAAATACCTATCTCAATGTGGCATTGATTAAAACAAATGATAATGATGATCATGAACTCTTATAAGAAAAAAATCACTTAACATAAAAAAACTTAGTGCCATCTCAATCACGCATTGTACAAAATTAATGATGAAGACAATTGTGAAGTTTCTTCTAAGCACAACAGAAAGAAAGATTTGCCTGTACACAGCTTGTGCTTGATTTTCCTAGCCAAGACTGGGTTTGAGTAGAGAAAAGACTTACTGAAGAAAGCTCTACATTATAGTGAACAAAGAATGAATCTGAAGTCTGAAAGATATGCATTTGAATAATATCTCCACCATGTACTGGCACTGGATAAAATAGATAAACATCTCAGCTTCTCTTATTTTATCTTTCAGATTGGAGTGGTCATATGTACTTTAGAAATTGTTATAAGGATTAAATGAAATAATGTATTTAAGCCCCTTACTTGATGTCTAACAAATATATTAATAAACTGCTCAAACAGTGGTGATTTATTATCACGAAGTTACTGATCAGTGTTGGCTCTTGTTCTATAGTTATGGATGAAGAGAAATCCAGCACCATAAAGTAGGACAGGGTTTTCCCTTTTCTGAAATTTCCTTAATGTTTATCTTCATAGAAATCATCCTCTCAGAAGTTATTTTTCTAGGTAGACACCACTAACTCCTTTTCAGCATTTATATTAACTTTACCCTATCTATAACATGATTATCCTCCCATATGTAAATATACTATTTCTTTACACAGAATTAAAGGCCATCTCATTTGTAATTAGAGCCAAAAAGAGCAAAGTAATTTTACATATAATTTGATACACATCCTTACAGCTATAAATACATGTTCTCTGGGATCCCTTTAAAGAAAGCAATTCACACGAATATGGTGTGAAGGCAAAAAATATTTTGCATCAAATATATCAAGAGTATACAATGTTAAATTCTAAGGTATAATTAACACCACAATTGTCAAGTGAAAGTGCCTTTATTAATATCCCATGATTCTTATACTTAAGTTATTAAAAGCAATGACATTTTTTGGTAGAGATGGGGGTCTCACTATGTTGCCCAGGCTGGTCTCAAACTTCTGGCCTCAAGCAATCCTCCTGCCTCGGCTTCCCAAAATGCTGGGATTACAGGCCTGAGACACCGTGCCAAGCTCAGCAATGCCATTCTGAAAACCATGCAGTTTAATGAACACAGACAATGGTATCACTCTTCATCATTTATGGGAAGACTCTCTTATACTTAAAACCCAAATAAGTGTGAATTTTCCTACCCTAAAATATTTTCATGCAGCCAGGTACCAAAAATGAAAGAAAAATGAGTATAATCAGTGCTCAAAGAAATCTTTCCAAAATAGTAGAAGAGCTCAACAACTTAAACTGGAGGACAGCAGCAATTAGTTCAACAGGTTATTAAGCAGAGCTGACTTAAAAAAAAAAAAAAGAACAAAATTATTGGCTATCTGAAGCAGCTGAAGATTGTGAAGACAATGACCTAAAATGAAATTATAAGAAGATTGAAGACAAAAATTAAGAAGTAAAATCACCTTTAAAGGCAAAGCTAAAACTCCACCCACTGCAATCACCATCTCAAAAAAGATTGCTATTGATCGTGAAGAAACAAAATTGTTTGTGAACAAAGCTGCCTCAACCCTGCTGCACCGTTTGTGAAAGATAAATTTACAGATTATAGAAAGATAAAAATTTAAACATATTTTAAACTCAAATAATTATGATATTAAATATTGTCATGGTATTTTTGAATACATAAAAATAATAAGGAATGGAGGACACAAATCAGAATAAGAAAATGAATAGGAATAAAGAACTTGCTTCAAAATTGAGAAGATTTGACCTTCTCATAAGGATCATTATTCATCATTATCCTTCTTGTAAGATTTAACTTTCTCATTTACAGGAAACAGCCAGTCTAATTCATTAGTAGTATTATCGTTATACTTACCGACTGAAGAATATTCCTAAAGAATATTCATGGCGACTGTAGTAAAATGTGATGAAGATGGCTAGACTTCCCATGTACTTTTTTTTTTTGAGACACAGTTTCACCCTGTCTCCCAGGATGTAGTGCAGTGGCCTCATCTTGGCTCACTGCAACCTCCACCTTCTGGGTTCAAGCAATTCCCGTGCCTCAGCCTCCTGAGTAGCTGGGATTACAGGTGCGCACCACCACACCCAGCTAATTTTTTTGTATCTTTAGTAGAGATAGGGTTTCACCATTTTGGCCAGGCTGGTCTCAAACTCCTGACCTCGAGTGATCCTCCTGCCTTGGCCTCCCAAAGTGCCGGGATTACAAATAGGCATGAGCCACTGCGCCCGGCCCCAATGTACTTTAAATAAACCATCTCAAAAGAAAAACAAAAGCAAAATAAATAAAGCAATAGAATTAAACAATAACTTGGTAAACATTATCAATGTAACCATGAGGGATATTAATAGGAATGAAATACTTTCCAGGATTACAGTACTTACATTCTCAAAATTTTTCTATTGAAGTCTGTCTCCAAAACCTGAACCACGGGGAACAGTAGGACTGAAAACCATAAGGTTGACCTTGGGCGGCCACTCTTCGAAGTAAGATCTCCTTTGCTGCAAGTAAGACCAGATCCCACTACGCTGAGGCACACCAGCCTGGGCTTGCCTGGCGTGCATGAGCCCTCGGTGAGCGGCACCAAGCACCGCAGCGTCGTGTACAGCAGCAACGTTAGCACCAACAGGCTGGACACCACTCCGATGGCAATGATCAGGTACACGTTGACATCCACCAGCGCTGCCTCCTGGGCCTCGACGCCCGCCAACGCATGCGATGAGACTTTCCTCGCCCGTCTGCTCTCCGCCAGCGACACAACCACGGTGACTGTGGTAGTCAGCGCCAGCTCGCGGTGGTCCTTCATCAGCACCAGCAGGCGGTGGCGCGTAACTTTCACTTCGTTCAGGGTACTCGTGCTGATCTCGCCCAAGCACAGCCCCACGTGGAACGGGTGCTGCCAGTTGACAGATGCAGCTCTTGTGACAACCAGACGTCTGTAGCTGGAGTCCACCCCGCGCACCTTCGCCACCACGTGGCCTGCACCCACTGAATGAGGGACCAGCTCACTCACAGCGCCGCCAGCCCACCCAAGGCGCCAGCAGCGCCGACAAAGTTGTCGTTCCAGCACTAATACCTGCAGCGTCACGCTGCTGCCCAGAGGCGGCATGCCAGCTTCGCGCGCTCTCACCTGGAACTGCAGCAGCTCCAGCTCCTCGTGGTCCAGTCGCTGGAGCGCGTACAACTTGCCGCTCTCCGCGTGCATCGACACATGGCTAGACAGCGCGCGCTCACTCACCCGCTGTTCCATCAACAGCACATTCTCCTGAGCGTACCGGTCCCGCGTGGACACTATGAAGCCGTGGCAGCCCCGCGGGTTGTTATCTTTTACGAACACCATGTACTCGGGCTGCCCGAACGCCGGTGCGTTGTGGTTCACTGTTCGGTCACTTCCACGGACCTGATAGCTGTGGCTCACAATGAAAGCGAGTCCCCATTCCGCACGATTACCACCAATTGATAGATTTGCTCTCTTCGTCCAGGGCGCTGTGGAGCACCAACGAATAGGTTCTCGGCAGGGCCTATTGAAGGTGGACACCAGCTTGAAGAGACGTGAGGCATCAGGGTGCGGGTCACCTGTCCCTTGGCACTGAAGTTGGGGTCAGTTACACTGATTAGGGCTATGACGGTACCCAGCGGAGCGTCCTCCTGTACAGGGAATGATAGCGACTTACTGCTAACTCTGGAACACTATCATTGATGTCCAAGACTTCTATCAAGTCTGTGCAGTGACCAAACAATGGGGAATTACCTTTGTCAACTGCCTGTATTTGAATCTTTCATTATTTAGTTTCCTCAAAACCTATCTTTACATTTACTTTTATTTCTTCACTGTCTGAATCTATGCGAAAAAGGGCTTCTATGTTAGGGAAGACATCAGTTGCAAAGAAACAACGTGGCTGTTTGAACCCTCGTTCAAATCCAAGGGGTTAAGTCTAATAACCAGTGTACTTTCTCCTGCATTTTCCAGTAATTTCATATGATAGACTGCTTTGTCAAACACTGGGCATCATCATTTACATCCAGCGCTGTGATATGTAATGCTTTGGTGCCTGTCAGCTCAGCTTTGCCCCCATCAGTTGCTTTGAGCACCAAGAGTAGCTCTGAAGTAACTTATCTATCTGAAAGAATTTTTAAAATACACCTTCGAGTGGTTTTACCTGCTCTTGGTTGGTATTTCCAGGGAAAAATAATCATTGGGGTACAGTATGTAAGTCATCAGAGCATTGGCCTCGATGTCGGCATCCCAGACATCCTCTAGTGAAACACGAGAATCAAGAGTCCTAGTTTCAGAAACAGATTCTTTTGTGTTGCTGAGAACACTGGCAGGTTGTCTTCAATGTTCTTCACTTTCACCTCCACATGGAAAACCTGTAGCAACTTGTCCACGATCACCTCCAGATGGATGCTGCACTCCGAGATCCTCCCACACAGCTCCTCGAGGTTGATCAGAGAACTCACAAAGATACCATTCTGCAGATTTACCTCCAGAAGGTCCCTGCAGCCTTTGGAATCCAACTGAAACAGGTGAAGTATCAGCTCCACCAGCTCCAGACCCAGGTCCGGCGCGATACGGCCCACGAAGATGCCATGTGCCGTCCTTGGCCTCTTCCAGGATGGTATAGTGGAGTTGGTCCTTCCCTGCTTCACAAAATTCAGGGAGCAGAAGCCAATGCTGTAGGCTCCGGGATTCCTGGCCACTTAGTCTGGCAGCTGTTATCATGCCTCTCTTTTGGTTAGTAAAACAATATTTCATGACTAGAAAGACTTAGTTCCTCTGAGACCTTTTGATTCCTTGTTCCTGAGGTTCCACATGATCTTAATGGGTGTTTGTAGTTTTTAAAGCACGGGAACAATGGAGCTTCTTTCTGATCTAAGAATAATCTGATTTTCTTCTGTTAAAAAATACTTTTCTTGGAGAACAACAATATCCTGTGGCTCAAAACATAAGTGCATTTGGTTTCATATTATTTCACTTACCTTCTTTCTTCCTGATTCCTGCATATGTTTATGTTTACGATTT
>NW_012107742.1:672917-673539 GCF_000951045.1 Mandrillus leucophaeus | reverse complement strand
GAAAGAAAGAAAGAAAGAAAGAAAGAAAGAAAGAAAGAAAGAAAGAAAGAAAGAAAGAAAGAAAGAAAGAAAGAAAGAAAGAATTTTAAAAGGCTATTCTACAACACTCTACATAAATGGTCTACTTAATTCATAGAACTACAACATAAATTGACTTCAAATCATCATCAAAATATTACCGTATACTTCTTTTTAAGAAAAATACTATTAATGGAAAGAAACATACAAAGATCTCAAACACCTACTCAGCCCTCTGCAAGGTCTCAGGCAACTTTTAAATATGGGAAACATACAACTACCAATGTAAGATAGTCTACACATTCCTTGGAAGGACTTTAACCATTCCAGAAAATTTTTTTCCACATAGGTGGTATTAACTTGACTTTCCTAAACTCATAACAACCTTTAGATTTTTTTCATTCCACCACACAACACTCAAAGTATTGAAACATTCTAGGTTAATAAAAAAATGACTTTTTAAAAGATAATTTTACATAAAAATAAGATTAGTATGGATGGTCATAATTACTTTCTGACATTTTAGGTTTCCTTCTTGCAATCACTAACTTCTTTTCTCTTAAGAATGATAACTAAATTTTATTATGTACCTATCACTTGCCAG
>NW_012107742.1:670059-670816 GCF_000951045.1 Mandrillus leucophaeus | reverse complement strand
CGCGTTGTCGTTCACGTCGGCCACCTCCACGGACACGCTGGCCGTGGCCCACAGCGAAGGCGAGCCCCCGTCCCGCGCGGTCACCACCAGCTCATAGGCCGACACTCTCTCGCGGTCCAGGGCGCTGTCCAGCACCAACGAGTAGTAATTCTTGTAGGTGGACACCAGCTTGAAGGGGACGTGGGGCGTCAGAGAGCAGGTGACCTGTCCGTTGGCTCCTGAATCATGGTCAGAAACGCTGATCAGGGCAATGACGGCGCCCACTTGAGCATCTTCTTTCACTGGGAGAGACAGAGAAGTGACAATCACCTCAGGTGAATTATCATTTTCATCCAGTAGTTCCACTAGGACTGTACAGTGACCAACCATAGGTGGGTTTCCCTTATCTGTAACATCTACATGAATTTCGTAAGTGTTACTGTCCTCAAAGTCAATAGCATCATTTACTTTTATTTCTCCCGTCCTTTCGTTTATCCAAAACTTCCTTCTTATCGTGGGTGGGACCAAAGGGCTAAATGAATACATCATTTCCTTGTTTATTCCTTCATCCGAATCAGAAGCGTTGAGCCATATAACTAATGTTTGGTTCACTTGATTTTCATACATCTTAACTTCATAAACCGGTCTGTCAAAGATAGGAGCGTTATCATTGGCATCTAACACCAGGATCAGCAAAGAAACAGATCCGGTAAATTCAGGTTTGCCTCCATCAGTTGCTGTCAATAACAACTTTAGCTGAGGATTTTCTTCACGATCC
>NW_012107742.1:665299-666610 GCF_000951045.1 Mandrillus leucophaeus | reverse complement strand
ACAAATTCAATCTCCATACTCAAAGAGAAAGGGAAAGAAAAAAATAATTGCTAAGAGCCATAGGCAAGATGATAAATTCATGGCATTGGTGTTCGGTAACACTAGAATTAATAAATTTTTTTCAAAAATGAAATCATGGGTATCAGGTAACAACCAATTTCAGGAAAACACAATTGATAGTGTAGTTTTGTCACTATGCAACTAAATTAGCTTTCATTTCTGAGTATATATCATCCAACCCTACCCTGTTTAAGATGACTAGAGAAGCTATTAAACTGCAATATATCAGATCAGTAGAAAACATTAATTTAATTTTCTCCTCAAACTTTTAATATTCATCTGTACTAAAGTATTTTCAATCTCAAAATTAAAAGTGTTCAAATTCTCTTCATTTTTAAGCATAAGCATGGCTCCTTCCTCAAAGTGAAAGAGCTAATACGTGAATATCATAAGCAATGCCTAATACTGATAAAGGAGCAGATAATGAAGAACTACTGGATAAAATTATGTAAATAACTGAAACATACATTTTCTTCTGCTAAATGAATAATACACACTGACACAGGTAACACTACAACTAAAATAAAGATGGAAAACATTTTTAAAATTCAAAGCATTTAACTTAATTGCTAAGATAAAGACATTTTTACCAATGAACTGCCCACCTACTTACTGCACTATTAAGGAAAAGCTGTAATCACTGAACATAGAAATCTGCTGTGGCAGTATAAGCTATGGTACACTACACATATTCTACGCATGGGGGAAAACACATTTTCACTTAAGAGATACAGATCAGTGAAATTTTTTGTTAATGCAAATACAATCAAATCAAAATTTAGATTGGAAATGAAATAACATGAAGTACTAACCTTACAAATACTTGTAATAAAAAGTGATTATGAAAGTGAATCATCAGAACTGCAACCTATATCACATATCTGTATTGGAAAATATTAGTGTATTCAGAATAAATTATTATTTTTAAAAATTTAAGTACCAAACAACGGCTGACCCACTGGATAGGATAAAAATATTCAAAAACTCCTGGAATAAATTATCTTACAAAGGTATCACTAGAAATATTCCAGCATAAATGGAATGTAAACAAAAATGAAATATTCTGATATATATTTGAGAAAATGCGGTAAGAGAAAGTATTATTCATAAAGCACAAAAAGAAAATGAAAACGTAATAACCCACCTTCCTAGAGTGGTCTCCTCCAATAGACTGATCTTCCCCGTCCACATCTACCACTGGGCACGGTGGAAGGCTGGGGCTGAAGGCCATGAGGTCAGTCTTGGGCGGGG
>NW_012107742.1:663605-665249 GCF_000951045.1 Mandrillus leucophaeus | reverse complement strand
ACTTTCTGACATTTTAGGTTTCCTTCTTGCAATCACTAACTTCTTTTCTCTTAAGAATGATAACTAAATTTTATTATGTACCTATCACTTGCCAGACTTTATTCTTGATAATTTATAACTATTAACTTACTTGATACAAAAATATGCAGTAGAATTCACATTTATCATGCATACATATAAAGCCAAGGAACTGAATAACAAATCCTTTACCAAAGACTACATATACAAAAATTGGTAAAGGGAGGACTTGATTTAGAGAGCTTCAGAATCCACAATACTTAATAACTAACTTCTGGCACATTTCAATCCCAGAAATACTTAACAGCTAAAAGCATCACCATAATTAGAATAGTGAAAAGTATTAATGTACAAGAAACAGGTTTAGACTTTCTCATTGTGAAAGCACAACCCCAAATTCAAATATCGATTAGAGAGATATTTGAAGAAACACAGAACTAAAATGACTTAAATGATAAGTTGCCAAATACAATGCTAGGTGGCGGAAAGAATCCTTTTATTTATGATATTTTGTAAAAGTCAATTAAATGTTTAGGAGAATTCAGTAATTAAAGTAATACCTGAGAACCAGGTAGACATAGACAGGATGGGAAATATTACTTACACAAAGGAAAAACTCCACATACTATTCAAACAGGATAATAAAGATAAGCATATTTTTAAAAGTCCTTAAAGGACTAAAATGAAAACAATTTGCTTTTATGTAATGTGTTCTAATAGTCAAATAAAATGTTAAACATGGACAGGCATTAAGAGAACATTAAAATCAACTACAAAATAATTCTGCTTTGAGATTACCTTCAGGTGGACAAAGGGGATAAAACATGCCCATAAATGATTACATTATTGGTTCTTAAGGGACTAAAAGATTTAAAATAATGCTAATAACAAACTGTAAGAATTCAGAGTCCCAGAAATCCTTCATTCCCTTCCATCAAGTTCCACCATTTCCTCCAAAGCAACATGCTCAAAGTCTAATGGGTATTTAATATCAAGGCAGGTGGAACAGTCACAAGAAGCAAAGGTAAAAAGACAAGAGGAAAGAAAAGAAAGAAAACATTGAAAGACATCAAAATAAAGTATGTTGGATTTTTCAAAGATTTATCTCATAAAGCTAAATATTTTTACACAAACTAATGGGCCATGATAATCCCAAATATTCTGTATAATAAAGATTTATAAATTATGTTTGGTTTGCAAGAATGAAATTACCATGTATAGTTTTTCTGATGAAAACATTTTTCTAAGTCATATTAAATATCACTTTAATGTGGAATATTATTGAGAAGATTCCAACTCATGAACAAAGGATTGAATGATAAGAGTTTAGAAGATACTTGCAAGAGTAATCATTTTCTAAACATAGAGGCTCAAAAAATGTTAAGTTGTCGACACCCCAACTGTAAAAATCATGTAGAATAAAAAACACGTCTCCAAATAGTAAAATGGTCTAAATAATGACTTAAAAGAAGCATTACAAATCTCTTCCCTCTTGATTTTACTTTTTTACTAGTTTATAAAAAAAATAGGCCGGGCGCGGTGGCTCAAGCCTGTAATCCCAGCACTTTGGGAGGCCGAGACGGGTGGATCACGAGGTCAGGAGATCGAGACCATCCTGGCTAACAC
>NW_012107742.1:662798-663555 GCF_000951045.1 Mandrillus leucophaeus | reverse complement strand
TGGGCTTCACCTGCCCACGTGCACTCTCGGTGGGCTCCGCCGAGCACCGCAGTGCAGTGTACAGCAGCAGCGTGAGCACCAGCAAGCTGGACACCGCGCAGATGGCAATGATCAGGTACACGTTGACGTCCACCAGAGCCACCTCGGGCGCTACGCCCACTGAAGCCCGCGACGAGGCCTTGGGTGCCTGGCTACCCTCCACAAGCGACACAAGCACAGTGGCCGTGGCCGTCAGCGCCGGTTCGCCGTGGTCCTTTACCAGCACCAGTAGGCGCTGGTGTGGCAAGTCATCCTCATCTAGAGTGCGCGTCGTACTGATCTCGCCCGTGTACAGCCCCACGCGGAACGGGATGCGTGTGCCAACCGCCGCCAACTGCAATTCATAAGACAGCCACGCGTTGTATCCCGAGTCAGCGTCCACTGCGCGCACTTTCGCCACTACGTGACCTGCACCCACCGACCTTAGCACCAGCTCACTGACTGCACCTCCCGCGCTGCCAGCGGGAGACGCCAGCAGCGCGGGAGCGTTGTCGTTCTCGTCCAGCACGAACACCTGCAGCGTCACGTTGCTGCTCAGAGACGGCACGCCAGCGTCACGCGCGCTCACCTGGAACTGCAGCAGCTCCAGCTCCTCGTGGTCGAGCGGTTGCAGCGCGTACACTTTGCCGCTCTCCGAGTGCACCGATACGTAGCTCGACAGCGCGCGCTCGCCCACCCGCCGCTCCACCAGCGAGTAGGACACCAGCGCGTTCTCCTG
>NW_012107742.1:659112-660358 GCF_000951045.1 Mandrillus leucophaeus | reverse complement strand
TTCATATTATTTCACTTACCTTCTTTCTTCCTGATTCCTGCATATGTTTATGTTTACGATTTCTTTCTTTCTTTCCTTTTTTTTTTTTTTTTTTTGAGACGGAGTCTCACTCTGTTGCCCAGGCTGGAGTGCAGTGGCGCCATTTCGGCTCACTGCAAGCTCTGCCTCCCTGGTTCACGACATTCTCCTGCCTCAGCTTCCCGAGTAGCTGGGACTACAGGCACCCACCACCACACCCGGCCAATTTTTTGTATTTTTCAGTAGAGACGAGGTTTCACCGTTTTAGCCAGGATGGTCTCCATCTCCTGACCTCGTGATCCACCGGCCTCGGCCTCCCAAAGTGCTGGAATTACAGGTGTGAGCCGCTGTGCCAGGCCTGTTTATGTTTTTCTTTGTGAGCTTTCAACTCCTTTCCTATAATTTCTTGTGTGTGATCAGTACCTCTTCAAAGGTGAGTTTGTCTTACAAATCAGAATTCCAGGAAGAGTTTTATCTTGTATGTAGACATCTTAAATAAAGTACTACTGCACCAACTGTATTATCATGTGAATTAATATGAAAAAAGATCATATTTGCAGGATACTGATGTTACTATTGCTTTTGCTTTTTTCAGTTTTTGAAATAGGGTCTCACTTTGTCATCCAGGCTAGAGTGCAGTGGCATAATCATGGGTCACTGCAGCCTTGACCTCCTGGGCTCAAGCCATCCTCCCTCCTTACCCACCCAAGTAGCACTACAGTAGGGACTAAAAGCATATACCACCATGCCTGGCTTATATACACATAAGTACATATATATATGTAAGGAGAGCCCATCATATATATATATGTATACACATACACAGTACAAGGTATCCCTACGTTGCCCAGGTTGGTCTTGAACTCCTGGCCTCAAGCAATCCTCCCACCTTGCCTCCCAAAATGCTGTGATTACAGGTGTGAGCCACCATGCCTGGCCTTAAATGAGTATTGATGGAGAGATTAATGCACCTGTATACCTGAGACTTTTACAATTGATATGAGTTTTTACTAAGTTTTTTATATTATAAGACATTCGGGAGGATTTTTTTTTCAAATATCAGAGGGGGAAGTATATATTTTATAAACCTATTTGATATAATAACAAATACACGTCTAAACTCTGCATTAACTTAGCGGCTATAATTTCTAACAGCTGGAGACGGGGCTTGGAGAGTATTAACACTGAAAGAATGCCATGCTTAAATTCTTGCCACAGTTTTTTTTTT
>NW_012107742.1:652590-656197 GCF_000951045.1 Mandrillus leucophaeus | reverse complement strand
CCGAATCAGAAGCGTTGAGCCATATAACTAATGTTTGGTTCACTTGATTTTCATACATCTTAACTTCATAAACCGGTCTGTCAAAGATAGGAGCGTTATCATTGGCATCTAACACCAGGATCAGCAAAGAAACAGATCCGGTAAATTCAGGTTTGCCTCCATCAGTTGCTGTCAATAACAACTTTAGCTGAGGATTTTCTTCACGATCCAGCAGCTTCCGCAGAACAAGCACTGGGAGTTTGTCTTTGTCTTTTTTGTTTATAGTATCAAGAACAAAATACTCATTTGGACTGAGTTCGTAAGTAAGCAATGAGTTCTCTCCAACATCCGCATCAGATGCGCCTTCTAGTGGAAATCGAGAGTCAAGCAGTCTGGATTCAGGTATTGAGAGCTTTTGTTCTGTTACGGAGAACCTGGGCGGGTTGTCGTTAATGTCCTTCACTTCCACGTCCACATGGAAAACCTGCAGCGGCCTGTCCACGATCACCTCCAGGTGGATGCTGCACTCCGCGCTCCTCCCGCACAGCTCCTCGCGGTCTATCCGAGAATTCACAAACAAAATGCCATTCTGCAGATTTACCTCCAGAAGGTCCCCGTGTGTTTTGGACGCCACCCGGAACAGGCGCGGCACCAGCTCCGCCAGCTCCAGCCCCAGATCCTGCGTGATACGGCCCACGAAGGAGCCGTGTTTGGCCTCCTCGTAGACGGAGTAGTGGAGCTGGGCGCTCCCCACTTCCCAGGCTGTGAGGAGAAGAAGCGAGAGCAGCGCACACTGGACCCCCAGGCAGCTACATCTGGAAACCATCTTATGCTTCTCTTGCTTTACAAATCGACGAATCAGCGGTCTAGAATGCACATACGATCTGACATTTTCTGTCCTATTTCTTACATCTATTTTTTATCAAAATGGCTGAGATCTCAGAATGAAGCTACTTCCTAGTCCTTGAGAAACTGGCAGATGCCTTTGTTCTAAAAAGCTATTTTGTGGACCACAGCGACATCCGGTGGCTTTAGGTGTAAGTACAAGTCCATGAGTTCACAACTTTTCTTTCATTCGTATGTTAATTCTTTTTTTTAATGTATTTTTATGTCTATGAACTTTCAAAGCCTCACATTACGTCTCTTTATAGTTAATAATAATAAATGTTGATCCCACGTGCAATGTTTTCTTAAATGTAGAATCTCAGAGTAGTGATTTCTTCCCTAACCACATGATTATAAATACCTGAATTTCAAAATGCCCTTAGTATTTGCATACTACTGAGTATACTAATAGTTTATTAAATGACAAGTTTAGTTCCCTTTAAGTTCTGACACTTAACTTATTCTCTTTCTCGTTATTTTGATATTTAATAAAGTTTGTTTAGACACTAATGTCAAGCATCAACTATCTGTGAGGTGTTTATAACTCCGAAGATCTAGTCATCACTAGAATTTAGAGATCATTAGCTTCAACATCAGACATTTCTCATTTAGATTCCTATTATCCTACTCGCTAGCCACATGACTTGGGAAAATCATTTAACCTCTTCCTGCTCCATGTTCCAGTTTTATAACTTTGGCCTAATACTAATATGGTGGTTGTGTGAATTATAATATATTAAGTGCTTGCAATAGTACCTTAAGGAGAGTGAGTGATTCATAAATGGAAACTATTCTCAGGCCTCAATTTGGCCACATTTGTTTTGATGAGGCTCAATACTAAATTTGGCTCATCAGGCAAAATTATTACCTATAGAATGCCTTAATTATTGCTACTGCACAGGCTGAGAGTGGCGGTTTCCGTATTTAAGAAAAGAGAAAAGTGCTGTTACAGAAAAATCCTTTATACAAGGAGAAGTTTCATTTTATAATATCTTACATGGGCAAAAAGAATCTTAATTATAATTCTAAATAAAGTAATTAACAAATTTATTATATCTGCTTTCAGAGACAAATGCTTTCAACCCTGTTATATTTACACTTTTCAAATGCTCAAAAGACACAGTTCTGAAATGTATCTAATAATTTTATCAGTGTCAATGAAGTTTTTCATTACCACTTGTGGTAAAAATATTTTTTCTCTCTCAAAGTTCTTGAAATCAAATATTCAGGAATGAAAATGTAATATATCTGTGCTGCTGAAAAAACTTGGGTTTTCTATCTTTCCAAGAAAGGAAAACTTAGTAACAGAAATTTTGGTCCTATACAAGTGTTAATTTATTTTATTTAATGATGTTTTGGCTTTTCTAAAGAATATTTTTAAATGTGTCAATAACTTTAAACTTTTTTATTAAAATTTGAATGACAGAGCAACAATATTTATGAATAAGAAAACTGACAGAAATGGGTGTCACTTAATCCATCAGTTTACGTGTCCTACTAAATTCTGTTTCTATACTTCTCTACTCCTTTGGCATGCCTCTTGCATCAAAATTCATTCGAATTCTGATTTTAGAGATTACTTTTTTATAAACCTTGAATTAAAATGTAATGAGCTACGTACCAAAATATCAACGTTTGTTTTAGCTATCTGGAGTGTAAAATAAGTTTGCCATTGATCAGTCATCTCCACACACAAAATAATAAAAACTAAACTCAATTTCTACTAATGTACATTTTATACCAAGTAATAACATAAATATCCCAATGTAGATGTCTAACATTGAATAAAAAGTAGGGAGTAGTTAAATTACTCTTTTTTTTTTTTGAGACAGAATCTTGCTGTCACCCAGGCTGAAGTGCAGTGGTGTCATCACAGTTCACTGCAGCCTCAATGCCCCAGGCTCAAGTGATTCTCCAACCTCAGCCTCCTGAGTGGTTGGGACTACAGATGTGTGCCACCATGCCCGGCTAATTTTTTTTTTTATTTTATTTTTTTTGGTGGAGATGAGTCTCACTACATTGGTCTCAAACTGCTGGGCTCAAGGGACCCTCCCACCTTGGCCTCCCAAAATGTTGGGATTACGGGTGTCAGGCCACCACATCTTTTTAGATTGCAGAAACTTGCACATCAAGTATTAAATAGGGCTACGGATCTAAAATTTCAGTTGTATGAGAATCATCTCAGGTGTGCTTTAAAATGAAAATTTGCTCATACTACCCATTTCAGAATTTCTGAGGTGGTCTTAAACCAGAACATTCAATGAGGACTTAGGTGCTGCTAATGCAGTAGCATTAGTAGGTCTAAGGATAGGTTGACCATAGGCCCCAATTTGTCTGGGACAGGCTCAGTTTAGGTCTGTTATCTTGTATACTTATTTACAGCACCCCCTTTGCTCTCAAAGTGTCTAAGATATTGGGTGATAACTTAGTTTTCCCTATATAGTAACCACAACTTGAAAAGAGCTGGCATAGGAGGAGCTTCATTATTGTTTCATGATTCTGACTTGAATTGAGGAATGTTAACTACAGATGCATATAAGGAGAGCTATTACGCAAAGTAGGAAAGTGTCTGTTCTACTCTCACCTCTCTGTTTTGAATTTGACAGCCTGTTTTGAATTTTACCTTCTCTGGATCCCAGTGCGTTCATGTTTGCTAATGACCTCAAAAGATAAATTTATTACTAAGGTATTCACAGCCCTTCTGAGAATTTGCGTATGATGAGAGCTTATATTCTGAGAGAGA
>NW_012107742.1:650970-652540 GCF_000951045.1 Mandrillus leucophaeus | reverse complement strand
AAAAAAAAAAAAAAAAAAAAAATAGGAAGTATATGAAAACTATCAAATTTTGAAAAACACTATTATTCTGTATTTTATCACTACATTGCTTAAAACGGCAATAGTGAAACACCAAAGATATTTGTGACTACTAGACACCAGAAAGTCAGATAATAAGATGAATAAACTGAGATGTTAAAGTGAATAAGAGTAAACATAACGACAACATATTTAAAACATGCATTTCAAAGTACAGCATATGGAGTAAGATTAAGAGTTCAGTGCCTAAGGACAAAAGAATAAATGTTTTGGGGGAATACATTCACCAAAGATCAAAATACCCTGGACGTTGTTAGAGCATTGTTCAGAGAAGACGGCTGTAAGGCAGGCCAAAATAAATGGTCAGTAAAAAAAGGATATCATCCAACCATAACTTGAGTTTCCAGATAGACCCAACTTGTGGAGAATGATTAATACTGTATTATGCCACTGAGAAAATTCAATTAATTATAAAAGGTTTCTAAAAACTAAAACAATGTTTAAATTTTCACTATATAATACGGTGAAAAATACATATGAAACACTTTTAAAGTAATTACAATTTCCACAAATAGAATTTATGAGTTCTAAATTTAAATGGACTTACTTTGAGGCCATGATCAACATTTAAACCTTGCTGTTCGCCTACATCAACTGATCCCAGATCAGGAGGAAGGCTGGGGCTGAAGGCCATGAGGTCCGTCTTCAGTGGCCCCTCACCAGAGCACACCCTCTGCCGCTGTTGCTGCGAGTATGACCAGCTCCCCACCGCGCTGGAGCACACCAGAGTGGGCTTGCCCGCCGGGCACCCACCCTCAGTGGGCGGAGCTGAGCACCGCAGCGCAGTATACAGTAGCAGCGTGAGCACCAGAAGGCTAGATACCGCGCAGATGGCGATGATCAGGTACACGTTGACATTCACCAGCGCCGCTTCGGGACCCAGAGCGCCAGTCGACGGCTTCGAAGACGCCTTTGGAGCCTGGCCGCTCTCCACCAGCGACACCAGCACGGTGGCCGTGGCCATCAGCGCCGGCTCACCATGATCCTTCACTATCACCAGCAGGCGGTGGCGCGGAGAGTCCGCTTCTTCCAGGACACGAGTCGTGCTAATCTCTCCCGTGTACAGCCCCACGCGGAACGGGAACCGAGCGCTGCTTGCCGCTGGCTGCAGCTCATACGAAAGCCACGCATTGTAGCCCGAGTCGGGGTCCACCGCGCGCACCTTTGCTACCACGTGGCCCGCACCCACCAACCGCGGCACCAGCTCGCTCACTGCACCACCAGTGCCACCCACCCGAGGCGCCAGCAGCACCGGCGCGTTGTCATTCTCGTCCAGCACGAATACCTGCAGCGTCACGTTACTGCCCAGAGGCGGCACGCCTGCGTCGCGCGCGCTCACCTGGAACTGCAGCAGCTCCAGCTCCTCGTGGTCCAGTGGCTGCAGAGCGTACACCTTGCCGCTCTGCGCGTGCACTGACACGTAGCTCGACAGCGCGCGCTCGCCCACCGGCCGCTCCACCAGCGAGTAGGACACCAGCGCGTTCTCCTGCGC
>NW_012107742.1:647040-650588 GCF_000951045.1 Mandrillus leucophaeus | reverse complement strand
GCAGGTTACCTGCCCGTTGACACCTGAGTCAAGGTCGTTCACGCTAATTAGGGCGATGACAGTACCGAATTGAGCGTCTTCACGTACAGGCAAGGATAAGGAAGTCAATGTTATCTCAGGGACGTTATCATTTTTATCCAAAATTCTCACTAAAACGGTGCAATGACCCGCCATGGGAGGATGGCCTTTGTCCGTTGCGTCAATGCGGATTTTATATAAATTTACTTGTTCAAAATCCAAATTACCCCGAATCACTATTTCTCCTGTATTTCGATCTATGCTAAAGTGGTCAATAACCATAGTTGCAACAAGGCTGTTAAAAGAGTATGAAATGGCCCCATTCGTTCCTTCATCCCGATCAGAAGCATTCAGTCTGATAACTGTTGTTCCGTTGTCTGTGTTTTCGAATATTCTTACTTCGTATTCAGACTGTTCGAAAGTGGGAGCATTATCATTCACATCCAGCACTGTGACCAGCAGGTGAACAGTGCCTGTGAGCTCAGGTTTGCCGCCATCTGTGGCTGTCAGGAATAAGTTGTGTGCAGGAGCGTCCTCTCTGTCCAAGGATTTTCTTAATACGAGCTCAACCAGTTTATTCTCATTGTTCTTTGAATTCACATCTAGCATGAAGTAATCATGAGAGCTAAGCCTGTAAGTTAACACGGAGTTAGCTCCAACATCTGCATCAGACGCGCTCTCTAGCGGAAACCGAGAGTCTGGCATTCTGGATTCTGAAACAAATAGCTTTTGCTCTTTTACCGGGAACACTGGCGGGTTGTCGTTAATGTCCTTCACTTCCACGTCCACATGGAAAACCTGCAGCGGCCTGTCCACGATCACCTCCAGGTGGATGCTGCACTCCGCGCTCCTCCCGCACAGCTCCTCGCGGTCTATCCGAGAATTCACAAACAAAATGCCATTCTGCAGATTTACCTCCAGAAGGTCCCCGTGTGTTTTGGATGCCACCCGGAACAGGCGCGGCACCAGCTCCGCCAGCTCCAGTCCCAGGTCCTGCGCGATGCGGCCTACGAAGGTGCCGTGTTTGGCCTCCTCGGAGACAAAGTAGTGGAGCTGGCCGCTCCCCGCCTTCCAGGCTGCGAGGAGCAGAAGCGAGAGTAGTAGTCGCCGGGATCCCGGGTCTCCTCGCCAGTGACAAACCATGTTAAATAGTCGTTTCCTATCAGAAAATCTTATCTTAATATGAAGATGAACGACTGTACTTTCCGGCGTCTTTTAATTCAATTCCGCTGCATCTCCCATTGTTCAGCCTTTAGAGACAGATGCTGTCAGAGGAACGACTTTGAACCTTGGCTAACCAGAACTTCTTAGTAGACAGCGACATCATGTGGCTTCAAAAGGTAATGATTACATGAATTACTTCCGCAATATCTGGGTTCTTTCATGCACCTTCTATTTCTTTATCATACTTTAATAGTAAATCCTTAACTTCATCAATTGCAGAGGTATTCATACCGTCTGGCTCCTTACATTAGTTTCATCTAGGGATTTCTTCTTCATAAGGAAAGGAATTTCTTCCCAATATTTTAAATATCGTATCAATTAATAATAAAGTATGACCTGTATGTCATGGATATCAGAAATGTAAACTGTCCTCCATAGTTTCGTGTGGAAGAAATGCATTAATATTTATTTGGTCACCAGAAACACTGGCATATATTACTCTGAGGTGAGCATATAATTCTAACTTTTCTACATTTTATCTTCTTGTGTTCTTATTGTTACATTTCTGCTTTTCTTTATTCAATAAATGTCAAATTGCCTGAACAGTTTTACTTACTAAAGCAATAAAAATGTATGTGCATATTCTTTACACTATTTCCCGATATCTCTATAGCTTGTTAAATTCAGCCTCTCACTTAAAACATTTTCCTCTATGATTTCTCTGACATGTCAAACTCTAGTAGTATTTCCACCATTGGCTTGTTTGTTAGTTCTTCATCTTTCTTCTGCTCCAAAAAGTGAGTATTTTCCAGAATTATGCCTTTAACCTTTTTTCCCCAATCTTTTTATTTAACATTTCTATTTCCAGGGCTTTAAACTAGCCTATTATTTGAAGTATTCTTAACTCCATATCTGCAACCCCCTATTTTCATTTTCTACCTGACATTTTAACCTGTATACCCTAACATTGCCTAGAAAATGAGTCAACCAAAGTTAGAAGAATAATCAATAATCACCCAAAACCCAAATCATTAAAAAATCACAATTTTTATAGCATGGCAATTCTCCACACTTACTCATATGTATTTTTATTATTTCTTTTCCCTTGCCTACCATATTTAAAGTTTGTATACATCCCATCTCTCCTTTCATGTGAGATAATTTCTGTCTTTATTAGTACAGCTTTCACTCGATTGCACTAAAATCTTCAGCAAGTTTATCTTTTTATTGACCAATTGTCAAGACATTAGACTTCCATCTGGGAGATAGGCTACATGACCATGAGCCAATCTTCTCGGTGCTAAGGCTAACCACTTTCCAATATGAGTCATATTTTACAGAAAATATGTTGTCTCTTTGTTGGTACACTCTTTGTTCAAGGTTTTTCTTCTATTACTTCATCTTTATGTGTCAAAATTCTATTCATCTTTCAAAGTCCACCTCAAAAGTAAATTCTCCATGAATGCCTTCATTGTAGATGATTAAGAGCTCCTCTGAATTTCTACAAAATTCTTACCAAAAACGTAGGTAAAATAGGAAAGGTCAATAAGGGCATTTTCTGTGAAATGATTTAAATTTCTCATCACATTATTTACACAAAAAAATATTTCTGTAGTTGACTCTAAATAGTAGCAAACAATTTGTAAAGAAAATAGTATTTCTGGATATTTCAGGAGTTTGAGACCAGCCTGGGCAACATGGTAAGACCCCATCTCTACAAAAAATACAAAAATTAGCTGAGTATGGTGGTGTGCGCCTGTAGTCCCAGCAACTTCGGAGGCTGAGGTAGGAAGATCACTTGAGCCCAGGAGGCAGAGGTTGCAGTGAGCCCAGATTGTGCCAGTGCACTGCATCCTGGGCTACAGATTGAGACCCTGTCTCAAAAATAATAATAATAATAATAATAATAATTGATGAATACAGTTTGGGTGGCTAAGAAGGATAAATCAACTTCAAGTATTTCCCAATTTAGGGAATTCCTATTTAGGGTATTTAAAACTTTCTTAATAATACACTAGGAAGGTTTTAAATATACATGCATGTAACCATAAAAACAAAGCAATGAAAACAGAATTACAATTACCATCTTTGAAGGTCAAAGATATTTATAGATTTTTCCACAAAACAATATTCTTTCAACAAGAGCAGCAAACTTGGTCTGCTTGTGGTGAATGACATATTACTGCTCAATGGTAAATAATTATATTGATTACCAAACAGATTTTTGACTTTGTATACCTCTACCCTTATTCACGTTGAAAAGAAAACAGTAACATATCCTAAAATGATTTCCTAAAGTATATTAGAATATTAGGAACAGTGAAAATTGATCATCAGTTCTGGGTTTTATTTTATTTTATTTTATT
>NW_012107742.1:646202-646990 GCF_000951045.1 Mandrillus leucophaeus | reverse complement strand
CGATTTATAATTCTCACTAGAAGTCAAGATAAAGTCGGCTCCAATATTAAGGGGTTTACTTTATAAGAAAAAAATCTGCTGGATTTCTAGAAAAATGAATAAAACTATTAGAGTGGCGCCTGGGAGTAATTGAAAACATCTTTCAAAAAAAAATAAATAATTATATAAGTAAATAAAATACTAGAACAACCCACCTTCCCAGATAAATCTGAAGAAGCAGAGGGTTCTCCCGTTCGCTCTGTAGATCCAGCACAAGGAGAAAGGCCCGGGCTGAAAGCCATGAGGTCAGTCTTCGGTGGACCCTCCCCAGAGCACACCCTCTGCCTCCTCTGCTGCGAGTATGACCAACTCCCCACCTCGCTGGAACACACCAGCGTAGGCTTGCCCAGCGCGCACTCTCCCTCGGTGGGCAGCGTGGAGCACCGCAGCGCAGTGTACAGCAGCAACGTGAGGACCAACAGGCTGGACACGGCGCAGATGGCGATGATCAGGTACACGTTGACATCCACCAGCGTTACCTCGGCGCCCGTGGCGCCCACTGACGCCCGCGACGATGCCTTTGGCGCCTGGCCGCTGTCCACCAGCGACACCAGCACAGTGGCCGTGGCTGTCAGCGCTGGCTCCCCGTGGTCTTTCACCAGCACCAGTAGGCGGTGGCGCGGTGCGTCCGTCTCATCTAGGGCTCGTGTCGTGCTGATCTCACCAGTGTACAGCCCCACGCGGAACGGGATGCGCGCGCTGACCGTTTCTGGCTGCACCTCGTATGAAAGCCACGCGTTGTAGCCTGA
>NW_012107742.1:644288-646152 GCF_000951045.1 Mandrillus leucophaeus | reverse complement strand
GGATCCCAGTGCGTTCATGTTTGCTAATGACCTCAAAAGATAAATTTATTACTAAGGTATTCACAGCCCTTCTGAGAATTTGCGTATGATGAGAGCTTATATTCTGAGAGAGAGTAGAGATTAATATGAAGGACTAAATTACCAATTCCATCAACACAGCCATCAATAATAAAGAATACATTTTATGATTATTGATGACATAGTAAATGCTTAGTAAGTACTAGCTCTAAGGAGACTGGAGGACTTAGGGCGGGGGACAAATGACATCTGTAGCATCCCTCTATTCACATCAAATAATCCAATACCTGGGCCCAAGTTTAAATGACACATGAAACTTGAAAATGTGCAAAGACAAAGATACTTGAAAGTATAAGCCTATATTCAAGGTGAGTTGTGCTGCTAGACAGATGTAGATAGGCTTAATGACAGGAGCTCAGAGACCAAGTTTTGAAAGAAAATGACAAAAAAAAAAACTAGGCACGGTGACTCACACCTTTAATCCCAGCACTTTGGGAGGCCGAGGTTGGAAGATCACAAGGTCAGGAGTTCAAGACCAGCCTGGCCAACATGATGAAACCCCATCTCTACTAAAAATACAAAAATTAGCCGGGCGTGGTGGCACATGCCTGTAATCCCAGCTATTCAGGAGGCTGAGGCAGGAGAATGGCTTGAACCCAGGAGGCAGAGGTTGCAGTGAGCCGAGATCATGCCACTGCCCACCAGCCTGGGTGGTAGAAAAAGACTCCATCTCAGAAAAAAAAAAAAAAAAAGAAAGACAAAAAACATGTAATATTGTAGCATATTCCAAATGTGTGTTTTAAGAGAAAATTTTAAATTTAAAATATTTTTATTTAAATAAATGTTACTTGCATTTTCATAGTTACTATTGTGGCTCTATTCTCAAGGCCATTCTGATCTTTCTTCACTAAGTTTTTAATTAAGTAATACCTTGTAAAATATCTGACACAATATTAAATAAAATAGCTGAAAGAGAAAGAAAAATATAAACTACATAACAAAAACTCAACAGGCGAAATTTTTAAAACCATAAATTAGAAAACAAACAAATAGCTTGCACTAAAGATAGAGTGTGGAAAACCACCATTTTGAAAGTCACATACTACAATTCAGGAAATATAACAGGTAGTGACATTAAAGAGGCAAATCTCATATCCAGATTTCTGCCTTGTGTTATGTATGAGCTGAGAGGAGAAAAAGAGTTTTTTAAAAACCGGATTTCTGTCTTATAGATTACTGACAGAAAAAGTTAATTCTCATCTAAACTGGTAAGGGTAATGTTTTAAGTTACAGACTATAAATTTCAAAAGAACTCAAAGTTTGGAATCTTTACATGGCTGATCATTTTACCACTAACTGGAGAAAATTTCAATTAAAAGGAGAATGTCTTCTTGAAGAAAGAAAACATTTGTTAAAAAAAGTATTTTCTCCAATTTCTGTAAACAGAATTTCAAAAAATTTTCTAAATGTAGACAAAATTTCAGTCAACATTTCCCGAATTATCTACATTGTCAGGCATTTAAAAACATGTTTTATGCAAGTTGAAATGAAGGCTGTGTTTATAACATTTATTGACATAATTTGATTCCTAAAGTGGAGCAACTGTTCTCTAAAGTTTAGGGGAAGTTTCTTATCAAAATGGTAGATACTGAGGGATGCTGAACAATCAGATGTTAACAACGTCTCCATCCAGAGAAATGTAGAGAACTACAAACTTAACAAGGTAACAATTGCTATATATTTTTGCTTGGGTTTCTTATAAACAATACAAGTAGACTAAAATACTATGCATCATTTAGAAATAAATAAATGATAGTGATGTTAATGTTTAATGAATGACTAACAA
>NW_012107742.1:642384-644238 GCF_000951045.1 Mandrillus leucophaeus | reverse complement strand
GGAGGCCAAGGTAGGAGGATCACTTGAAGCCAGGAGTTCAAGACTAGCCTGGGAAACAAGACGCCACTCTGTCTCTACAAAAATAAAACAAAATTAGCTGGGTGCAATGACATTCAGACTGTATTTCCAGCTACTCCAGAGGCTGAGACGGGAGGATCCTGTGAGCCCAGGACTGCAGTGAGCTATAATCCTGCCACTGCATTTCAGCAGCCTAGGTGATGGAGTGAGATCATTGTCTCAAAAGAAGAAAAAAGAAAAGAAAAGGAAAAGAAAGAAAAGGAAAGAAAGAAGGAAGGAAGGGAGGGAGGGAAGGAAGGAAGGAAGGGGCAAATTCTAAAATACATATATAGGTGATTTACAATTTGGTGATTGTAAATACACACACATATATATATAATTTGGCAATAATAATCTTGGAATATACAAAAAAAAACTAAAACCGCTTCAGAAATTCGAAAAGGTAAAGTGAATGGTTTGGAGTTGGAGGAGACAACGAGATTTTTTCCTATGTACTAGATTTCCCTCTTTGAAATTTTCGATGTGAATATATTTCTTATACAAACAAGGAACAAAATAAAAAATACTATTGAACTGCTATTTAAACTATTTTTAAATTGTTCATATTGATTCATCAAGAACATGGCAAATACATTTCAACAAAGTAAGTGAAAAAGAAGTCCGTACTACACAAATATGATAAAAAGAAGATAAATCGATATAAAAGAAATGTTTAAAATTCAGGTTCTAAATATAAAAAGGCAAAATTGAACAGATGATTTTGACACATATTTTATAAAATGAGGACAATACATAGAATAAAATATTAGGTAAAATATATATATTGAAATTTGTTTATTATAGCATTTATAAGTATTATCAAAATATGGAAATGTAAATACTTGATTTTGTAAATACACTATAGAAGAAAGGTGAATCCATTGATCCAGTTAGCAAAGTCTTTCTCCAAAAATAGAGAGTAGCCAACATAAACCATAGATTTTGATCTACAGTATTACGTATCCCAAAAGTGTATATTAAAAGTACTTCCAAATAATTAGTGCAAATACAGCATAACACTAAAAAGTAATAATTATGTACAAAGTTATCAACTAAAAAAGAAATTATGAAAGAAAATTTAAGGAGACAAATTGAACTAATTATTTTTAAAGTGTTGAAAGCAAGATTATTTACGACTCACATTGTCTGAAGAGGAGGGACCCTGAGGAAGGCTGGGACTGAAGGCCATGAGGTCTGTCTTGGGTGGGCCCTCCCCAGAGCACACCCTCTGCCGCCTCTGCTGGGAGAGTGACCAGCTCCCCACCGCGCTGGAGCACACCAGAGTGGGCTTTACCAGACCACATGCACCCTCGGAGGACGGCGCTGAGCACCGCAACGCCGTGTACAGCAGCAGAGTAAGCACCAACAGACTGGACACGGAGCAGATGGCGATGATCAGGTACACGTTGACATCCATCAGTGCCACCTCTGGGCCTGCAATGCCCACCGACGCCCGCGACGATGCCTTTGGCGCCTGGGCGCTTTCCACCAGCGACACCAGCACGGTGGCTGTGGCTGTCAGCGAGGGCTCTCCATGGTCCTTCACCAGCACCAGAAGGCGGTGGCGCGGTGCGTCCGTCTCATCTAGGGCTCGGGTAGTGCTGATCTCGCCAGTGTACAGCCCCACGCGGAACGGGATGCGCGCACTGGCGGCGACAGGTTGAAATTCGTACGAAAGCCACGCGTTGTAGCCTGAGTCAGCGTCAACTGCACGTACCTTCGCCACAACATGGCCCGCGCCCACAGACCGCGGCACAAGCTCGCTCACAGCGCCACCAATGCCACCCACCCGAGGCG
>NW_012107742.1:640257-642189 GCF_000951045.1 Mandrillus leucophaeus | reverse complement strand
TCCCGCGCGGTCACCACCAGCTCATAGGCCGACACGCTCTCGCGGTCCAGGACGCTGTCCAGCACCAATGAATAGTAATTCTTGAAGGTGGACACCAACTTGAAGGGGACGTGGGGCGTCAGGGAGCAGGTAACCTGTCCATTGACTCCAAAATCTCGGTCAAACACGCTAATCAAAGTGATGACTGTACCTGGCTGGGCATCCTCTGAAATAGGGAGAGACAGGGAAGTGAGAGTCAACTGTGGAGCATTGTCATTTACATCCACAACTTCCACAAGAACTGTACAATGACCAGCCAGTGGTAGGAAGCCTTTATCGACAGCCTCTACTGGGATCTTGTGTGCTCTACTTTCTTCAAAATCCATATGTCCTATCACTGTGATTGCCCCACTTACGGGGTCCATGTGGAACTTGGATTTTATATCTGGAGAAACGTCACTGGAGAAGGAGTAAATAATATCCCCATTCAAGCCTTCGTCTAAATCTGAGGCATTGGGGTGAATCACCAGCGTTCCGATAGAAGCGTTTTCTGGTAATTTCACCGTATAGAGGGTTCTGTCGAACACTGGGGCATTGTCATTGACGTCCAGTACTGTGATGAGTAACTGAACGGTGCCAGTTAGTTCAGGTTTGCCCCCATCGGTGGCCGTGAGCAATAAATGAAGCTCCGGAGTTTCTTCTCTGTCCAAAGGTTTCCGTAATACAAGCCCAAGAGGTTTTACCTGCTGGTTGCTGGTTGGCACGTCCAGGGAGAAATACTCATTGGGGCTCAGTCTGTAAGTGAGCAAGGCGTTCTCCCCGATATCTGCATCGGACGCGCCCTCTAGTGGAAACCGAGAGTCAAGCGGCCTGGATTCCGCGATGAACAGGTTCTTTTGTGTCGCTGGGAACACGGGAGGGTTGTCGTTAATGTCCTTCACCTCCACGTCCACATGGAAAACCTGCAGCGGCCTGTCCACTATCACCTCCAGGTGGATGCTGCACTCTGCGCTCCGCCCACACAGCTCCTCGCGGTCGATCCGAGAATTCACAAACAAAATGCCATTCTGCAGATTTACCTCCAGAAGGTCCCCACGGAATTTGCACACCGCCCGGAACAGGCGCGGCACCAGCTCCGCCAGCTCCAGCCCCAGGTCCTGCGCGATGCGGCCCACGAAGGTGCCGTGTTTAGCCTCCTCGGGGACCGAGTAGTGGAGCTGGCCTCTCCCCGCCTCCCAAGCAGCTAGAATTGTAATAAACAGCAGTAGATGTCGGCGCCCTGGGTCGTATCCACTCCGGCACACCATTTCAGATTATTGGCGTTTTATTTTTCTAGTCAGCAAAACCTGCCTCCGAATTTATAGGAATGTTTTTATCCCTTCATTTCAATCTCGATGTGTGGCCATTGTTGTGCATCTGAAGAGTGAAAGAGAGTGGAGCGTCTTTCCAGTGCGAACAGGAATGACTTCCTTTTGTTGATTATGAAAGAATTTGCGGTAAAGAGCGACATCATGTGGCCCAAATGGTAAGTAAGAATTACAAACTATTAATCGGTTGAAAAGTTTTATTTCAAACTCTGAATTTTTTTCTTCATTGTTGTTAAAGGTTAAAATAGCATTTCTCATGCTTGTTAGAAGCATTCTTAGGCGACTGATGGCTTTTGAATACTTAGTGTGAACATAATTGTAGCTTCCTCATGCCTTAGAAAAACTTTTTTTTCACACAGTTTTAAATAAAGGCAGAAACCTAAGTGACAACATGAATCTAAACAACTGCAAGTTTAAATTCCTTTGATCTGGATCCCAGGAAACTTCATATTCTTGATTCAGTACCCCTTGTTAAGAAAAATCCTGTACTCTTTTAGGGACCCAGGATCTCAAGAATCTACTGATTGATAAAAGAAAAACTTAGAAAGGGGTGTGTGTGTGTGTGTGTGTGTGTGTGTGTGTGTGT
>NW_012107742.1:638379-640207 GCF_000951045.1 Mandrillus leucophaeus | reverse complement strand
TCGGTGGCCGTGAGCAATAAATGAAGCTCCGGAGTTTTTTCTCTGTCTAAAAGTTTCCGTAATACAAGCCCAAGAGGTTTTACCTGCTGGTTGCTGGTTGGCACATCCAGGGAGAAATACTCATTGGGGCTCAGTCTGTAAGTGAGCAAGGCGTTCTCCCCGATATCTGCATCGGACGCGCCCTCTAGTGGAAACCGAGAGTCAAGCGGCCTGGATTCCGCGATGAACAGGTTCTTTTGTGTCGCTGGGAACACGGGAGGGTTGTCGTTAATGTCCTTCACCTCCACGTCCACATGGAAAACCTGCAGCGGCCTGTCCACGATCACCTCCAGGTGGATGCTGCACTCCGCACTCCGCCCACACAGTTCCTCGCGGTCGATCCGAGAATTCACAAACAAAATGCCATTCTGCAGATTTACCTCCAGAAGGTCCCCGCGGCCTTTGGAATCCAACTGGAACAGGCGCGGCACCAGCTCCCCCAGCTCCAGCCCCAGGTCCTGCGCAATGCGGCCGACGTAGGTGCCGTGTTTGGCTTCCTCCGGGACGGAGTAGTGGAGCTGGCCGCTCCCTACCACCCACATCGCCAGGATCAGAAGCGAGAGCAGTAGAGGCTGACCCTCTGGATCTCCTCGACTTGAGTACAACATTTCAAATACTAAGTCTTCTTCTAATTAGTGAAAACTGCCTTCAAATTAGGAGAAATCATCTGATTTCGTCAGTCCCCTTCCGCTGTGTTCGCCATTGTTCAGCATAGAGAGAGTGAAAAAGAATTGAGCCTCTTTCCCGTGGGAAAAGGGCTGTATTTGTCTGGATTCAGAGAGAACATCGCGGCAAAGAGTGACATCACGTGGCCCAAAGTGTAAGTACATATTTTATGAATAAAATTTTCACAACTATTCTGCAAAACTTATTTCATTTTCTTAATTTTTTCTTAAGTAATCATTGTTCAAACAGAAGATCCCGTTTCTCTTGCTGGAGCCTTCTTAGCAGACTGACCGCCTCTAAAAGTTTTGTATGACCTTGATTGTGGTTTTCTCACCCCTGAGAAAACTCTCCACTTAAGTTTTAAATAGCGACAGAAATGAAGTAAAAATTAAAATGATTCCATTGAGCAATCATGAATTTTAAATTACAAAATTCCTTTGTTCTGGAATTCAGAATCTCCCATATGGCTCGAAATGGGATTCTGGTGTAAGAGAAATCCAGGAGTTGCAATCTCTAGTGAATATAGGAGCCCAGAAATCTACTGATGAAAAAGAAACTTGGTCATTTCTGGGGAAAGGAATCAAGAAAAAGGAGCAACCAACTGAGGTAGTTTTCTTGAGTAATTCTATGAATTGAAAAGGTAGAAAATATTGCAAGAAAAGCGAGAATTGACTTTAAGGTCTTGCGATGCTTGGGGAGAAAATATATGTTTCTCTTTTGTAGCATTTATACAATCTGTTTCCAGAAATGTGTTTGTTTGATTCTTTCCAAGCGTTATCATTTATGAATAATCTCTTCTTTGTAATCTCCAATATAGTTTGTATTATATGTTATTACAATATGTTTTGATTTCATTATTACTCATCCTTGGTACTCAGGGCAATTTCTGTTTTTAAAGTTATGCTTGAGATTATTTACCTGCCTAAGTTCTACAAAGTTCTCTTGTGAGTTTTACTATCTTATTCCAACGTGCAAGTCGATTAATTAAATCTAGATTTTAGTGTATCTCAAGCCTAAAGGCAAAATCGTGACAGTTTATTGTGCCATTAATGTTTTTGCATGTTTATCTTTTATTTCATATTTCTACTGATAACAGCCTAAGAGGTGCTTTTAACAATTGCTT
>NW_012107742.1:636679-638329 GCF_000951045.1 Mandrillus leucophaeus | reverse complement strand
TGAAACAGAAGATCCCGTTTCTCTTGCTGGAGCCTTCTTAGCAGACTGACCGCCTCTAAAAGTTTTGTATGACCTTGATTGTGGTTTTCTCACCCCTGAGAAAACTCTCCACTTAAGTTTTAAATAGCGACAGAAATGAAGTAAAAATTAAAATGATTCCATTGAGCAATCATGAATTTTAAATTACAAAATTCCTTTGTTCTGGAATTCAGAATTTCCCATATGGCTCGAAATGGGATTCTGGTGTAAGAGAAATCCAGGAGTTGCAATCTCTAGTGAATATAGGAGCCCAGAAATCTACTGATGAAAAAGAAACTTGGTCATTTCTGGGGAAAGGAATCAAGAAAAAGGAGCAACCAACTGAGGTAGTTTTCTTGAGTAATTCTATGAATTGAAAAGATAGAAAATATTGCAAGAAAAGCGAGAATTGACTTTAAGGTCTTGCGATGCTTGGGGAGAAAATATATGTTTCTCTTTTGTAGCATTTATACAATCTGTTTCCAGAAATGTGTTTGTTTGATTCTTTCCAAGCGTTATCATTTATGAATAATCTCTTCTTTGTAATCTCCAATATAGTTTGTATTATATGTTATTACAATATGTTTTGATTTCATTATTACTCATCCTTGGTACTCAGGGCAATTTCTGTTTTTAAAGTTATGCTTGAGATTATTTACCTGCCTAAGTTCTACAAAGTTCTCTTGTGAGTTTTACTATCTTATTCCAACGTGCAAGTCGATTAATTAAATCTAGATTTTAGTGTATCTCAAGCCTAAAGGCAAAATCGTGACAGTTTATTGTGCCATTAATGTTTTTGCATGTTTATCTTTTATTTCATATTTCTACTGATAACAGCCTAAGAGGTGCTTTTAACAATTGCTTCTGGCCTTGATTATTGCAGTAGCTTCTGAGTTTGTCTTCCCGTTCAACCTTCTTTTAAAAGTCGTGATTTATTTTGCTCCAAGTAGTTTAATAGTTCCCAAATACTTCTAAAGAATGGCCAAATTCCTTAATCACTCGCGGCCATTTAGTTTATTGCTCAAAAATCAAGAGATCTTCTTACATTGGTTTTCCTGCCTTCATTCTCTGCAGACTGTGTGTTTTAAAAAGGGGACCTTTCTATGTGTCATATTGATGCTTTTCTGTGTCTTCCATTTTCCTTATGTTTTCTCCTTCCAAGAAATGTCTATTATTCTCGATATTCTCCCAGGGGGACACTTACTTATTTAAAAACCACTGAAACACATCATGCCCCTTCAAGTATTTCTTCAAAAATTCAAATAGGAAATGATTGTCTTTCAACTTCAACCTCACTCTGATTTACCTCTTTTGTACCTGTTACATTATCTTGCCTTGCATTGTTGTGACTCTTATTCTTTATTTGACCTCAAATTTTAAAGCCAGAAGCTGGGTCTCAATAATAATTCCGGACATGGAGATATGCTGTTAGAAATCTATAAGGGTCCTATTTAATGTTTAATGAAGACTGGTTATTACAGTCTTCTCTACTTGCTAAGAAAGCATTTTAGGCTGGACGCAGTGGCTCCTGCCTGTAATTCCGGCATTTTGGGAGGCCGAGGTTGGTGGATCACGAGGTCAGGAGATGGCGACCATCCTGGCTAACACGGTGAAACCCCATCTCTACTAAAA
>NW_012107742.1:633133-636629 GCF_000951045.1 Mandrillus leucophaeus | reverse complement strand
GTGTGTGTGTGTGTGTGTGTGTGTGTGTGTGTGTGTTTTCTTTTCAGGAGGCAAGAAACATTAGCACCTATCTAGACACTTTTCTTGGGAAAACAAAATAAGAGAAGGTTTGGGGAATCTTTGAAGGGGAAGAATTTGTATCATGTGAACTTTGTGAGGAGGAAGTGTTCTGAATTTTTTGCTTTAGCAGAATCTAAATATACTGTTTCAGGAGTTCATGATTTTATATTTGTTTCCTCATTCTATCCTTTCAAACACTTGTGTGTTATGATATTTGCCTATTTATATAATCTCAAATATTATTTGTATTATTTCTTTTATAATATAAGTTTATTTTATTAGATAAATTTCAGTGCTCAGCCATCTCACATAAAGCAGCCCCTTGATCAAGTCTTGAGTTATTTCATCCTTTTCGGATCTACCTTACTGTGTTAGTTTTCTTGAATGTTTCACTCCAATGTTCCCAACGGCAATGTAAAATAATTATGTCTGTATCCAGATGTTTTCCTAAATAAGTTTTCATAATTGCTGCTTTCCTGGAGTATTGCAGTGGCTCCTTATTGTGTAACCTGTCCATTCCTATTTCATTCTCCTTCATTTAATCCTTGCAGTCATTTTCCTTAAACACTTTTGATTCCCATTGCTTCACACTTTTTGACAGCTTTCAAACGACTTTTGAAGAGTGTCAAAATTACTTGTCTATTACTCAAAGTTACCCAAAAGGTTTTTCTCATATTACTTTTCTTGCTTTATATCACAGTCTCTCTTATAGGAACCATGTGCTTTACCCAAAGTTGACTATTCCTTATTTCTAGGTACATTTGGAATTTTCCGTGTACTCACTTAAGTTACTCTCTTCTCAAGAATACCTATTAGTCTCCATATTCTCCCAGGAAAAACTCTTTCCATTTTATAACCAGTAAAACATCATGACTCTTCAAGGACTCCTTCAACAAGGGAAAAAGGCAAATACTTTTTTTCTATTCCAATAACACTGTGAAGTACCTTTCTAGCACCTCTTACAATATTCTTCCTTTTACTATCATCGTATTTATGTAGGATATTTATCTTTATTTATCTATTAAATTTGAAGCCAGGGACTGGGTGTTGTTAATTCGATGATTCTCAGCAGGCACAGTGTGACACTCTTAAAGACCCCCCCAGAAACTCTTAAAAAAACATTTACTCACTAGCAACACTGCAGTTCTCTACTTCCTAAGAAAGTATGCTGTTTTGAGATTGTTAGATATCGTTATCTACACAAATGGTGATCTTCGGTATAATCAGAGACAATTCCATAACTCTTAAGTATGTAGAGGTAGTTTTTTAAATTTTGGTGCAATATTAATTATATGCTTAAAAATTATCATGTACTTCTTTTAGAAAACAGAAAATACTACTAATGGTTTCTGCCATTTCAAGAATGGAAAATGCTCACATTAGGGAACACAAACCTCAACTCAGTCCTCTAATGGCCCTTAAGCAACTTTTAAATGTGGGCAAATACACCATTCAGGCTTAACATAGTCTAATATTTCCTGGGAACGTGGACAACACAAAAAGTCAAAACCACCTTCAGGAAATCACTGAGGACTCAGCAGTTTAAATGTCTTTTGAATTCATAAAACTTTTCCACTGTCCAAGTCTTAATTCAATTTTCAACTTTGAAACACACATTTTAAATTACTTTTGATGTGGAACATGGCATTTAAAATGTTAGAGACATCTTGGATTAATTTGGTAATTATGGCCTCACTATGAATAACAAAAACTCAATCTTTACCTAAAATGAAAACAATATGGAATCCGTAATGAGAGCTTCCTAACATACAATGACATAAAGTTTTTATTTTCCTCTTTGGAAAACTAGTAGCAAATTTTATTAAGCACTTACTATTTGGCAAACACAGCTATAAGCACCTTACAGTATCAACTTACTAAAGCTTTAAGAAAATTCTATCATTGAAACTAGTGTTTATCACTCCAACTTTACAGAAGAAACTGAAATGGAGGTGAAACAATCCATCCACAAAACAAAATTGGTAGCAATGAAGTTTAGGCAAGGTAGGATAGCAACAAAAGTCACACCTAATCACTACTTTTTGCTGCTTTTCATTTAAAGAAATAATGAATAGCCAAGCATAGTGACTCACACCTATAATCTTAGTACTCTGGGAGGCCAAGGTGGGCAGATCACTTGCAACCAGTAGTTTGAGACCAGGCTGGGCAACATGGAGAAACCCCGTCTCTCCAAAAAAAAAAAAAAAAAAAGTCGGTGGGCATGGTGGTGCTCGCATGTAGTCCCCGCTACTCCAGTGGCTGAGGTGAGAGAATCACTTGAGCCCAGGAACTCGAGGGTGCAGTGAGCCATTATTGCACCACTGTACTCCAGCCTGGGTGACAGAGCAAGACCCTGTCACACACACACACACACAGAAAATAGTGAATAGTTTAAATTACTGTGTAGAAACAGTGAAAACATTAAAACAAAAAATAGATTTAGACTCCATGAAGAGAAGACCATCAAATGAAATTCAAACAGAAATAAGAGAGCTGCAATGCCAGAGGAATGCAGTTTTCATATAAATTTACTTGATCACAAGGTCCAGAATCTCTTGAATCACTATTTTTCCAGTATTTAGATCAGTAGTAAATAAATCAGCCATTACAACCAGAAGTATTCAGGCTGATAATTATTGTTTTTGTCCTTTATTCCTCAACGGTTTAAAAGGGGGACAATAAATAAACTCTATTGTCTCCTGGAATCACAAGTCTGAAAGGGAACCACAGATAAAAAGTATGATGATCAGAGTTCTTACACAAAATGGATAAAATCAAAGTGTTAACTTAATAAAAGTCTCAGCAGAAAAACATTGAAATGGAAAGTGTAAAAGCATAAGTGATACAGTGGTGCTCAAATATCAATATATTATCAAAACAGAGTATACGTAAAAACAAATTTCCTACAGCTCAAAGGCAAACAAATGAAAATCCTATATAATTAATCAGAGAAACATGCTACTAAGAATCTGAATTACAATGCAACAGAAAACGACATGTCCCAGAATATTTTGGTTTGAAGACAAGAATTCTGAGGTGCCGATTGTGGACAATTATTTCTAATTCCACTTAAATTACAAATATTAGAGAAGCAAAGAGATTATAATAAGAAACAGAATAAAATGAAAATACGTAAATTTTGTAAAATTAATTAAAATTAAAAACAGAAATATAGAAAACAAATCTGCGGAAAAAATTATGAATTTAAAATAAAAATTAACTATTATGAAAATTCACTTACTTTGGCATCATGATCTTCATTTAAAGCCTGATTCTCCGCCCTACCCATAACAGGACAAGGTGAAAGGCTGGGGCTGAAGGCCATGAGATCCATCTTGGGTGGGCCCTCCCCAGAGCACACCCTCTGCCGCCTCTGCTGCGAGTATGACCAGCTCCCCACCGCGCTGGAGCACACCAGCGTGGACTTGCCCGCCGT
>NW_012107742.1:626221-631654 GCF_000951045.1 Mandrillus leucophaeus | reverse complement strand
GGCAAGGATAAGGAAGTCAATGTTATCTCAGGGACGTTATCATTTTTATCCAAAATTCTCACTAAAACGGTGCAATGACCCGCCATGGGAGGATGACCTTTGTCCGTTGCGTCAACGCGGATTTTGTATAAATTTACTTGTTCAAAATCCAAATTACCCCGAATCACTATTTCTCCTGTATTTCGATCTATGCTAAAGTGGTCAATAACCATGGCTGCAACAAGGCTATTAAAAGAGTATGAAATGGCCCCATTCGCTCCTTCATCCCGATCAGAAGCATTCAGTCTGATAACTGTTGTTCCGTTGTCTGCGTTTTCGAATATTCTTACTTCGTATTCAGGCTGCTCGAAAGTGGGAGCATTATCATTCACATCCAGCACTGTGACCAGCAGGTGAACACTGCCTGTAAGCTCAGGTTTGCCGCCATCTGTGGCTGTCAGGAATAAGTTGTGTGCAGGAGCATTCTCTCTGTCCAAGGATTTCCTTAATATGAGCCCAATTTGTTTATTGTCATCACTGTTTATTTTCACATCTAGCCCGAAGTATTCGCTAGAACTGAGTTTATAGGTTAAGACGGAATTTGAGCCCACATCTGCATCTGACGCGCCCTCCAGTGGAAACACAGAATCTGGCAGCCTAGATTCGTAAATCAGCACTCTTTGTTCCTCTGCCGGGAACAAGGGCGGGTTGTCGTTAATGTCCCTCACCTCTACGTCCACATGGAAAACCTGCAGCGGCCTGTCCACGATCACCTCCAGGTGGATGCTGCACTCCGCGCTCCTCCCGCACAGCTCCTCGCGGTCTATCCGAGAATTCACAAACAAAATGCCATTCTGCAGATTTACCTCCAGAAGGTCCTCGTGGTTTTTGGAGGCCATCCTGAACAGGCGCGGCACCAGCTCCGCCAGCTCCAGCCCCAGATCCTGCGCGATGCGGCCCACGAAGGTGCCGTGTTTGGCCTCCTCCGGGACGGAGTAGTGGAGCTGGCCGCTCCCCACCTTCCAGGCTGCGAGGAGCAGAAACGGGAGGAGCAGACATTGCTTTCCCAATCTGTCTTCCAGGGTAAACACCATGTCAAATACCTCTTGTTTTATTTCCATTAGAAGATCTTCCGCATAAAGATAAAATACTGTAAGTTCCGGAATTTATTAATCCAATTCTTCTGCGTCCGCCATCATTCAACAGTCAGGGAATGATGCAGTAATAGAAGAAATTTGAATGGTGGCTAGCTATAACTTCATGGTAGACAGCGACATCATGCGGCTCCAAAAGGTAAGAAATTAATTCACATAACAGTGCTATACTATATGTTTTTTAAATGTTATCTTCTTTTCTCTACTTTTATAGTAAATCCTCCTCACGTTTGTAATTTGCACAGGCAGTGGTATCTTAGTACCCTTAGAGTAAGGGATCTAATTATTCACAGCTAAACAATTTTTCTACCAGTATTTGCAACATTAGTATTAGCCAGTTTAGCAAATTTAAGTGTTTACGAAACTACTCTTTAAATCAGAAATGTAAACTATTCTACACGCTTTTAGAAAAGAAACTTACCCACATATGTCTGTCATAGGACGTGCTATTATATAGTGCTCTAGGGAAAAATGTAACTTAAAATCATCAAATTTTGGTTGAATTTTTAAAGCTTTATGGATTGTTGAAGTCCATGCTTTCTTTGTTCAACAAATACCAGATGCTCTTAAGGTTCTTTTGTGTAATGATGGAAGATAAAATTCTAGAGCATATTCTTTATCGCATTTAATTTATCTGCAGCTTATATTAGGATTCTCACTTAAAATATTCTTTTCATATACTTTACCACTTCAATTCTAGTGGAATTTCTACCCATTGTGCTTTGCTGTTTTTGATTCTGCAGCTGTTCTTAAATGATCTCATTCTTTTCTCTCAACTTCAACCCTGTCCTATATCCTTTCCTTTAATTGTTCTCACTCACTTCCAAGTTTTGAATAAGACTTTTATTGAGGTACTTACAAATCCATATCTTCATCCCTTCTTTCTATGTTTCTAATTGTCATTTTCACCTATACATGCTGACTCCTAGAAAACAGCTTGTTAAATATCAAAGCATGACCAATTATTAATAATCCCCAAATTCAAATTTTCAAATTCATATTTTTAATAACATGAGTATTTCCCATGTCACTTATATTACTTTTTAAATTACTCCTTTTCCCTGGCTTGCCTTCTTCCACATCCACCTAAGTCCATCTGTCTTTCACATGTTATCATATTTATCTTTATGAGTACAGCTTTCATTGAATTTTACTAAACCTAGAAATTCCAAGACATTTTAGAAACTTCTAGTAACCTAATATGTAATCACATATTAGGTGATCAACTTTTTGAAGGTTATTTTCAATTACTCTCCAATATGAATCTTATTTTTCTAACAATACAGACCACTTGCTCTTCCTCTTTCCCAATACCGTGTTTGTTTTAGCTGGATTTTTAAATTACATCTACATTTACCTGCAAAAATGTTACCCTCACATAAAAGTCAAGGCCAAATATCAACTTCACCCTTAATTTAACCTTAATGTTATCCATTGGAAGTGATTGAACCCCTCCTTGAAAGAAAATTAGAGCCACCAATAAGACTTTTCAAATTACATGATCATCTTCACCTTACTCCAAAATTCTGATATACAGTAAAATGCCTCACAGATTATTGTAACACAAAAGCCTTTTCTTCCGTGTGAAATTCTATCTTAAAATAATTAACCTGGATCTATTAAGTAGTTCTTATCACTGACTTTCTATTGCAGTTATTTTGGACAAACAAAGGGTTCAATTTCCTAACCAAAAACAATCCCCAAAACAAGAGGTTCCTATAAAAAAGATAAACTGCACAAAATATATATAAAGACTTGATATGTAAAGAGATATATAAATAGTTTATATCACAGAATAAGACAACTTGATTTTTAAAAATTTGACCGTGGTTAACTGTAGATTTACAGAGTGATAAAAACTATTTCTCAATTTCTAGGACTTCCTCAGAGTAGCTCAGGATATTAGGAATATATAAATAGCATCATAGAAGGGTATTTATAAAATTAAATGCATATGAGAATAAAAGAAACAGACAAAGCAACAGAAAGAGGGAATTCACATTTTATCATGTAAAGTGTAGACTAGTTATTACCTATAAACCCACACTTTTCCCCTCAAAAGAGTAGAAAAACGGTTCTCATTATTTCAGATGGAGAGGACACTTGTCTAGAGTGGTCTCAAACATACAACTTTAACAAACAACTCTTTGTAAACAACTCAAGAGGGCAGTTTGTATCATGGTATATTTATTTTTTTAATCTAAAAATGAAAAGTAACAACAAGCAGTAAAATTTCCCAACCAAAATATAGCAGAATTTGCACAACTGAGGGGGTTCACAATTACTCCTCATCAATATAATAATTTAGGCTGGGCATGATGGCTCATGCCTGTAATCCCAGCACTTTGGGAGGCCGAGGCGGGTGAATCACCTGAGATTAGAAGTTCAAGACCACCCTGATCAACGTGGTGAAACCCCATCTCTAGTAAATACAAAAAATTAGCCGGGTGTGGTGGCACATGCCTGCAATCCCAGCTACTTGGGAAGATAAGGCAGGAGAATTGCTTGAATCTCAGAGGCTGAGATTGCACCATTGCACTCGTTTGGGCAACAAGAGGAAAATCCCGTCTCAAAATATCTAATATATATTAGATATATAATTTATAAATCGAAAAATATGCAAGTTTCCAGAAAATTAAATCATTGTTCTACTAAATGTTAATGTTAAGGGAAAAATAACTGATCGTATTTCTACACAATGGAACACCATAGATCCAAATAAAAGAAAAACAAATCTACTTCAGTAATGATAATTCATGATCATCAAGATATGTTAGTAAATGAAAAAAGCAAGATTAAAATCAATACTCATATGTTTTTTAAGGGGGCAGGGAAGTTTATTAGCATATGATAAAAATCTCTAGAAGGATACCCAAGAATGTTTTGATTTCATGAAGGAGGTGAAAGGGAAAATTTCACTGTCTTCTTTTGCACCTTTAGAACAGTAAACTATGTATATGTGTTTCCTATTCAAAAGATCAATAAAATGAAAAATGTAATTTTTAAATTACAGTTATCAAATTCATCATGGGTATACAGGTGAACTGCTTAGGCAAAGTTGAAATAAACCATATACTGCAAAAATATAATTGAAAACAGAAACTAAATTAGTGTAATAAAATAATAATTTAAATTCAACAGAAACAAAAAGGTAAAATTGGAAGGGTGGTGTTAAAACATTTTTATAGGCCAGGCACTCTTGCTCAATCCTGTAATCTTAGTACTTCGGGAGGCTGAGATGGGAGCATGGCTTCTAACTAGGAGTTCAAGAACAGCCTGGGCAAAGTAGCAAGACCCCTATCTCTAGAGAAAAAAAAAAAACTTTAATTAGCATGTGCATGTAGTCCAGCTACTTGGGCGGCTGAGATGGGAGGATCACTTGAGCCCACGAGTTTCAGGCTTCAGTGAGCTATGATCAGGCCACTGCAGACTGAGCAATAAAGGGTCTTTAAAAAATAATAATAAAATAAAATAAATTTTCATGGAGTCATAAACTGAGACTTTGAGAATGACTCCAAACTATGTCTTACAATTATTATCCTACATTTTTAGAGATGCGAAATTCAAATGCTAATATAATTTTAAAAATACTTAATATCACAGAAAGTTGATGAATCTATTACCCTAACAGAAAAACATCATAAAAAGCACATAGTACATGAATTAGTGCAATAATTGTGTACTACAATATTTATGTACTAGGGCGTAATTTAAAAAAAAAAACTGGGTGAATGTGACACTTAATATTTAAAAATTGGGAGGGAAAGTTGGATGTTAATATCAGAAAACTCACGTTGTCTGCAGAGGCGGGACCCTGAGGAAGGCTTGGACTGAAAGCCATGAGGTCCGTCTTGGGTGGGGCTTCTCCAGAGCACACCCTCTCCCTCCTCTGCTGTGAGCAGGACCAGCTCCCCACCGCGCTGGAGCACACCAGAGTGGGATTGCCCCGCGTGCACACGACCTCGGTGGGCGGCGCCGAGCACCGCAGCGCGGTGTACAGCAGCAGCGTGAGCACCAACAGGCTGGACACCGCACAGATGGCGATTATCAGGTACACGTTGACATCCACCAGGGCAGCCTCGGGACCCACAGCGCCTGCCGACGCCCGCGATGAGGCCTTCGGCGCCTGGCCACTTTCCACCAGCGACACCAGCACTGTGGCTGTGGCTGTCAGCGCGGGCTCTCCATGGTCCTTCACCAGCACCAGAAGGCGGTGGCGCGGTGCTTCGGTCTCATCCAGAGAGCGTGTTGTGCTGATCTCGCCTGTGTAGAGCCCCACGCGGAACGGGATGCGCGCACT
>NW_012107742.1:614530-625611 GCF_000951045.1 Mandrillus leucophaeus | reverse complement strand
AGTAGTAATTCTTGAAGGTGGACACCAGCTTGAAGGGGACGTGGGGCATTAGTGAGCAGGTCACCTGCCCGTTAGCACCTGAGTCACGGTCAGACACGGTGATCAGCGCAATGACCGTGCTGACTGGAGCGTCCTCTTTCACAGGCAGGAAAAGGGAGGTTATGGCCATCTCTGGGGTATTATCATTCACATCCAGGAGTTTCACTACTACTTTACAGTGTCCTGTTAATGGGAATGCACTTTTATCCATGGCATCAATATTAATTTCATATGAGTTACAGACTTCATAATCCAGTTCCCCCTTAACTTTTATTTCACCAGTATTAGAATTAATTATAAATTTGGACTTTACATCGTCAAGAACAAAATTACTAAAGAAATACCCTATGTCTTTATTGATGCCCTCATCTGCATCTGAGGCATTCAGTTTAATAACTAATGTCCCACTCGGTGCATTTTCCAACAATCTGACATTATAAATGGATTTATCAAATTCTGGGGCGTTATCATTAGCATCCAATACATTGATCAACAACTGAACTGTACCTGTTAGTTCGGGTTGTCCTCCATCAGTTGCGATCACTAATAAACGATGTTCTTGTGTTTCTTCTCTATCTAAGGATTTCCTCAAAACTAGCTCTAAAAAGTGCGTTTCTTCTTCATTTGTTTTAACATCTAAGTCAAAATATTCGTTAGGATTTAACCTGTATCTCAATTGTGCGTTTGCTCCGATATCCAAATCCGACGCGCCCTCTACCGGAAACCGCGAATCTGGCATTCTTGACTCTAAAATGAATAATCTTTGTTCTTGTCTGGAGAACCTGGGCGGATTGTCATTAATGTCCTTCACTGCCACCTCCACATGGAAAACCTGCAGCGGCCTGTCCACGATCACCTCCAGGTGGATGCTGCACTCCGCGCTCCGCCGGCACAGCTCCTCGCGGTCGATCCGAGAATTCACAAACAAAATGCCATTCCGCAGATTTACCTCCAGAAGGTCCCTGCGGCCCTTGGACGCCACCCGGAACAGGCGCGGCACCAGCTCTGCCAGCTCCAGCCCCAGGTCCTGCGCGATGCGGCCAACGAAGGTTCCGTGTTTGGCTTCCTCCGGGATCGAGTAGTGGAGCTGGCCGCTCCCTGCCTTCCAGTAGACGAGGAGAAGCCACAGCAGCAGGAGCCGGGATCCCGGACTTTCTCTCCGGGAATATACCATCTCAATCTCCTTCCGATTATCAGCTCTCTATTGCATCACCACACAATGTATTTTGTACATTCAATTCCCAATTAGCTATATATTTTTATATTATCACCTTTTTGAGCTTCTTGGCAGAGCCAAAAATGGAAGGTTCTTTTCCTTTCTGTCTAAGGAAAATGTACTCACTGTACTCCTTTGAGGTTGGGAAGGGAGAAAAACCTTGCGGTGTCCAGCGACATCATGCGGATGAAAGGGTAAGTGTTTTACTTTGTTTTGCTTTCTTTAGCTTATATTCGTCAATATTTCTCAAGTATTCTCACTTTCAATGACATGATTCTTATCATTTTTTAAATCACTTATCTCTAGTCAAAATATATCATTAAACTGTGTCTTCAAATGCGTCAATATAAGTGCATCATTAAAATATTTACAGAAACATGCATCTAAAGTCATGGAAACCCAATCCTTACTAGAGAAGTTTGTACTGGTGTATTTTATATAGGCAGGAGTTTATGTATTTCCAAACTGATAAAAATAACTTTTAAGAGTTAAAGTTTTGACTTTTCTCATCTCTATTTAAACATATCTAATTAAAATTTTTGAGTTTTTCTGTATTAATCAATGCAATGTTTGTATGCTATCTCCGTGGTACTCATAAACCAAATTTTTATTCCAATTTCAGTGTTTAATAGTGACATTCTGTTTATGTTATTTTCAAAAACAACTAAAACTATTTTAATGGCATTCTCACCTGAGTTTCTTCTTGGAGGTCTAATTTTCAAATCGATGAAAACCTATTTCTTTATCTATAACACCTATCTACTTTTTATATTATCCCAAAAACTGTAATGGGGATATTTCAACTTTCTAGAAATCAAAAGCATAATAGAACAACTTTGGTAAACGTCTTTGCACTATTTTCAAATTAGTAGCATCTAGATAGCATTTCTTCAAGTTGCTATTACTGATAAAGCAATTATTAAAAATTGTAAAATACATAGCTTTGCACTTACATAACAAGTCAAAATCCTAACATTTTCTATACGACATACTATTTCACAAAATGTTTAGGTTCCAGTAAATATAATCATGTTGAAAAGAATATCATTTTATTAACCAGGCTACCTTTATGTTAGTTTAATGACTTTTTAATCTCCCAAATCTTTACTGGATGGTATCATTTGAACACGACCTAGAAAATATAGTAAACACTTAATAAATACGGGCAAAAGAAAATGTCGCCAAGTTTTCTATTGAAGAAATAGCTAACATTCTGCTTGTACATGTACTCCTTAAAATCCCTTAAATATTACAAAATATCCCTTACCTGTGAAGACAAGAGGGACCACGAGATCAGCAATTCTATTGTTGGATACTTTTACGTTTAAAATATAGCTTGATAAGAAAAACGAAATTACCAGAAAATGCAAAGTCAGTGGAAATTCACTTGATTTCTGGAATTCAAACTTGTAAAGAAATAAGATATTGTCACAGAACTGTTTCTGATACAATCTTTAAAGATGTATTTACCATTTCCCTTATAAGATTCTTACTATATTATCATGACTTTGCAGTAATACTTGGATCATTGAAACACAAATCAATTTCCAAGACTATTTGCCTAATAGTTGTCATACTGATAATTGTAAAATATTTTAATACGCAATGGTTAAAAACATAAGAAAATGATAATAAATGTTTAGAAAATAGCATTAGCTGACGTTAGCCACTTTCTACTATATAACAGTAAATAATGTAAAACTACAAGGCTATGGAATAAATTACAGTAGAATTTTATACAGAATACACAAATATAACCTTTGAAAAAAGTAAATATTAAGTATTTAAAAGGCAAATTAACAGTGTAGTATTAACAATGTGTACATTGTAATCTGCACAGTATTATAGTAAATACTGAGTATTTTAAAAGATACACTCAATGGAGAAAAAGTAATCAACAATATCAGTTCACATGCTCTTCTCAGTCTGGAAAAAAATATCTCATGTACTTATATAGATATTTCAGGAGAAAACAAGACTCTTGACTTTGGATTCATTTTCATATCTGTTAAACTATATTTAATTATATTTACTTTTCGAATTATCACTCGCATATGTGCTACAGTGATCAACTCTTATCTTGAATATTCCTTTCTCAATAACTATAGATTATCTAATCTCAACTTCATAGGAGACTTCATAGAAAATACTTTTTTTCCTATGGAAAAGAAAGTAGCTGGGACTACAGGCGCCCGCCCCCACACCCGGCTCCGTAGCCCAGGCTGGAGTGCAGCGGCGCGATATCCGCTCACTGCAAGCTCCCCAGCCTCCCGGGTTCACGCCATTCTCCTGCCTCAGCCTCCGGGATAGCTGGGATTACAGGCGCCCGCCCCTACACCCGGCTAATTTTTGTAGTTTTAGTAGAGGCGGGGTTTCACCGTGTTAACCAGGATGGTCTCAATCTCCTGACCTTGTGATCCGCCCGCCTCGGTCTCCCAAAGTGCTGGGAATACAGGCCTGAGCCACTGCGCCCAGCCAGGAAAAGAACATTTTAAAAAATCTTCTTCTAAGCCATTTTTTTCAATCAAATATTACAGATTATTTTCTTGACTGATCCAGTTAAAGGAGAGGTTTCTCCTTTAGATATTTCAGTCATGTTTAAGCACCATTGTGTAAACAGAACTTCTTCCTTGAGAAAAAAATTTAGATTTAAAACTGTGTAGTATTTAAAGTGTCTCCAATTAATTCACTAAAAGGCATTAGAAATACACTAACACAAGAAAATTTAATCTTCATAAGGGTACAAATGTCCTTTATTCCTTACAAAACCCAGAATAAAATTTTAATAAGCTGTTATTTTTCTTCTGTTATCTATAGAAATTATATAGATATACCAGATTGCAAAGAAGAGGAAATGTTGAAGCAATTGTATAAAAATGTATAAATAATTTATGCACATATGTCATTTGATCCTTCAAAAATTCTGTATAAAAGTTCATTTATTCTATTATAAGGATAGTAAGAAAGGATACCATGTGCATATAATACACATCTTAGCACTGCCTGTATAATGATTCACAGAGGAAGGTACAACTGCCCTATAAGGGAGTGTGCTAAAATACCCATATTATATATCCTCTTTGGATAGAAAATATGAGAATAGTTCTAGCATATCCCTGAGATAGTGAAAAATTAAATTAATCATTTTTATGCAACTATATTGCATTCATTAATGTCAGATTATCTCACTTAGTGGAAAGGGACAATGAAGCTAAATTTAGGAGCTGTAATCTCAGGCATCTTTTTTATGGCTCTACCTATAGTTGTTTCTATACAACTGGGTGACAAAGAGTCTCACTCTGACCCAGGCTGGAGTGCAGTGGTACAGTCAAGGTTCACTGTAGCCTCAGGCTCAAGCCTCCAACTTCAGCCTCCCAAGTAGCTGGGACCACAGGTGTGCACCACCACATCTAGCTAATTTTTTTTTTTTTATTTTTTGTAAAGATAGAGTCTCCCTATATTGTTCAGGCTTATCTTGAACTCCTGGGCTCAAGCAATCCTCCTGTCATGGCCCACAAAAGTGTTGAGATTACAGGCAGGAGCCACCATGCCTGGCCTGATTCATTATCAAATGGAGAAAAATGATAATCTCTCAGGTTATATCTAATTTTAAAATCCAAGATCAAGTGAGGGAAAACTTGGTGAGAGGAAAGTTTCTTTTAACATTAGCCAGTACCCAAGTTAGAAATCTATTTTTTAAAAGGAAAATTAAATTCTAAAACTGAAAAATGCCATGATTGAAATTAAGAATTCAATCGTTGATTTTGACAGTGGCCTAGAATAACAAGATAAAATTCCTGAAGTAAAAGATGGGTAAGAATAAAATATAGATTATGAAACAAAGAGAAAAAGTGATTTAAAAATAGAAATGGCATATAAAAGACAAGGGATATGATGAAAAGATTTAACATACATATACTTATAGTCACAGAAGAATATAAGAGAAAATATGAAGTAGAAGCAGTATTTGAAGGCATACTGCTATATCTTCTCTTAAACTGATAAAATATTATCAACCCACAGATATAAGAAGCTTTCAAAACTGCAAGTGAGATTAAAAACAAAGCAAATTAATACTGGGCACATGATAATAAAGCTGCTAACAGTGAAAAACAGAGTAAGTATACAAAGTAGCTAGAGAGAAAAAAAGACACACTAATTGAACAATAAACTTGACAGCCATCACTTCAAAAGAAGACCATGGAATGTCATCTTAAAAGTGCTGGCAAAAAATAACTTTCATTCAATACCCAAAACTGTTTCTCAAAAGTGATAGTAAAATTAAGACATTTCCAGATATATAAAAACTTAAAGGTTGCTTTACTAGCAGGCCACACTAAAGGAAATGTTAACGTCTTCAGAAGGAAAACGATCCCAGAAAGAAACACAAATAGGTGCTAACAAAACAATGATAATAATGTACTGTGTGTCTAGAATACATAATTAATTGAAAGGCATATCAGTAACAAAAATTAGGGTACAAGTAAATGGTATAATGATTCAAGGTCTTAGCATTGCCTGGAAGTAGTAAAAGTATTGATTTAATTGAGGTAATAAGTCAAGGATGTGTGTTAATAAAAGAGGAAGTAAAAGAGGAAATCAATAAAATAATTTGTAAAAGCGTATATAACTTAAAAAGATAACAGAGGTAGTGACATCAGCAAGATGCTGTTATAGGAATCCCCAGACCCTCCACAGATATAACTCAACAACAATACAAGGACCAACTCAACAACAATTAACTCAACAACAATTAACTCAACAACTCAACAACTAACTCAACAACAATACAAGGACCAATTCCCGTGGTGATAAGTGCAGAAACCAGTTAAGAGGATCCTGGGTTCCAAGCAAGTGTAAAACTAGCTGGGCACTTTTCTGGGGCACTTTTCCTATAGTTCCATCCAGCAGCACCATCCCATTCAAACAGGGGGAAACTTCCAGCTCCTGGCTTCTCCCTGAGAAGGGAAAGAGAAAGTAAAGTACGCATTCAATGTTCTGACTTTTCAGGGGGGCTGTCTTGCATATCTCAGAGCACTGATGGAGCCTGGCATATTCTAAATTCCTGAGGGCAGCTGAGAATAATAAAGAGCTGGGTGGTGGGCTGATGTTCCTCAGGACCTATGACACAGCACACAGAGCACAACTCAGCTCAGCACTCTCTCCCTCATGAAGGAAAGAGAAGAGTAAAATGCATCCAAATTTCCTGAATTTTAGTGGGCAGTCCAAGTTTCTGTCTCACTTGACTCCAGGCACTAATAGGATTCAGCAGAATCTGTAACTGAGGGCTTCTCAGAACCTAAAAGAGCTGAGTGAATACTGCTGCTCCAGAGGGCCCACAGTACAGCACACAGACACCACAGAGAGAAAAAGATTGGAGCTTTAAAAAAAAAAGCTGGCAGATCCCTCTAATTAGGAATTATACACACAAGTCCATAGAAGATGTATCCACAGAAAAGGTTTGAGAGGTCCCTAGAATCTCTAGCCAGCCTGATTAGTAAAAGATCTTTCCATGTACAAATCCAGGCCATAAAGACTGGGAGAGGTAGCTGGGGTGTTTTTTTGTTTTGTTTTGGTTTGGTTTGGTTTGGTTTTGGTTTTTTGAAATGTATAGATAACAAAACAAGGTAATAAGGAATATGAGAAAATAGGAAACATGGCCCAAATAGTGCATGCACACACACACACACATACACACACACACACTCCAGAAACCAAACCTAAAGAAATAGAGCTATATGAATTACTTGATAAAGTATTCAAAATAATTGTCATAAAGATGTTCAATGAGCTCAGGAAAATAATGCATAAGCAGAATCAGAATTTCAGCAGATAGAAAATATTTAAAAGAACTAAAAAGAAATTTTGGAACTGAAGAATACAATAATTGAACTGAAAATTTTACAGACATGTTCAACAGCAAACTCAATCAAGTAGAAGAATGAATCAGTGAACTCAAGGACACATCATTTGAAATTATCCAGATGAAGTAGCAAAAAGAACAAGAAATGAAAGCGTAAAGAAAGCCTAAGAAATTGATAGGACATCCTCGAACAGGCTGCTTTACACATTATGACAGTTTTAAAAGAAGAAGCAGTGAGATAAAAGGACAGACAGCTTATTTTTTAAAATTATGTCTGAAAACTTCCCAAATATGAGGAAAGAAATGGACATCAAGATTCAAGAAATATTAAGAATTTAGAAAGCAGCAAAAGAAAAATGACTCATTACATACAAGAGAACACCCCAACTCTACCAGTAGATTTCTCAGTAGAAACCTTGCTATCCAGAAAGGGGTGAGATGTTATACTGAAAGTGCTGAAAAGAAAAAGAACTGCCAGCCAAGAATACCAAATCCACCGAAGTTTTTCTTCAAAAATGAAAAAGCGATAAAGACCTTCCCAGTTAAACAAAAGCTGAAGGTGATCACAATTAGACCTGCCTTACAAGAAATGTTAAGAGGGAGTCTTTCTAGTTAAAATTAGGGGATGCTAAACAGAAATACATAGGTATTTTATTAAAGTATAAAGCTCACTAGTAAAGACAAATATATAGACAAAAACAGAATACTATAATACTGTAATGGTGGTACATAAGTCACTTTAAAATCTGATATTTTAAAATCTGGTTAAAACACAAAAGTACAGAAAAACTAACTATAAAAGAATGTTAATGTATACACAATATAAAAAGATGTATTTATGACATCAATAATATAAAATTCGGGTGGGGAGAAGTAAAAGTAATGAGTTTTGTTTTGTGATTGAAGTAAAGATGCTATCATTTTAAAATAGATTTTTATAAGAGTTTTAAAATGTAAGCCCCATGGTAACCACAGAGAAAATACTTATGGAAGATATACAAATGAAAACAGGAAAGGAACAAAAACATAGCATTACAAATCTCAATAAAACACAAAGGGAGACAGTAACAGAAGGAAAGAGGAGCAAAAAGTCTACAAGCTGCAAACAACAATTAACAAAGTGGCAACAGTAAGTCATGCCCTATCAATAATTACTTTAAATAAAAATAGAATAAACTCCCTCAATCAAAAGATACAAAGTGGCTGAACTGATTTTTTTAAAGACCCAATCACATGCTAACTACAAGAGATTTACTTTAGATTTAAAGACCTAGATAGGCTGAAAGTTAAAAGGATATTTTAAAAATTTCATGCAAATTATAACCAAAAGAGTGCAAATGTGAAAAGAGCTACTACATCAGACAAAATAGTCTTTAAGTCAAAAAGTGTCATAAGAGACAAAGAAGAACATTATATAGTGATAAAAGGTCAATTCACCAGAAAGACATAGCAATTATAAATATATATGCACCCAACATTAAAACACCTAAATATATGAGGCAAACATTCACAGAAATGGAGAAATAGATAGCAATACAATACAGTCAAGTGTTGTATAACAACGTTTCAACCAATAACAGACTACATGTACAAGAGTAGTCCCATAAGATTATAATGAAGCTGAAAAATTCCTATCACCTAGTGATGATGTAGCAGTCATAATGTTGTAGCACATTACTCACATGTTTGTGATGACGTTGGTGTAAACAAACCTATTGCACTGCCAGTCATATAAAAGTGCAAGATAGCACATACAATTATGTACTGTTATATACAGTATATAATACTTGATATAGATAATAAATGTTGCTGCTTTATGTATTTACTATACTTTTTAGTAGTATTTTACAATGTACTCTTTCTACTTATTAAAAAAATACATTAACTAAAACAAAAAAAATTCACCATAAAACAGCCTGAGGCAAGTCTTTAGAGAAGTATTCCAGAAGAAGACATTGTTATCATAGGAGATGAGAGCATCACATGTGTAATTATCCCAGAACACCTTCCAGTGGACAAGATATGGAGGTGAAAACGATATTGATGATTCTGACACAATACAGTCCTAGGCTAGTATGGGTGTTTATATCTTCATTTTTAACAACAACAACAACAACAAAAAACTAAGTAAAAGTGAAAAAAATAAAAAAAATTCAAAATCAAAAAAAGCTTGTAAAATAAGGATATAAAGAGAAAATATTTTTGTACAGCTGTACAATGTGTTTGTGTTTTAAGCTAAGTGTTATTGCAAAAGAGTCAAAAGGTTTAAAAATTTTAAGTTTATAAAGTTAAAAAGTTGTAGTAAGCTAAGGTTAATTTATTACTGAAGAAAGAAAAAAAATTGAGACAGAGTCTCACACTGTTGCTCAGGCTGGAGTACAGTGGCATGACCATGGCTCACTGTAGCCTTGACCTGCTCAACTCAAGGATCCTCCCACCTCAGCCTCCTGAGTAGTTGGAACTACAGGTGTGTGTCACCATAGCTAGCTAATTTTCAAAAATTATTTTCTAGAGACAGGGTCTCACTATATTGCCCAGGTTGGTCTTGAACTCCTGGGCTTAAGTGATTCTCCTTCCTCAGCTTCCCAAAGTGCTGAGATTACAGGCATGAGCCACCATGACCAGCCTATAAAAAGAAAATTTTTGATAAATTGAGTGTAGCCTAAATGTATAGTGTTTTAAAGTCTACATTAGTGCACAGTAATGTCCTGGGCCTTCACATTCACTCACCATTCACTCTTTGACTCACCCAGAGAAATTTCCAGCTCTGCAACCTCCATTCATAGGGTAAGTACCCTATTCAGGTGTACCATTTTAAAAATCTATACAATGGTTTTACTGTACCTTTTAGATGTTTAGATATGTTTAGGTATACAAATACTTACCATTGTATTACAATTCCCTATAGTATTCAGTACAGTTAACATATGTACAGGTTTGTAGCCTAGAAACAATAGATCATGTAGCCTAGGTCTATAGTAGGCTATACTATCCAGATTTGTGTAAATATTTAAGTACACTCTCATGTTTGCACAGTGATGAATTCCTAGAATGATACAATTCTCAGAATGTATCTCCATCAACAAGTGATATGACTGTAGTAGGAGATTTTGGTACCCTACTTTCAATAAGGAATAGAACATTCAGACAGCAAATCAGTAAGGAAGCAGAGGACTTGAACAACACTATAGCTGAAATGGAACTGACAGACATATACAGAAAATTCCACCCAACAGAAGCAAATACACAGTCTTCTCAAACATACTCAGAGCATTTTCCAGGATAAATCACACGTCAGGTCACAAAACAAGTCTTAACAAATTCAAGAAGGTTGAAATCTTACTGAATATCTTTTCTGACCACAGTGGAATAAAACTGGAAATCAATAGTGGAATTAAAACTGGAAAATCTGCAAATACGTAGAAATTAAACAACAGAATTTTGAATGACTAGTAGGTCAAAGGGGAAATCAAAAGATAAATTAGAAAATATGTTAAGATAAACAAAAATGAAAACACAACACATCAGAACTTACAGGATACAATAAAAGCAGTACTAAGAAGGAAGATTAAGCTGGGCAAGCTCAGTGGCTCACGCCTGTAATTCCAGTGCTTAGGGAAGCCAAGGCACAAGGATCACTTACAGGGAGCTATGATTGTGCCTCTGTATTTCAGCCTGGGCAACACAGCAAGACCTTGTCTCTTAAAAATGAAAACAAAACAAAGAAGGGAGTTGTAAATGCCTACACTAAAAATGAAGAAAGAAGAAAGATCTCAAATAAAAAACTTAACAACTCAAGCAACTAGAAAAAAAAGGACAAATGAGGAAGCCCAAAGCAAAGGGAGGAAATACTATAATAAAGATTAGAGCAAAAATAAATGGAAAAAAAGTTTAAATTAAGTTTTTAAACTTAGTTGAATTTTTGAAAAAACAACAAATTTGACAAGCCCTTAGCTAAACTAA
>NW_012107742.1:610301-613424 GCF_000951045.1 Mandrillus leucophaeus | reverse complement strand
ACCGCATGTTCTCACTCATAGGTGGGAAATGAACAATGAGAACACTTGGACACAGGGTGGGGAACATCACACACCAGGGCCTGTTGAGGTGTGGGGGATTGGGGGAGGGATAGCATTAGGAGAAATACCTAATGTAAGTGATGAGTTGATGGGTGCAGCAAACCAACATGGCACACATGTATACCTGTGTAACAAACCTGCACATTGTGCACATGTACCCTAAAACTTAAAGTATAATAAAAATAATAATAAGAAATAAAAATAAATATTGATCCCTACCTCACAACAATGATAAAAATATGTGTATTCCAAATGGATTATAGATGCAATGTAAACAATGAAATAAAAGATACCACAGAGAATTATCTTTATGAAATAGGATCAGAAGCAAAAACTGATAAATTGAGTTTAACCAAAATTACAACTTTCTATTCACCAAAAGACAAATAGAATTAAAAACAAGCCATGAGGTTGAAAACTACTTAAAAAAAAAGGAGTTATGTTCAGAATATAAGATTTGTTTAAGTAATAAGAAAAACACAAGATAAAGAAAGAAAGAAAGTTTTATGGAAGCAAAAAAGAAGAGAAAAAAGAAAAGAAAAACAACAGACTAGAGAAATAGGAGATTTGAACAGCTATTGCACAAAATAAGGTATAAAAATTGCCAAAATAAAATAGAAAGGTACTCAACTTCATTTAAACATAAAATAATTTCAAAATGAGATTACAAAACTTGCCCAGTAAAATGGCTAACATGAAAATAACCTGACAAATGTAGAGATGATGTGGAGTAGCAGAAAGCCTTATACACTACTAGGAATGTAAATAGGTAAAAACATCTTGGAAAATTGGTTGGTGTTAGCTACAAAAGACAAAGATACACACATATTCTGTGACCCACAAACACAACTCTTAGGTAAAAACCTAAGAGAAATCTGTGTACATGGGCATCAAAGAAATGTGCAATATATTTATGATGGCATTATTTGAAATAGACATTGAGGCACAATGCAAATTCCTGAACAGTAGAATAAATAATATATAGTATATTTATGAAATAGTACTAGAAATAGAATTAAATGAACTACAACTACATGTAACAACATGGATAATTTCACAATGAGTGATAAATATAAATAACACACAAATGCACAGACAATACACGTTGTGCAATTCCAATTAGAATACGTTCCCAAAACAGGCCCAGAATAAACACAGATATAAAAGGCAAATGTGCAGTTACACTGGAGGAAAAACAAGGGAAGTGATTTGGCAAGTGCACGTGAGGGGCTTCAGCGATGGAGGCAATAGATGTTTTCACTTTCATACAATTTATGGAGCTTTATTATTTCAGCCTCTGCACATTTGTTTATGTGTTATAGGTTAAATAATAGTAAAATGTTTTCTAAATGTTCGTATTACCAAAAATAAAGAAGGTGAATACAGTGAAAATTTACTAGAAATTACAATCCTGTTAATATGCATTGAATAATGCAGCATACAACGAAGGAAGGCAATATATATTACTTTGATGTCCTGTAATTCCAAAAGACTTTAGTTAAAATGGATATGTAAAAAGAGGTAAAATTTTAACCCAGGGAAATTTGATTCTTAGAAATAAATTTACGAAGAAGTTGATAGAGAAAAACAATACGAAAATTAAACAAAAGGATGTTATACACTAACCTTTGCAAAGGATTCCTCAGTTGTCTGCAGCTGATCTTCTCTGTCCCTAGAGTCAGGTAAACTGGGGCTGAAGGCCATGAGGTCGGTCTTGGGTGGGCCCTCACCAGAGCACACCCTCGGCCTCCTCTGCTGCGAGTAGGACCAGCTCCCCACCGCGCTGGAGCACACCAGTGTGGGCTTGCCCGGAGCGCATGCGCCCTCGGTGGGCGGTGCCGAGCACCGCAGCGCGGTGTACAGCAGCAGCGTGAGCACCAAAAGGCTGGACACCGCGCAGATGGCGATTATCAGGTACACGTTGACATCCACCAGCGCAGCCTCGGGACCCACAGCGCCCGACAACGCCCGTGAGGAGGCCTTTGGCGCCTGTCCACTCTCCACAAGTGACACCAGCACGGTGGCCGTGGCCGTCAGTGCGGGCTTGCCGTGGTCCTTCACCAGTACCAGTAGGCGGTGGCGCGGAGCGTCCGCTTCGTCCAGGACACGCGTCGTGCTGATCTCGCCCGTGTACAGCCCCACGCGGAACGGGATGCGCGTGCCACCAGTTCCCGGCTGCAGCTCGTACGAAAGCCACGCGTTGTAGCCTGAGTCAGCGTCCACCGCGCGCACCTTTGCCACCACGTGGCCCGCACCCACCGACCATGGCACCAGCTCGTTCACTGAGCCGATGCCACCCGCCCGAGGCGCTAGCAGTGCTGGCGCGTTGTCGTTCTCGTCCAGCACGAACACCTGCAGCGTCACGTTGCTGCCCAGAGATGGCACGCCCGCGTCGCGCGCGCTCACCTGGAACTGCAGCAGCTCCAGCTCCTCGTGGTCCAGCGGTTGCAGCGCGTACACCTTGCCGCTCTCCGCGTGCACTGACACGTAGCTCGACAGCGCGCGCTCGCCCACCCGCCGCTCCACCAGCGAGTAGGACACCAGCGCGTTCTCCTGCGCGTCCGCGTCCCGCGCAGACACAGTGAAGATGTGGCAGCCCGGCGGGTTGTTCTCTTTCACGAACACTGTGTACTCGGGCTGTGCGAACGCTGGCGCGTTGTCGTTCACGTCAGCCACCTCCACAGAAACACTGGCCGTGGCCCACAGCGAAGGCGAGCCCCCGTCCCGCGCGGTCACCACCAGCTCATAGGCCGACACGTTCTCGCGGTCCAGGGCACTGTCCAGCACCAACGAGTAGTAATTCTTGAAGGTGGACACCAGCTTGAAAGGGACGTGGGACGTCAAGGAGCAGGTGACCAGCCCATTGACACCCATGTCTTTGTCGGACACGCTGATCAGGGCGATGACTGTACCCAGTGGAGCGTCCTCTCTAATTGGAAGTGATAAAGACTTGAATTCCAAATCTGGGACATGATCGTTGTTGTCTTCTACTTCCACAATAACTCTACAATGGCCAGAAAGTGGGAGCTGTCCCTTATCAATGCCCTCTACAATAATTTCATA
>NW_012107742.1:588158-610251 GCF_000951045.1 Mandrillus leucophaeus | reverse complement strand
TGTTTATGTGTTATAGGTTAAATAATAGTAAAATGTTTTCTAAATGTTCGTATTACCAAAAATAAAGAAGGTGAATACAGTGAAAATTTACTAGAAATTACAGTCCTGTTAATATGCATTGAATAATGCAGCATACAACGAAGGAAGGCAATATATATTACTTTGATGTCCTGTAATTCCAAAAGACTTTAGTTAAAATGGATATGTAAAAAGAGGTAAAATTTTAACCCAGGGAAATTTGGTTCTTAGAAATAAATTTACGAAGAAGTTGATAGAGAAAAACAATACGAAAATTAAACAAAAGGATGTTATACACTAACCTTTGCAAAGGATTCCTCAGTTGTCTGCAGCTGATCTTCTCTGTCCCTAGAGTCAGGTAAACTGGGGCTGAAGGCCATGAGGTCGGTCTTGGGTGGGCCCTCACCAGAGCACACCCTCGGCCTCCTCTGCTGCGAGTAGGACCAGCTCCCCACCGCGCTGGAGCACACCAGTGTGGGCTTGCCCGGAGCGCATGCGCCCTCGGTGGGCGGTGCCGAGCACCGCAGCGCGGTGTACAGCAGCAGCGTGAGCACCAAAAGGCTGGACACCGCGCAGATGGCGATTATCAGGTACACGTTGACATCCACCAGCGCAGCCTCGGGACCCACAGCGCCCGACAACGCCCGTGAGGAGGCCTTTGGCGCCTGTCCACTCTCCACAAGTGACACCAGCACGGTGGCCGTGGCCGTCAGTGCGGGCTTGCCGTGGTCCTTCACCAGTACCAGTAGGCGGTGGCGCGGAGCGTCCGCTTCGTCCAGGACACGCGTCGTGCTGATCTCGCCCGTGTACAGCCCCACGCGGAACGGGATGCGCGTGCCACCAGTTCCCGGCTGCAGCTCGTACGAAAGCCACGCGTTGTAGCCTGAGTCAGCGTCCACCGCGCGCACCTTTGCCACCACGTGGCCCGCACCCACCGACCATGGCACCAGCTCGTTCACTGAGCCGATGCCACCCGCCCGAGGCGCTAGCAGTGCTGGCGCGTTGTCGTTCTCGTCCAGCACGAACACCTGCAGCGTCACGTTGCTGCCCAGAGATGGCACGCCCGCGTCGCGCGCGCTCACCTGGAACTGCAGCAGCTCCAGCTCCTCGTGGTCCAGCGGTTGCAGCGCGTACACCTTGCCGCTCTCCGCGTGCACTGACACGTAGCTCGACAGCGCGCGCTCGCCCACCCGCCGCTCCACCAGCGAGTAGGACACCAGCGCGTTCTCCTGCGCGTCCGCGTCCCGCGCAGACACAGTGAAGATGTGGCAGCCCGGCGGGTTGTTCTCTTTCACGAACACTGTGTACTCGGGCTGTGCGAACGCTGGCGCGTTGTCGTTCACGTCAGCCACCTCCACAGAAACACTGGCCGTGGCCCACAGCGAAGGCGAGCCCCCGTCCCGCGCGGTCACCACCAGCTCATAGGCCGACACGTTCTCGCGGTCCAGGGCACTGTCCAGCACCAACGAGTAGTAATTCTTGAAGGTGGACACCAGCTTGAAAGGGACGTGGGACGTCAAGGAGCAGGTGACCAGCCCATTGACACCCATGTCTTTGTCGGACACGCTGATCAGGGCGATGACTGTACCCAGTGGAGCGTCCTCTCTAATTGGAAGTGATAAAGACTTGAATTCCAAATCTGGGACATGATCGTTGTTGTCTTCTACTTCCACAATAACTCTACAATGGCCAGAAAGTGGGAGCTGTCCCTTATCAATGCCCTCTACAATAATTTCATAGGATTTGCTTTCTTCAAAATCAATATATCCCTTTACAATAATTTGTCCAGTAATTGGATCTATGTGAAACTTGGATTTCACATTTGGCGAAACATCATTTGAGAATGAATAAACAATGTCCCCATTCAATCCTTCGTCTAAATCTGAGGCGTTAAGTTTAATTACCAGTGTTCCATTAGGAACATTTTCTGGTAATCTCACCTTATAAAGGGTTCTGTCAAAAGCTGGGGCATTGTCATTGGCATCCAGTACTGTGATGAGTAACTGAATAGTGCCAGTCAACTCGGGTTTGCCTCCATCAGTGGCTGTGAGCACTAAAAATATCTCCGGAGCTTCTTCTCTGTCTAAAGATTTCCATAGTATAAGCCCAAGACCTTTTACCAGCTCATCATCAGATGGTTTTTCCAGAGAAAAGTATTCATTTGGGCTCAGTCTGTAAGTGAGCAGGGCGTTCTCCCCGATATCGGCATCCGAGGCGCCCTCTAGTGGAAACCGAGAGTCAAGCGGCCTGGATTCCGCTATGGACAGGTTCTTTTGTGTTGCTGGGAACACCGGCGGGTTATCGTTAATGTCCCTCACCTCCACGTCCACATGGAAAACCTGCAGCGGCCCGTCCACGATCACCTCCAGATGGATGCTACACTCCGAGCTCCGCCCACACAGCTCCTCGCGGTCGATCCGAGAATTCACAAACAAAATGCCATTCTGCAGATTTACCTCCAGAAGATCTCCGCGGCCCTTGGACGCCACCCGGAACAGGCGCGGCACCAGCTCCGCCAGCTCCAGCCCCAGGTCCTGTGCGATGCGGCCCACGAAGGTGCCGTGTTTGGCCTCCTCGGAGACCGAGTAGTGGAGCTGACCGTTCCCTGCCTCCCAGGTTGCGAGGAGAAGAAGCAAGAGCAGCAGACGCCGGGATTCCTGGCCGCTTCCCCAGGAAAACTCCATCTTTAGTGCACAGTGTTTTGTTCTGATTAAATATCGTTTCTCAAAGTCAAGAGAAATCTTTTGATCGGTCGGTCAAGTGCAGCTGCATCCTCCATATTTCAGACTCCAAAGACTGCATATAGTTCCTTCCAGTAAGAATAGAAGGAATTTTCCCCTCTTCTTTCTTCTCTCATGTATTTTGTGGTAAAGAGCGACATCATGTGGCTCCAAACCGTAAGTAGCAATTGTGGAAATCCACAGACACTCTACTATAAACTACTTGGTTTTATTTATTCTTTCAGCCGTTTTGGAAAATAGGAATACATTTTGTACTATTGTGGTACACATTGTACCACTGATTGATTGAGTGTGGTCCTTAGTTTCACCACAGGGGCACCTTTTACTTCAGTAGAAATAATTTTTTCAACACAGGCTTTAAGTATTACAGAGACCTAACTACACACTTTGTAAACATGTAACCGTAAAGTGTTGATTACAAAAATCCATTAAAGATTCCTGTATTCCCAAGAATTCCAGGGTTTTTTATTAATGATAACACCCTCTTCGCCCTAGTATTTTTGGTGTTGTAGACTTAAGGGGACTGGTCTCTAGGGAACTTCTAATCCCAAGAACAAGCTATTGAAAGGGAAATTTTCAGATGTTTTATAAAAGAATCAAAGACCATCAGCATTTAATTAAATGTCTTCCTTGAGTCATGTCACGGCTGAAAGTGCAAGGAAGCAGGAAGTTATAGCAAATAGCTTGCATGGAAAAGCATTCCAAATAATTTTATTCATTGGAACTCATTTGCTCCCATGAGCGATGCTGGTATTCTCATTTTGACTCTTACAGTTTATAAGTGCTTGCTTGTTCTCCAATAGGTAATGTGCCTAAGCTTCTATTTTCTCCTATAGTGCTTATATATTTTAGCCAAACTGAATATTTCCTGCTTCCAATAACATTTTTCAATAAACAAACATGTTCATTTTGTCCTGTCTATAAGTAATCCACATCATTTCTAAACTCTTCTAAAGCCAATTTTTATAACCACTTAAAAGTTCCCTGACCCATGAAGAATGTCATGATTAAACCAATTAAACAGGTATTTTTTCTTCTTTTACAAACTGCAGCACCAGGGTAGAATCGTGTGGGCCATTTATTACATTAATTTATCTCATAAGCATTTGAGTATGTGTGTCCTTTTTTGGAATATATATTTTAAAGGGAATAGTTGTATCTTAATTGTTTAATAGCTCAAAGGGACTTACTTAATATTTGCTAAATATTTACCCTGTAGAAAAGATTTGGTTTCCTTCCATTTCCTAATAAAATGCATTAATTTAAGGTGATCGCATAGCTAGTTGGGAAAATGTGGTGTTTCGGCAGCCTGTATAATTTTCTAAAGACACAAAAAAAGTCTCTAGACATTTCCCCAATTAAGATGTATTTCAAGTTCCATGTTGAAAACTTGGGTTTTAGCTTAATTTTTATTCTAATTCTTGGTAATCACGATCTTTGAATCATCCTGGGTATTAATGGGGAATGAAGACTTCCCAATAAATAAACCACAATACATTTATTCTTACATAAAAAATTTAATATATAAAGACATAATGGTAGCTATTTAAAAACTTTCTTTGCCTCCTGTATTCATAAAGTTCTTCTCATCCTGTTTGTCTAAACAAAAAATCAATCTAGTGAGAATAGCTTTATGCTCCCTCTCTATCGAAGAGCTACATTCACACAAACACACACACACAAAAATCAAAACAACAACAAAAAAAAAACCCCACCAACTTTCTGAATCAAACAGAAACCAGAGTACTTTCACTATTTGGGGACCCAAACTAGATTTTTACAAAATGATCATTGACATCAAGCACATTGGAAAAAAAGAGGAAGAATTCCATTTTCACACATTTCATTTGTAATATTTTCATTTGCCAGGTATTTTAATGTACAGATGGGGAATGCAGCAGAATAGAAAAGGATGTTTATTTGGTAGCTATTCAATATTTATTTGGCATAGCATCAATATATCTGCGAAGCAAAAATTCCAAAGTCTTCAAAATGTCTTTGCCAAGAGTCTTGTTAGACAAGAATTTCAAGAGGCAAGCTGGATTTGAAGATTGAAGTTCCATATCTGGGAGGACAAGTACTTTGGCTGACTCTATTATATTCAAGAAGCTGATAATAGAACTAAATTTTTAAAATATTGACCTGAGTTGGACACACTATGGCTACTACTTCATGGACAAGGGAGCAACAAAGGATAGTGGCAAAAAAGGAAATAAAGAAAATGAAAGTCGGGAGAAGGAGAAGGGTCAAGAAAAGTATCTATTTTACATGTTAGACCTCCCACACTGTCAATGAGTATTGACCAGGTTTCAGCTGGTTACTATTTCTCTCCAGTGGTAGGGAAACTTAAATGGGAGTCCAACTAATTGCTAGAGGAGATAACCAAATGTGTAGGGGCAGTGATTAGAAAAAAGTCTAACTTCAATTTTATTTGGTTCTGGTTATTTGGAGTTTTCTACTTACTGCATGGCACACATTAATAGGCAGGATGCTATTCAGAGAAGGTAACCAGTAATAACATTAAAACATTGGCTTATCAAACTTATTTCATATTGACATCCTTAGTATGGTATGTAAAAGACACTAATGAATAAAAAGTTTTGCTAGTAGGGATAGTTTTAAAATTAGATACCATAATTATTTTCAAGATATTGTTCAGATTGAAAATTATTGTTAACAAGGTTTAAAACATTCTTTTAAAATGAATATATAAATATACTACAGAGCTATTAAATTTTCACTTCATATTGATATTTGAGTTATTAGTAATAAATAAATTTGAACACATAATACAGTAGTATTATTAAAGTAGTATTAAATAAAGTAGTGATAAACTAAAGATGAACAAAAATACAATTCTAAATGCAATTGTTATTCTCGATTTTTCTCCCAACTGGGAAATCAACAAACAATAAACAGTATTGCCAAATAAGAGCACAAGGCCTAAAATGAATCACATTCAAGTGAAAAAGAAGGATTGACACTCCAAACAAATGAATAAGAGAATAAAAGAGGTTCCATAAAAGACAACAGGTGTAATGATCTAATTTTTGAAACTGAAGGTGGAAAAGCATAATCAATAGGGAATTATAAGCACTTAGGTGAACTCATAAAATGAGCAAGTAACATTCGTACTAACAGGTAGTAAGTAGGAAGTCCAAATGAAAAGTGGCAAAAGATATTGAAGAAGCATTGTGTAGGGAGGGATAAGTATAAAACGAGTCGAAATCAAATTCTCTAAATAATGAAACTCATCTAAGAAAAAATATTTGTCTTATACCCAGGCATTTAGCAATAAAATAATCCTACTACTGCACCTGCTAACAAACAAAATTACAAGTGTGGATCTCATGACTTACTGCTGATTTGGTTCAAAAATTAGCAACAAAAATCTTAGCATTTTAACCACAAAACCAAAAAACTGGAAAAGTCTAATTATGAATCACATAATTCATACTTAACTATTAACGTATTTCCAAAATAGTGGAAACATTGAGGAATGAAAAGACATTTTGGAAAGAATAAATAAAAATTACTCACTTTGACTGAGTGATCAACATCCACATCCTGTTTCTCCTCTCTATCCCGGCTAATTGGACAAGGAGGAAGGCTAGGGCTAAAAGCCATGAGGTCGGTCTTGGGCAACTCCTCTCCAGAGCACATCCTCTGCTGCCTCTGCTGCGAGTATGACCAGCTCCCCACCGCGCTGGAGCACACCAGCGTGGGCTTGCCCGGCCCACACGCGCCTTCGGTTGGCGGCGCAGAGCACCTCAGAGCAGTATATAGCAGCAGTGTGAGCACCAACAGACTAGACACTGCGCAGACGGCGATGATCAAGTACACGTTGACATCCACCAGTGCAGCCTCAGGGCCGGTGGCGCCAGCGGACGCCCGGGACGAGGCCTTGGGTGGCTGGCCACTCTCCACCAGCGACACCAGCACAGTAGCTGTGGCGGTCAATGAGGGTTCACCGTGGTCCTTCACCAGCACCAGTAGGCGGTGGCGCGCGGCATCCACCTCGTCCAGGGCACGCGTCGTGCTGATCTCGCCCGTGTACAGCCCCACGCGGAACGGGATGCGCGCGCCACCAGTCCCCGGCTGCAGCTCGTACGAAAGCCACGCGTTGTAGCCTGAGTCAGCATCCACTGCACGCACCTTCGCTACCACGTGGCCCGCACCCACTGACCGCGGCACTAGCTCACTCACTGCACCACCGATGCCACCCACCCGAGGCGTCAGCAGTGCTGGCGCGTTGTCGTTCTCGTCCAGCACGAACACCTGCAGCGTCACGTTGCTGCCCAGAGATGGAACGCCCGCGTCGCGCGCGCTCACCTGGAACTGCAGCAGCTCCAGTTCCTCGCGGTCCAGCGGTTGCAGCGCGTACACCTTGCCGCTCTCCGCGTGCACCGACACGTAGCTCGACAGCGCGCGCTCGCCCACCCGCCGCTCCACCAGCGAGTAGGACACCAGCGCGTTCTCCTGCGCGTCCGCGTCCCGCGCAGACACAGTGAAGATGTGGCAGCCCGGCGGGGTGTTCTCCCTCACGAACACCGTGTACTCGGACTGTGCGAACGCTGGCGCGTTGTCGTTCACGTCGGCCACCTCCACAGACACGCTGGCGGTGGCCCACAGTGAAGGCGAGCCCCCGTCCCGCGCGGTCACCACCAGCTCATAGGCCGACACACTCTCACGGTCCAGGGCGCTGTCCAGCACCAACGAGTAGTAATTCTTGAAGGTGGACACCAGCTTGAAGGGGACGTGGGGCGTCAGGGAGCAGGTGACCTGTCCATTGACACCTGAGTCACGGTCAGACACACTGATCAGGGCGATGACTGTGCTAACTGGCGAGTCTTCTAATACAGGTAAAGATAGTGATTTAATAACTAACTCAGGTAAATTATCATTGATGTCCACAATTTCGAGTAGAACCGTGCAGTGATCTGACATTGGAGGATTTCCTTTATCCGTGGCTTCTACCTGGATTTCATATGACTTACTTTCCTCGAAATCTATGTTACCCTTTACACTGATTTGTCCATTGACTGGATCTAAATGGAATTTTGACAGAATATCTGTTGACATGTCCGTATTGAAAGAATATACGATATCCTTATTTACTCCTTCATCCAAATCTGTGGCGTTAACGGTCACCACTAGGGTACCATTTGGTGCATTTTCGAATAATCTGACTTTATAGATCGTCCTCTCAAACGCTGGGGCGTTGTCGTTTACATCTAAAACAGTGATCTTTAGTTGAGTCGTGCCAGTGAGCTCTGGTTTCCCACCATCAATTGCTGTTATTAGTAAATAATGCTTAGGAGTGTCCTCTCGATTTAAATTTTTTTTCAACACGAGTCCAAGGGATTTAATTTCCTCATCATTTCTTTTAACGTTCAAGGTAAAATATTCAGTGGAATCAAGACTGTAAGTCAACAACGAATTAGTTCCGATATCTGCATCTGATGCGCCCTCTAGCGAAAACCGAGAGCCAGGCTGTCGGGATTCGGAAATAAACAGATTCTTTACAGCCATTGGAAAAACTGGCGCGTTGTCATTAATGTCCTTCACTTCCACGTCCACATGGAAAACCTGCAGCGGCCTGTCCACTATCACCTCCAGGTGGATGCTACACTCCGAGCTCCACCCGCACAGCTCCTCGCGGTCGATCCGAGAATTCACAAACAAAATGCCATTCTGCAGATTTACCTCCAGAAGGTCCCCGTGTGTTTTGGACGCCACCCGGAACAGGCGCGGCACCAGCTCCGCCAGCTCCAGCCCCAGGTCCTGCGCGATGCGGCCCACGAAGGTGCCGTGTTTGGCCTCCTCGGGGACGGAGTAGTGGAGCTGGCCACTCCCCACCTCCCAGGCTGCGAGGAGCAGAAGAGAAAGCAGCAGGCACTGGGCTCCAGGATCTTCTCGCCAGGAGAATATTGCAAGCATTTTCCAAATATTAGATTGCCTTTACATTGATCCAAACTTTAAAAATAATTCGAGTTCCCTATCTTCATTTCTTAAACTCCTCGGTGTTAAATTTTAGAGAGGATGAAGCAAAGCAGTATCTGAATACGTAATGCACGCTGTGTTTTATGGAGAAAGACTTTGTGGTGGACAGCGACATCATGTGGCTAAATGTGTAAGTATTAAATATGTAAATATATCTTCTTTTCCTTGTATGTCGTTTGAACGTTCCCAAAATTTGTAGTTTCAGTTGTAATATCCTTCGGTCACTCCTCAAAGTCCTTATATTTTACCTAAATATTTCCTTAGAACTTTTATACTAATTCACTATCAATTGTGCTAATTCATGACATATAGTAAAATACTGTGATTCCTGTTTTAACAGTGGACATCTATTGGAAATGTTTCCCACGTGACAGCCACTTTTCTACTTGTCTTAATGGAATTATCCCGTTAAACTCTCACAATCCTCTGAAATAAGTTTTAATATTATTCACTTTTTATAAACACATAGAGGTTAAGTAAAACAATATTAACTGTTGGTACGATGGGATTTCAATCTGATTCAAGACAACTTACCATTAACCTCTTTACCTCCCAAGCTACATTTTACAGAAAAATCAGATCCTTTCAGATTTATGATCATCAAAACATTGAGACATTTAAGTATTTAAAAGTGTGTGTGTGCTGTGTATATTAAAACATACATGTATCTATTTTATATTATTACAGCAACTGTTAATTTTTTAAAATATGTACATTTATGTTTTTTTAATTTGTAGAATGTCTATAATTCCCTCCCATGCCCCTTTTTCAAGAACTATGGCCTCATCAACTATCTTGACTGTTACTTACATAAAGATTTCAGAAGTCAGTCCTTTACAGAGAAATTCAAACAGGAAATTTTTTTCCTATTGTGGGAATGTGATTTGTATATTTGCTACATTCATATCACATCAATTAAGAATATATTAGGTTTAATTTTCTCCACACTCTTTATGTATTTGAATTTACCTGTATATACTAAAATGTTAGCAATATAAAATAATTATGTTTTTGATTATCTCCACTCCTGATGAATTTCTAGATTCCAGCTTCTTTAAAAGTTGTTACTTGAAAGAATTGATGATTTAACCAATCAGTGAAGGGAGAAAAGTAACCTAGGAACATAAGTCAGTATTTATTCAACATATTTAACGCTAAGTAATAAAACATTCTAAAGATCTCTGTGAATTCAGTGAGAAGCATGAATTCTCTCAGCATTTGGAAGTGGGGCAAAGAAAATTCATGGAAAGAGGTCAAATTTAGAGAAATAAAAGAATGTACAAATTTTTGCTTATAGCCAGACCATTTCAAAATAAAATCAAACATGTGATTTAAATATTTGGGGGAAAAGTTTTCATTTCAGCTTTTGTTTCCTGTGTACTCATTAAATGGAAGCCAGGACTGCAACTTACTCAGATTTTATTATTCATATTTAGAATAGGATAAATTATCAATTGTTGTTTTTGTGAATAAATAAATTAATATTTTGAATTAATTTTTTCAAGCAAGATCAATAAAAATGTAAGTTAAATTAATGATATTTGTTAATATCAAACTTACATAATTTCTAACTGATTCTATTGTGCTATATTATGAAGTAAGTAAACATTTAAGAATTATTTCTGAAAAGCATGGAACTAAGAAATAATTATAGCTATTAATATTCCAGTTACCACTTTGCTGAATTTTGAAAGATGGTAGCTAGTTTGAAAATGAGAGATAAACTTAAAATTTTTTAATTTCATGGACTTTATATTAATGAGATGTCTTTGACAACTTATTGTAATACTATGCTTTTCAGTACCTTTAAGAGTTATATTCATTGTGGAATGGGATGTCACATGGGAATTTATAACAGAGTAGACTCCATACTGATTATTAAGAGATAAAGGTAATATTAAAGGAAATACAATTTTAAAAGATTGAGCCATTTTGTAGATAAAGTATCAGTGAATAGTTTCTACTACCACCTAGACATCTCTTAGACAACCAAGAAAAAAATGTAAATAAGAATTAAAAAAAAAAAAACCTATAGAGCAACAGGTTGTGATTCCTGGAGATCTGGACATATGTGAATATAATTTTAAAAGCGTATCATTTACGCTTTTAACATAGTGGTCAAGTATAACTTGGAAATGGATATTCTGACCTAACTATGGAATGGCTAAAGGTACGATCACTAATGGAAGTTATTTCTATGATTTATCAATATACACGTATATTTAGAATAAACAGCAAATAACTAAGAACCAAGCAGTAGAGGACTGTTTAAGACAGTTATTTTATTGCAATACATCTTCTTTGGTTGGAAAAGCTAAAAAAATTCTTTCCAAGGGTAGCATTTACTTGTAGAGTTCAGTGTTTTAATTACCCAAAATAAATGTTTCAAATGAAAATGTAGTCATCCAAGACCAGGCCTCACCTTTTGGAAAAACTCCAATTCCATTAGGAATATGGATGCTTCCAGGTAAAATTGAGTGAGCTCACATTAATAGAAAATGTATTCCCATGCATAGAATTAGACGCCAGAAAAAGGTAGTCATTCTCTGCAGTGAGAGGCCTGCACACATTGGCCTAATGATAATGATACTGAAAGGATGATTTATCAACCATTAACATAAAGACTGGGTAGTCTCCACTTAAATGAAGAAAAAGTCCCACCACCTGAATGACCTCAGTGTGATTTTTAAATGTTAAGATTTTCAAATTAAACAAAATAGAGAGGGTCTCTTTTCTCAATACTCTCTATTTTTGCCTGATAACTCAAAAATTTTATCAGTGTGAAATCTTTATATCAAATAATGGGTTATTTTACTTATAAAAAAACATACTTAAGATTAGCAATTATTCCTAAGTGCTGTCATTTTGTTGTAACAACCTGTGCTACATACTTTTGGAAATTCTGGCATTAAAATATCCACTCAGTCTACTTTCAAAAACAAATAAAAAGGTCAGGTGCGGTGGCTCACTCCTGTAATCCCAGTACTTTGGGAAGCCTAGGAGGGTGGATCACTTGAGGCCAGGAGTTTGAGATCAGCCTGGCCAACATGGTGAAACCCCGTCTCTACTAAAAAGAAAAAAAAAAAGCCGGGTGTGGTGGTGGGCGCCTGTAATCCCAGTTACTCAGGAGGCTGTGAGGCAGGAGAATCACTTGAACCCAGGAGGCAGAGGTTGCAGTGAGCTGAGATCACACCACTGCACTCCAGCCTGGGTGACAAAGCAAGACTCTGTCTCAACAACAACAACAACAACAACTAAAGAAAAAAGAAAAATATAGAAAAAAATGTAACTTATTAACTGTTACATAGACAAGGGCATTGTTGATCCAAAGCTAGTTTGAAAATCTAAGAAATGTCCAGGATATAGGTTATTCCAAACACTATCTGACAGATTGGATAGACAGTGTCAATTGAAAATATGCATTATATAATCAAATTCTTTAATATCTTCCGATTGTGATTTTCAGTTTTTAAAAGAGAGGAATGTTTAATTTACAAATTTTGCTGAGGTGTTTTTCAGGCTTTCATGGTCTACTACTCATGACTTAATGACGGAAATGCCAAAATGTAAAAATAAGAAAACAGTTACGTAGATTGTTTAAGTAAATTGTTCGGTAAATGCAAGAAATTGATCTCTAATTCATATTCAATATTGCACAGTAGGATGATATAAAATAAATGAAGAACTATGAATCTAAATAACTAGTAGAAATCATATAGAATTTTTAAAAAGAATAGTTTTAGAATTGGCAAGAAAAATTAAAAGACTCACCTTTCCTACGTATTCTGATTCTGAGAGCTGTCTCTCTTCTGTGGAGTCTGGACCTTGAGATAAGCTAGGGCTGAAGGCCATGAGGTCCGTCTTGGGCGGGTCCTCCCCAGAGCACACCCTCTGCCGCCTCTGCTGCGAGTAAGACCAGCTCCCCACGGCGCTGGAGCACACCAGCGTGGGCTTTCCTGGCACACGAGCACCCTCAGTGGGCGGCATCGAGCACCGCAGCGCCGTGTACAGCAGCACCGTGAGCACCAACAGGCTGGATACCGCGCAGATGGCGATGATCAAGTACACGTTGACATCCACCAGCGTAGCCTCTGAGCCCGCGGCGCCCACCCACGCCCGCGACGAGGCTTTGGGTGCCTGGCCACTTTCCACCAACGACACCAGCACGGTGGCCGTGGCCGTCAACGTCGGCTCTCCGTGGTCCTTCACCATCACAAGTAGGCGGTGGCGAGGCGAGTCTGTCTCGTCGAGGGCACGTGTCGTGCTGATCTCGCCCGTGTACAGCCCCACGCGGAACGGGATGCGAGCGCTGCCAGTACCCAGCTGTAGCTCGTACGAAAGCCAGGCGTTGTAGCCTGAGTCCGCGTCCACTGCACGCACCTTCGCCACCACGTACCCTGCACCCACCGACCACGGCACCAGCTCACTCACCGCGCCAGCAGCGGTGCCAGCCCTAGGCGCCAACAGTGCCGGCGCGTTATCGTTCTCGTCCAGCACGAACACCTGTAGAGTCACGTTGCTGCTCAGAGACGGCACGCCCGCATCCCGCGCGCTCACCTGGAACTGCAGCAGCTCCAGTTCCTCGCGGTCCAGCGGCTGCAGCGCGTACACCTTGCCGCTCTCCGCGTGCACCGACACGTAGCTCGACAGCGCGCGCTCGCCCACCCGCCGCTCCACCAGCGAGTAGGACACCAGCGCGTTCTCCTGCGCGTCCACATCCCACGCTGACACCGTGAAGATGTGGCAGCCCGGAGGGTTGTTCTCCTTCACGAACACTGTGTACTCAGGCTGTGTGAACGTCGGCGCGTTGTCGTTCACGTCGGCCACCTGGACAGATAAGCTGGCGGTGGCCCACAGTGAAGGCGAGCCCCCGTCCCGTGCGGTCACCACCAGTTCATAGGCTGACACGCTCTCGCGGTCCAGGGAGTTGTCCAGCACCAACGAGTAGTAATTCTTGAAGGTGGGCACCAGCTTGAAGGGGACGTGGGGCGTCAGGGAGCAGGTGACATGTCCATTAGTACCAGAGTCGCGATCCGACACCGTGATGAGAGCAATGACCGTGCCCAGGGAAGCGTTCTCTGAGATGGGAAGTGAGAGAGACGTTATTGAGACTTCTGGTGTGTTATCATTGATGTCCACAAGTTTTAATGAAATTTTACAATGTCCTGACATTGAAGGGGTTCCTTTGTCAGTTGCAGTGACCTGAATCTCGTAGGATTTTGCTTCTTCATAATCTAATTTTCCCATAGTTCTGATTTCCCCTGAGCTGGGATCTATGGTAAACTTAGTCTGTATAGTGGAGAACACATCACTACCAAGTGAATACACAATCTCGCTGTTTGATCCTTCATCTGCATCAGAAGCGTTTAATTTAACCACTAAGGTCCCATTTGCAGTATTCTCTAACAATTTTACTTTGTAAACTGATTGGGGAAAAGTTGGTTCATTGTCATTTACATCTAATACCTTAATAAGTATTTGAACGGTGCCGGTGAGCTCAGGTTTGCCCCCATCAGTAGCCACCAGTAACAAATTAACCTCAGCAGTTTCCTCTCTGTCCAGCGATTTCCCCAGCACGAGAGACAAAGATTCGCTTAGTTCATCATTTGTCTGTACATCTAGGAAGAAAAACTCACTGGAGCTGAGCTTGTAGGAGAGAAGAGCATTTACTCCTATATCTGCATCAGATGCTCCCTCTAGAGGAAACCGAGAATTAAGCAGCCTCGATTCGGGAAACCGGATAGTCTTTACTGTCATTGGAAATACTGGCGGGTTGTCGTTAATGTCCTTCACTTCCACGTCCACATGGAAAACCTGCAGCGGCCTGTCCACGATTACCTCTAGGTGGATGCTACATTCCGCGCTCCGCCCACACAGCTCCTCGCGGTCGATCCGAGAATTCACAAACAAAATGCCATTCTGCAGATTTACCTCCAGAAGGTCTCCGTGTGTTTTGGACGCCACCCGGAACAGGCGCGGCACCAGCTCCGCCAGCTCCAGCCCCAGGTCCTGCGCGATGCGGCCCACGAAGGTGCCGTGTTTGGCCTCCTCAGAGACGGAGTAGCGGAGCTGGCGGCTCCCCACCTCCCAGGCTGCGAGGAGCAGAAGCGAGAGCAGCCATGTCCAGGCCTCTCGGCCCCGTCTGATAGAAGACGCCATTATCAATCCTCAACAATTGGATCAAATTAGAGGAGCACGTTTTGCAAAAAAATTAAACATTCTAGTCTCTGTTAAAATCCTGCTGCTTCTCTTATTCTTCCGCTTCTCTGAAGTAACAAAGGGGCTCTGGGTATTTTTCTTCCTAGAGAACACTCTATGGTGGACAGCGACATCATGTGGCTAAAACAAAAGCTCCATTGTTCATTCTGTAGATTTAAAACTAGCCAATTTTCTGGTTTAAGTTTACTCATAGCTTTCATCTTGGAAAAAATACCTGTTTTAAGCCCTAAAATATATTACCTTTTTACCCTTTTTTACTCTGGTAAAAAAAAACACACAACATAAAAATTAAAAACTACCATATTAACTATGATTAAGTGTACATTTCAGTAATGTTAAGTATATTCACGTTGTTACGAAATTTTCATCTTGGAAAACAGAAACTCTATACCCATCAGACAACAACTCCCCTTTTCACCCTCACTCCAGTCTCTGGTAACCACAGTTCTATTTTCTATTTCTATGAATTTCACTACTTTAGATATTTCATGTAAGTGGACTCATACAGTATTTGTCTTTTTGTGACTGGCCTATTTCACTTAGCACAATGTCCTCAAGGTTCATCCATGTTGTAGCATGTGACAAGATTTATTTCCTTTTTAAGGCTGAATACTAGTCCATCGTATGTATACACCACATTTTGTTTATTCATTCAAACATCCGTGGACGGTTCCTCAAGGTTCATCCATGTTGTAGCATGTGACAGGATTTCTTTCCTTTTTAAGGCTGACTAATAGTCCAACATATGTTTACACGTTTTGTTTATTCATTCAAGTATCCGTGGACATTTGAGTTGCTTCCATCTCTTGACTGCTGTGAACAGTGCTGCCATGGACATGGGTGTGCAAATATTTCCTTGAGACCCTGCTTTCAATTCTTTTGGATATTTAGCATTTTTCAGTTTCTTCAAATGAAGAACATAGTAACCAAAGGTATTTTAGTCCATTGAAAATATATGTATATATATACTGTTGTTTTGTGATTTAATTTTGATTTTTGAATTGTTTGCAGATGTTTTGAAATTAATAATTTATTTGTTTCTCATTTGGATAATGTATTATTAATTTAGAATATTTCCTTTTCCATTACATTTAGACTTTTATGCAAGAACAATACAAGTTATCTTTTTTTTAGTGTTAATTACTTGAGAATATCTTGTTAATTTTTAACTGATCCCTTCACAGTAAAAAAAAATGAAAATAGAATAAAGATAAGATGAGGATGAAATAAAATGAATCAAGGAGTGGGATATCATACAAAATGCATAATAAAGGGTCACTTTCAGTTACTCTAACCATGTCACAAATTTTGTTTTCAGCTTCCTAGAGCAAAGAGAAAAGTAAGATTAATTGCAAAATTTGCAATGTCCATAAGAGAAAAGCAAAGCTCTTGTTAAGAAAAGCTGGCTTTTTTTCCAATAACAATTTTTCCCCTCATGTACAGTATCTTAAGATACTCATTTGTACCATCTATGGAAGTGTGTATTTATATTAATCATACTCTAACAATGAATCCCAAGTTAACTGATTTAAGCAAAAATAAACCAGAGAATCCTTTACTGACTTGTACATGGAAGTGGGTGATTACTGGTTTCAGGCAGAACTGGGTCTACACCCTTCCATAATTCCATAAGGAAAATAATCTCCACATTTATAATTCCTTTTCCCCTGCTGACCGTCTTCTCAGGTAGACTTTTCCCAATGTGCTGGCAAAATGGCCAAAGTAGCTTTCTAGACTAAAAATTACCAGTTTATTGACTCTTACCAGAAAGTGCCCTTTTCTAACAGTCCAGCAAAAATCCTGGATATTACTTCCCACAGCCCAGTTTGTATGATATAAATTTCCTTTAGTCAATAATTGTGATTTTTCTCACATTGGCTAGACATAGGTCCATTTGTTCATTCTTGAAGCCAGGAAATGAAATCAGCTCCACCTAAATTATGTGAAATGAAAAGTGGGAGGTTGGTTCTTATGTGAACTGAAAAGTGGAGGTCATGGCATGTACCCAAATTCTCCTGGAGCTTAAACAGATGGCAGATAGCTATAGAACTGGTCATTACAGCATTATGTAGTTGCAAAGCAACTGCATATGTGTGACACCCAGTAATTATTGTTTAATCTATGGCCAACATTGACCACTGTTGACACATAGAAGGAATTATACCTAGAATCCAGATGCCAGCTTCAGAAAACCTGACTTGCTTGAGATAATTTCTGCAATCATATAAAGTAATTATACTGGATTTTCAGAATGACATATGTGGGGGTATAAGAGGCATTTTGTGCTGTTATTTAGGATTTCTGAGAATATAGAATATTTCCCCTTTCCCTCGGAGATAGAATACTGTTGCCAGATATGCAAGTATATTTCCCCCACAATGAAGAAAAGAGACTAAGAAGCCATGCTCAGCAAATCATCCTTCCTCTCACTGCACTTGATATCTCTTGGTACCTGTTTTGGGTCAAAGATAACCCAAAAGACATCACTTTTCTGAGGTTCAAATAAGTGACTTTATTTGGAATAAAGGTCTTTGCAGTTGTAACAAAGATGAGGATCTTTATATGAGATCATCCTAGATTAAAGAAGGCCATAAATCCAATGATGGTTGCCCCTTATAAAAGACAGAAAAAGAGAAGGCATATAGTAACACAGGAAAGAAGGAAATGTGAAGACAGAGGCAGGAACTGGAGTTATGCTGCCACAAGCCAAGCAATGCCAAGAGCCACCAGAAGCTGGAAGATGCGAGAGAAAGTTTTCCCCTAAAGTCTTCAGAAGAAATGTGGCCCAGGCAACACCTTGATTTTGGACTTCTGGCCTCTGTAAGAAAGAAGAAATTTATTCTTACAGAGACTCTGTAAGAGAATAAATTTCTGCTGTTTCAAGCCACCAACTCTGTGGTAATTTGTTGCATCAGCCCAAGGAAACTAATATAGTACCCATTGCTAAAATTATACCCTTTGCACCTATCTACGCAACTGTATGTCCCTTAACGTTTACATGTCCACGCACTCATTCTTGTAAAACCTTCAACCTAGTCTTTCACAAAACTACTAGAAGACCCTAGAAGAAAAAAACAACAAAGGGAATGGATCCTAAGCAAGAAAAAAGAAGGAATATCTATGACATTTTAAATTTCAGTTTATTATTTTTCTCCTGCTACCTTTTATATTTAAGAAAAAGTAATCAAAACACAGTAGATTTTTTCCATGGAATTCAAGTTATCTAATCTGCTTAATGGTCAGATGTCTTAGTAGAAAGTGTCAACAATAATGTTCTCCTACAGTTGTATTTCCTGTTGTAAAAAAAAATGCCCTCCTCTTAAAATTTGTTCTGTTCATATTAGCTTAATGGCAGCGGAACCCCAATACATCTGCTGTTGTGAGTTAACATTCAGTTTTTCCTCTAAAGTAAACCTAATTTTATTTATTGCCCCTACAGAGTCCTTTGTAGTTTTGGGGGACTTCCTATGACAGCTTTTCTCCACATGTTGGCTCAGCATCCTGGATTGCTTTGACTTTATGGCATCTCAGTATCAATGTAATTGATGTACAATTACTCAGTGCTTATGTAATTGCTGTAACAGGAAAAGATAGCAGAAGAGTCTTTCACTGGCAGTTACATAATTCTGCTTGGAAGTGACACACCATTCACATTTCATTGGCCAAAGGAAATCACGCAATCGTGCTACTTCAAAACAACAAAAAAATGAAATCCTCCAGCATTATCAGAGGAATATTGGTAGTGGCTACCAACACAAACCATTTCTCATTTTCATCTATTTGCATCCTTCACTGACCACAAGTCTCTAAGGTCCCTCAAATGATACCTTACTAGTTTGTGGAAGAAATCTCATGAAGAAAGATAAGCCTGTTGAAAGTTGTGTTAACTATATGAAGATTTGTAATGGAGGAAGAACTTTAACTACCAATGGGAAATCCATTCATATTTACATTAAAATAAATACTAAGTGACAATACCACTCCACAATCATCTTTTCTTCCATTCTAGAATTACCTTTTCATAAAATTACTTTTCAAATTTTGCACTCCTACACCCATTTATTTTGGTTTAATAGTAATTCACTATTATTTGTGATTCACTTTCAAGTTAATAACCTCAACTAACCTAGAAAACTAAATAAGGAAATATTGAATGTATCTAAAGGCAATCCTAAGCCTGGACATTAATATTGTTAGCAAATGAAGCTCTGGGGACATAGTAATGTGAATTGGAAAGAGAAATTATTTTGTGATTTTTCTGATCTATTTTTTCCAATTTTATAATCCTACAAAGTTTGTCTCATATTTTGAGGAACTGGGACATTTTCTTGGCAACATGATCCTAAGATTTTTTTTTTCTGATTCTTGCCAAAAGGCTGAGTATGATAATATATTAAAAGTTACAGAACATGCTTACAGCCTATTTCTTTTACAATACTCTAAGCAACAACTCTGTATCAACTCAAATCTCTGGAAACTTAACTAGCAAATTATATTAATTTCTCATAGAATGTCTTCACAATGGGACATTCACATATGTTTGAATGTTTGACAAATAAAAATATATTCATTTAATATTTAAGTAACTTCAGAAGTAAACATAGGAAATAAAATTTAACATTATGCCCATGACTGAATGACTAGCAAACACAATGATGTCTACATCAAGGATATTTCCATGGGTTTTGCAAAACTGCTATAAAACATGCTGCCCAGTATATTGCTCAACCTTTACACAATCATCAGTAATCAAACCTTCCTTGATTTTGTAGCAGAAAGAGGCTCTTGTTTTCTTTCTTGAAGAAATAGTATAGAGAATTTCCTTTTATTGTTATTTTTCATACTCCTATATTGACTTACAGGACGGTAAGCATTGGGATTTGTACTCAGCCTAGGCTTGATTTTTGAAATAATGACTCCCATCTTTCTCTTGATCTTTTACTTTGGCCTTAAGCAGATTTTTTAATAATTTGCTTTTGCAAATTTCTTCCACTGTAAGCTACCTTAAACATTTTAGGAAAGGTAAAGAACTGTATGACAGCAAGCAAGTTTTGGATATCCTCAGGAAATTTGAAGAAAACTTAGTAATAATACTGAACTTAGTTTTTCTGAGCCTCAGCACCTTTATCCACAAAATGTGACTAAAGTCTTCATAAAATCGTAGGAAGGATTGAATGAGCTAAAAAGTAAAGGGTTTTAGAACATTTGTGAGTGAATGGGAGGAATGGGAGGTGCTTAATAAGTGTTTCCTAACTGGATCCCCGAAATAGCAAATACATGCAACTTAAGCCTTCTAGACCCAGGGGAACTCAAGGCTAATGGCATCAGGAAATTGTTCACAATGACAATGAAGTCGTGGTTGTGTGTTGTCATAAAGAAATTAAACAAATCGCCCAATAAATGGTGTTTTTGTTTGGTTGGTTGGTCGGTTTTGGTTTGTTTTTGTTTTTGTTTGTTTTGACAGAGTCTCACTCTGTCGCCCAGGTTAGAGTGCAGTGGGGCGATCTCGGTTCACTACAACCTCCACCTCCCAGGTTCAAGCGATTCTCCTGCCTCAGCCTCCCCAGAAGCTGGGATTACAGGCGCCCCCACCATGCCTGGCCAATTTTTTTGTATTTTTAGTTGAGACGGCGTTTCACCATGTTGTCCAGGCTGGTCTCAAACTCCTGACCTCAGGTGATCTGCCCACCTCGGCCTCCCAAAGTTTTGGGATTACAGGCGTGAGCCACCGCCCCTGGCCAATTAATGTATTTTAAATTACATTTGCTTAAAACTATTCAGTTTATTGTTCACTTTGAAACTTACCCACATAAAGGAAAGGCAGATGATTTCTGTAACTTTGTCTAGAATTGTTTGTCCGGGGCTTGACATTTTACAAGAAAAGATAACATAATAAGTTACCCTGAATATATCACTGTTATTTTACTACATTGAGATCCTGTGTTAAATATGATCAACGTTATCTTATATTGTACCTTGTATTGTAGCTTTTTTTAACCTGCCGGAAATAACCGGAGCAGCAGGGTACAGTTGAGCTGCTGATCACCGTCCTCGACGTTAGTGATAACGCCCCACTGTTTGACCAGGCCGTATTTCTTGATTTAAATAATCAAGAAATATGACAATTTGTCCCTACATTTTTTTTTTTTTTTTTTTTTGCTTTCTAGTTCCATTCGAGACAAAACTGGCATTAATAGGATATCTACATTCAACGGTACGATTTATTTCAACGTTAGTGAACACCTTGAAGACATTGTTTTAAAGTGATATTTGAAAAGATGATTAGACAAGTTAAATGTGAAAACTATTTAAAGCCAAAACTCGAAAGTTGGACTTACATTACCAGAAAGATCCAAATTTGCTTCTGGTTGTTCATTTCTTTCTGACGTGTTAAGACTTGGAGGTAGGCCTGGGCTGAAGGCCATGAGGTCGGTTTTGGGTGGGCCCTCGCTAGAGCACACCCTCTGCTGCCTCTGCTGTGAGTTCGACCAGCTCCCCACCGCGCTGGAGCACACCAGAGTGGGCTTGCCCGGCGCACACGCACCCTCGGTGGGCGGCGCTGAGCACCGCAGCGCCGTGTACAGCAGCAGTGTGAGCACCAGCAGGCTGGACACCGCGCAGATGGCGATGATCAGGTACACGTTGACATCCACCAGCGCCGCCTCTGGCCCCGTGACACCCACCGACGCCCGCGAAGAGGCCTTTGGCGTCTGGCCGCTCTCTACCAGAGTCACAAGCACAGTGGCTGTGGCTGTCAGCGCCGGCTCACCGTGGTCCTTCACCAGCACCAGAAGACGGTAGCGCGACAAGTCAGCCTCGTCCAGAACACGAGTAGTGCTGATCTCGCCCGTGTACAGCCCCACGCGGAACGGCATGCGCGCGCCGCCTGCCGCCGGCTGTAGTTCATAGGACAGCCACGCATTGTAGCCTGAGTCGGCGTCCACTGCGCGCACCTTCGCCACCACATGACCCGCGCCCACCAATCGCGGCACCAGCTCACTGACTGCACCGCTAGTGCCACCCACTCGAGGCGCCAGCAGCGCCGGCGCGTTGTCATTCTCGTCCAGCACGAACACCTGCAGCGTCACGTTGCTGCCCAGAGGCGGCACGCC
>NW_012107742.1:582054-587997 GCF_000951045.1 Mandrillus leucophaeus | reverse complement strand
TCCACCAGCGAATAGGACACCAGCGCGTTCTCCTGCGCGTCCGCGTCCCGCGCAGACACCGTGAAGATGTGGCAGCCCGGCGGGTTGTTCTCCTTCACGAACACTGTGTACTCGGGCTGCGCGAACGCTGGCGCGTTGTCGTTCACGTCGGCCACCTCCACGGACACGCTGGCTGTGGCCCACAGCGAAGGCGAGCCCCCGTCCCGCGCGGTCACCACCAGCTCAAAGACCGACAGGCTCTCGCGATCCAAGGCGCTGTCTAGCACTAACGAGTAGTAATTCTTGAAGGTGGACACCAGCTTGAAGGGTACACGGGGCATTAGGGAGCAAGTCACCTGCCCGTTGGCACCTGAGTCACGGTCAGACACGGTGATGAGGGCGATGACGGTGCTGAGTGGAGCGTCCTCTCTGATAGGCAAATACAATGAAGTGACCGCCAGTTCTGGAGCATTATCGTTTACATCCAGCACTTTCACCAAAACCTTGCAGTGGTTTGACATCGGAGGACTTCCTTTATCAACTGCCTTTACTTGAATTTCGTAGGATTTTGTTTCTTCATAATCCAGTTTATCAATTAACCTGATTTCTCCTGAGCTGGAATCAACTTTGAATTTTTCTTGAATGTCATGAGAAATACCACTGTCAAAGGAAAAGACAACTTCACCATTTACACCTTCGTCAGCGTCGGAGGCATTTAATGTGGTCACTAATGTTCCATTTGCTGTAGTCTCTAATAAGTGGACTCTGTATACGGCCTGGTCAAACAGTGGGGCGTTATCATTAACGTCGAGGACGGTGATCAGCAGCTCAACTGTACCTTGCAGCTCCGGTTTACCCCCGTCAGTGGCTGTCAGTAATAAGCGAAGTTCTGGTGTTTCTTCTCTATCCAAAGATTTTCTCAATTCAAGCCAAAGAGATTTACTCAGTTCATCACTTGACTGTACATCCAAAGAGAAATAATCACTCGGGCTGAGGGTGTACGCTAGAAGAGCGTTAACACCAATGTCTGCATCAGCAGCTCCTTCTATCGGAAAACGCGAATCCAGGAGTCTAGATTCAGGAATAAATATTATTTGTTCTCTGCCTCTGAAGACGGGTGGATTATCGTTAATATCTTTCACCTTCACCTCCACATGGAAAACCTGCAGCGGCCTGTCCACAATCACCTCCAGGTGGATACTGCACTCCGCGCTCCTCCCGCACAGCTCCTCGCGATCAATTCGAGAATTCACAAACAAAATGCCATTCTGCAGATTTACCTCCAGAAGGTCCCCGTGTGTTTTGGACGCCACCCGGAACAGGCGCGGCACCAGCTCCGCCAGCTCCAGCCCCAGGTCCTGAGCAATGCGGCCAACAAAGGTGCCGTGTTTGGCTTCCTCCGGGATCGAGTAGTGGAGCTGGCCGCTCCCCATCTCCCAGGCTGCGAGGAGCAGAAGCGAAAGAAGCAGATCCTGGGCTCCCAGGCCTCCTCTCCTAGAAAACACCATTGCAAAAGGACTACACCTTTTTTATGCTCTCTCCTTACTTCAAAATCATGCTATTTTTATCTAATATTTCCAATCATTTATCTCTTTACCGTTTCTGTCTTCTTCAGGCAGTGACAAAATGGAGCTTCCTCCTTTACTTTTAGTGATCAGTAGCTCCTTTTGACAAGACTTTGTGGTGTACAGCGACATCATGTGGCCAATGTAAAGTTTAGATCCATTCACTGATTTTCAAAATGCAATCTCTATATCCGTCTGCAATTTATTCAATGCAATCATTTTCAACTTTATGTCCTTTGAAGACCCACGACATTTCAAATCTCATTGGAGAGTGTGTAATCCAGTATTTTCCTTTGGTAATGATTACAAACATATTACAATTGAATCAGAAACTTTAAGATATACTTAACCTCTCCTTACATCATTTTATTTAAAACAGTTTATCAGCTCATATATTTTTATCATTAAATATTTGCAGCTGAATGTCAAAGTTTTAAAATAAGATACTTTGACTGATATGATTTACCTTATTCTAGGATAGCTTGGGTGTTTATTTTTTAAATGATATTATACACACACACATACATATGCACATGTATATATAGTTATCAGGTACTTACAGATGACATTTTGGAAAATTTCTGAACACATGTAAAATTCCTTTAATGTGGTATGAACAACTTCATCATTTTCTGATACTTTAACTGTTAGAATAAAGATATTTGTGACATTTTCCTTTGTTGCTTGTTATATAACATAATGACCTATGTATTGAACTTAAAACTCTAACTTCCAGAAATCAGTACTCCTACTTGAATCAGTGTCCACTAGATCGTTTATTCCTATGTTAAATTTTCAGCCATGCTTTTTTCTTATCAAGACTAAACATTGTCATATTATAACAAAAATCATATGGATATTGAATCGCAATATCAAAGACACATACTGAGAGTATTAATATAGTCCATAGTCAAAAGAAAAATGTAAATCTAATGCAAAGATAGATTTAAAAATAATTTGAGAATAACCTACTTATTAATAAACCTCTCTTTCATTTTCAGTCCAATTCATAATCAGAATCCCATAGCTACATCTTAGTTTGACTAAGAAATGTGATCTGAATAAGCTATCACTAGTTATTTTTTAAAGGAATAGCCATAATGTTTATATTTTAAGTACTAAGAATAGTTAAGGATATTAATGTGAATAAGGATTATTTAATCCAGTATGTCTTCATAATTAGAAAGCCTAAATCCTTGTTTACTTGATAATTAAGATATAGATAAAACATGGAGCTATTTTATTTTTAACAAGTAGTTTATATTTTTTAACAGTTCAATGTAGTAATTACTTTATTACAAAAGATGGAGCAATATAAAATACATGAATATTCTCTTAGTCCAAAAGTGAAGCAAACTTTGAACTTGGAAACATTCTAAAGGTTAGTAGATTTAGAGAACATTGTCAACATTTGGAAGTGCAAAATACTTTAATGTGTTATACATTTTGAAGAATGACACAGTGGTGAACTCTCTGGGTTTTTGCCTTATCTATTCCAGACTTGGACCTGAAGAAGCCAACAGCCAGAAACATTATTAGGTACTGATACAAAAAGCTCAAAAAAAAAAAGCATGCTCTTTCTAGACAAAGGACCAGGAAATAGGCAGCCTAGCAAGACAAAAAGCTCCTAGATAATAATTTACTCCAGATAATCACCACAAAAAAACACTGTGGCCCCACACCAGCAAAAGTTGACTGGGGAATCTAGATTTACACTCTTGCAAAGCTGTTAATGAGGAAACCCAATACTTCTGGTGGTGTCAGAATGAAACTGAGACTTTCATTCCCCCAACTGCTAACATGCTCCACAGCTGTGGTATCAGAGGAGACCATGTGGGCAGCCTGGACTAGTACCCCTATGCAGAAAATAACACGCTGCCACCTCCCACTCTCTGCTGGGGTGGTGCATTAGTCCATTTTGCATTGCTATAAAGGAATACCTGAGGCTGGGTAATCTATAAAGAAAAGAGGTTTATTTGGCTCATGGTTCTCCAGGCTATGTAAGAAGCATAGTGCCAGCATCTGCTTTTGGTGAGAGCCTCAGGAAGCTTCCAATCACAACTGAAAGCAAAGAGGGAGCCAGCATATCACATGGTAAGAGAGAGAGAAAGCAAGAGAGAGAGGGAGGAGGTGCCACACTCTTAAAAGAAAATCTCATGTGAACTCATAAAGTGGTAACTCACTCATTACCAAGCACCAAGCCATTCATAAGGAATCTGCCCCCATGACACAAACACCCACAACTAGGTCCACCTCCAACATTGGGGATCACATTTCCACAAGAGATTCAGAGGAGCCAAATATCCAAACCATATCATTCCACCTCAGCCCTCCAAATCTCATGTCCTTCTCACGTTGCATAATCCAATCATTCCTCACCAATAGTTCTCCCAAAATCTTAACTTGTTCCAGCATCAACTCAATCAAAAGTCCCAAGTCCCATCTGAGACTCAAAGCAAGTTTCTTCTACCTATGAGCCTGTAAGATTTAAAAAAAGAGATACAATGGTGGTACAGGCATTGCATTGGGTAAACATTCCCATTCTAAAAGGGAGAAAACAGACAAAAGAAAGGAACAGGTCCCACACAAGTCTGAAACCACACAGGGCAGACATTAAATCTTAAAGCTCCAAAATAATTATTGACTCCATGTCCTGCACCCAAGGCACACTGGTGCACAGAGCAGACTCCTAAGGCCTTGAGCAGCCCCACCTCCATGGCTTTGTAGGGTGCAACTCCCATGGCTGATATCATGGCTTGGAATTGAATGCCTGAAGCTTCTCCAGGCTCAGGGTGCAAGCTGCTGCTGGCATTCTTAGATTATTCTCGAATCTAGAGGATGGTGACCCCCTTCCCACAGCTCCACTAGAAAATACGCTGGTGAAAACTCAGTGGGAGAGCTCCAGCTCCACATTTCTCCTGGGAATTGCTCTAGTAGTTCTTTATGGGAGCTCCATCCTAGGGCAGGCTTCTGCCTAGGCATCCAGGCTTTCTGATACATCCTCTGAAATCTAGGTGGAAGCTGCCAAGCCTCCTTCACACTTGCATTCTGTGCACCTACAGGCTTAACACCATGTGGAAGCCAACAAGGTTTATGGTGGCCTGAACTCTCCAATGCAGTGGCCAGAGCTGTACCCGTGGCCCTTTGGGCTCCAGCTGGAGCCAAAGCAGTCAGGATCCTGGAAGCAGTGTCCCAAGGCTCACATGCCAGCAGGGCCTTGGGCCTGGTCCTCAAAATCATGAGGATGAAATCATTCTTTCCTCTACTCAGCAGAGTGAGGTAGGAGGACAACTTGAGCCTGAGAGATCAAGGCTGCAGTGAGCCGACACCATACCACTGCACTGTAGCCTGAGTGACAGAACAAAGCCCTGTCTCAAAACAAAAACAAAAACAAAAACAAAAACAAAGAAAAGAAAAGGAAAGAAAAAGAAAGAGAAAGAGAAAAAAAACTGACAAAGTGAATTAAAAAAAGACCCAATTACATGCTACCTACAAGTATCTCACTTGAAATATAAAAATACAGGGAGATTCAAATAAAAAATGTAAAAGCTATATCAACAAGCAAAACGCCTTGAGCATCCCCAAAACCTGTTGCCATGACCTTTGCTTTTTGTGTATGTTGGGACCTTTGCTTTTGACCAGTCTGCTTTTACTTTGGCTAGATCATTTACACCTCCTGGTAGCATTGCTTTGATTGTGCTTTGTCTTCAAGATCATACTGCTAAAGCCATGTTTCATCTCCTGTTACAATTCTCCAAAGAAAGTATTCAGAATCTTGATCCCATTGTTTAAAATTTCCATGGAAACTCAGCTCTTATCTGCAGCTGATCTGGGTGCAATGGTTTTGGCACCCATTGAGCAGAAATTTGCTCAACTTTAATTTTTTAGTCAGAAGTGATTAAAGGAAAGAAGAAGTATTTATCAAATAGAGTTCAGGACAAAGAAAACTACCGGGATATAGAGGAAAATTAGGCCGGGAGCAGTCACTCATGTACGTAATCCCAGCAACTTGGGAGGCCAACACGGGTGGATCATTTGAGGTCAGGAGTTCAAGACCAGCCCAGCCAACATGATGAAATCCCGTCTCTACTAAAAATACAAAAATGAGCCAGGCGGTAGTGGTGCGTGCCTGTAATCCCAGCTACTTGGGAGGCTGAGGCAGGAGAATCGCTTGATCCTGAGAGGCGGAGGTTGCAGTGAGCCCATATCGCACCATTGCACTCCAGTCTGATGACAGAGTGAGACCCTGTTTCAAGAGAGGCTGGGCGCGGTGGCTCACACCTGTAATCCCAGCACTTTGGGAGGCCAAGGCAGGTGGATCATGAGGTCAGGAGATCGAGACCATCCTGGCTAACACAGTGAAACCCCCGTCTCTACTAAAAATATAAAAAATTAGCTG
>NW_012107742.1:581049-582004 GCF_000951045.1 Mandrillus leucophaeus | reverse complement strand
AAAAAAAAAAAAAGAGAGAGAGAGACTCCATCATCTCAAAAAAAAAAAAAATTACAAAATACACTCTTCCAAGCGCCAGTGGAACATATTTCAAAACATATCTTGCCCTGAGTCATAAAACAAGTCTCAGTAAATGTAAAAGACATGAAATCATACAGAGTGTGTTCTGGGACCGCGATGGAATCAAAGGAGAAATCAATAACATAGAGATAAAAGAAAAGTATTTGGGCCGGGCGTGGTGGCTCATGCCTGTAATCCCAGCACTCTGGGAGGCCGAGGCGGGTGGATCACAAGGTCAGGAGATCGAGACCATCCTGGCTAACACAGTGAAACCCCCGTCTCTACTAAAAATATAAAAAATTAGCTGGGTGTGCTGGTGGGCGCCTGTAGTCCCAGCTACTCAGGAGGCTGAGGCAGGAGAATGGCGTGAACCTGGGAGGCAGAGCTTGCAGTGAGCCAAGATCACGCAAAAAAAACAAAAAACAAAAAACAACAAAAAAAGAGAGAGAGAGGAAAATTATAAATGATAAGGAGTCAATCCACCAAAAAGACATGGCAACCCTAAATGTGTATGCACCAAACAACAGAGCTGTGAAACAAAATCTCATAGAACTAAAAAGGGAAACAGATAAATCCACAATTATAATTGGAGACGTCAACACTTCTCTCTCAACAAATAACGAACAACTAAAGAGAAAATCAGCAAGAATACAGAAGAACTCAGCAACATCACTAACCAATGGAAACTAATTGACATTTATAGAACACACTATTCAACAATCACAGGCTGAGCACAGTGGCTCACACCTGTAATTCCAGCACTTTGAGACACTGAGGCAAGCAAACCCTTGAGGTCAGGAGTTCGAGATCAGCCTGGCCAACACGGTGAAACTCTGTCTCTACTAAAAATACAAGAATTAGCCAGGTGTGGTGGTGCATGCCTGTAATCCCAGGT
>NW_012107742.1:546828-580984 GCF_000951045.1 Mandrillus leucophaeus | reverse complement strand
GGGACCGCGATGGAATCAAAGGAGAAATCAATAACATAGAGATAAAAGAAAAGTATTTGGGCCGGGCGTGGTGGCTCATGCCTGTAATCCCAGCACTCTGGGAGGCCGAGGCGGGTGGATCACAAGGTCAGGAGATCGAGACCATCCTGGGTAACACAGTGAAACCCCGTATCTACTAAAAATACAAAAAAAAAAAACTTAGCCAGGCATGGTGGCAGGCGCCTGTAGTCCCAGCTACTTGGGAGGCTGAGGCAGAAGAATGGCGTGAACCTAGGAGGCAGAGCTTGCAGTGAGCCAAGATCGTGCCACTGTGCTCTAGCCAGGGCAACAGAGTGAGACTCTGTCTCAAAAAAAAAAGAAAAGAAAAATATTCTAACACTTGGATGCTAACATATCTCTAAATAATCCATGAGTCAAAAATGATGTCTCAAAGGAATAAAAAAAAAAATACATTGTATTAGGTAAAAAAATTTTTTAATTTAAAAAATAACACCAATACAAATCTCTCCCAGAAAATACAAGAGGTCTTCAAAAAGTTCATGAAAAATGCATACTATGAAAAAATGATGCATGAATTTAAAAAAGTTTGCATCAAAATAAACTTGTATTAACTTGTTGTAATATGTCTGAGCAGTATCTAGTTTAAGCCACAAAGAAGGATAGGACATCCGTTTGAAAAGACTCCCTATTAGAGCAACATAAATTCTACTAAAATTGAAGCAAGCCAAACATCAGATTTATGGTGAAGCTTGGGTGGAAAAACAGTGAAATCATTGACACTTTATGAAAAGTTTATGAGAGCAATGTCTCACAGAAATAAGTAGTGTACAAATGGATAACTCATTTTAAGAAGGGATAAGATGATGTTGGAGATAAAGCCTGCAGTGGCAGGCTATCCATATCATTTTATAAGAAAAAAATTAGTCCTGTTCATAACATAATTGAAGAGGGCCAATGATTAACAGCAGATACAATAGGAAATACCATAGACATCCAAAATGGTTCAGCTTACATACTTCTGACTAAAAAATTAAAGTTGAGCAAACTTCTGCTCAATGGGTGCCAAAACCATTGCACCCAGATCAGTTGCAGATAAGAGCTGAGTTTCCATGGAAATTTTAAACAATGGGATCAAGATTCTGAATACTTTCTTTGGAGAATTGTAACAGGAGATGAAACATGGCTTTAGCAGTATGATCTTGAAGACAAAGCACAATCAAAGCAATGCTACCAAGAGGCGTAAATGATCTAGTCAAAGTAAAAGCAGGCTGGTCAAAAGCAAAGGTCCCTACACACAAAAAAAACCAAAGGTCATGACAACAGGTTTTGGGGATCTTCAAGGCATTTTGCTTGTTGACTTTCTGGAGGGCCAAAGAATGTTTTAAGAAAGTGAAGTTTTAGCAGAAAAATAACCAGGAAAGCTTCACTATAGAGTTCTTCTCCACCACAACAATGCTCATGTTCATTTCTCTCATCAAACAAGGGCAATTTCGCAAGAATTCTGACATGGAAAATCACTGGGCATCCACCGTACAGTCCCAATTTGGTTATTTCTTTTTTTTCTTTTTCTTTTTTTTCGAGACAGGGTCTCACTCTGTTGCCCAGGCTGGAGTGCAGCGGCATGATCTCAGCTCACCGCAACCTCCACCTCCTGGGTTCATGTGATTCTCCTGCTTCAGCCTCCTGAGTAGCTGGGATTACAGGTGTGTGCCATCTTGCCCAGGTAATTTTTATATTTTAATAGAGATGGGTTTTCACCATGTTGGCCAGGCTGGTCTCGAACTCCTGACCTCAAATGATCCGCCTGCCTCGGTTTCCTAAAGTTCTGGGATTACAAGTGTGGGCCACCATGCCCTTGCCCCAATGTGATTATTTCTGACTTTTCTTTATTTCCCAATCTTAAAAAGTCTTTAAAGAGCATCCATTTCCCTTCAGTTAATAATGTAAACAATTCTTCATTGACATGGTTAAATTCTTAGGACTGTCAGTTCTTTACAGATGGACTAAATGACTGGTATCATCCCTTATAAAAGTGTTTTGAGCTTGGCGGGACCAAGATGGCCAACTAGAAGCAGCAGCAGTTAGAGGCTCCCACTGAGAAGAAACAAAACAGCATGTGAATCCTGCACTGGCAATCAAGGTATCCAGGTTCTAGCATCAGGACTGACTAGGCAGTTGGTGTGACCCACAAAGAGCAAGAAAAGGCAGGGTGGTGCGTCGGCCCACACAGAGCAAGGGCAAACCCCACCCACAACCAAGAAGGTGGTGAATGAGCATGCTACCTTGCCTGAGAAACCATGCTTTTTCCACAGATCTGCGCAACCCACAGATCAGAAGATTCCACTTATGAGCCCACATCACCAGGGCCTTGGGTCCCAACCACAGAGCTGCACAGACTCTCAAGAGCCACTCTGCTGGAATCTGCCTAAGACTAACGAGTTCCCGGAGGAGAAGCCACCATCATCACTGCAGTTGCCTGCTGTCTAAGCCATCTGAGCTCCCAGGGCGAAAGATGGCAGCCATCACTGCGGCTGTCAGCTGCCTAAGAAAACTGAGCTCCCTGCTGGAGGGATGGCAAACATTACTCAGGCTGCTAGCCACCTAAGACACTGAACTGGGGGTAGCGGGGAGGGTGGCAGCCATCACTACAGCTCTAGACCACATTTTTCCCCTCCTGGAACGGGAGAGACATGACAGCTTGGTTCCAAGAGGTAATCCCCAGGGTGTAGTACACAGTTTGTGGCGGAAAAATGCTGAAAACTCAAAAGGCCAGAGTGCCTCTTCTCCAAATGATCACAACACCTCTCCAGCAAGTGCACAGAACTGGACAGAGGTACCATCCTGATACCAAAACCTGGCAGAGATACAACAAAAAGGGAAAACTTCAGGCAAGTATCCCTGATGAACACTGATACAAAAATCCTCAATACAATACTGGCAAACTGAATCCAGCAGCACATCAAAAAGTTTATCCACCATGATCAAGTCTGCTTCATCCCTGGGATGCAAGACTGGTTCAACATATGCAAATCAATAAACATAATTCATCACATAAATGGAACTAATGACAAAAACCACATGATTATCTCAAAAGATGCCAAAAAAGCCTTTGATAAAATTTAACATCCCTTCATGTTAAAAACACTCAATAAAGTAGGTATTGATGGAACATATCTCAAAATAGTAAGAGCCATTTATGACAAACCCACAACCAATATCATACAGAATGGGCAAAACCCAAAAGCATTCCCCTTGAAAAGCAGCACAAGAAAAAGATGTCCTCTCTCACCACTCCTATTCAACATAGTGTTGGAAGTTCTGGCCAGGGCAATCAGACAAGAGAAAGAAATAATGGGTATTCAAATAGGAAAAGAGGAAGTCAAATTGTCTCTGTTTGCAGACAACATGATCTAGAAAACCCCATTGTCTCAGCCCAAAAGCTCCTTAAGCCGAAAAGCAACTTCAGGAAAGTCTCAGGACACAAAATCAATGTGCAAAAATCACAAGCATTCCTGTACATCAACAATAGACAAGCAGAGAGCCAAATCATGAATGAACTCCCGTTCACAACTGCTACAAAGAGAATAAAATACCTAGGAATACAGCTAACAAAGGATGTAAAGGACCTCTTCAAGGAGAACTACAAACCACTGCTCAAGTAAATAAGAAAGGACACAAACAAATGGAAAAACATTCCATCTTCATGAATAGGAAGAATCAATATCATGAAAATGGCCATACTGCCCAAAGTAATTTATAGATTCAATGTTATTCCCATCAAACTACCATTGACATTTTTCATGGAATTAGAGAACATGATGTTAAAATTCATATGGAACAAAAAAGAGCCCATACAGCCAAGACAATTCTAAGCAAAAGAACAAAGCTGGAGGCATCACACTACCTGACTTCAAACTATACTATAAGGCTACAGTAACAAAAACAGCATGGTACTGGTACCAAAACAGACACATAGACCAATGGAACAGAATAGAGATCTCAGAAATAAGACCACACATTTACAACCATCTGATCTTTAACAAACTTGACAAAAACAAGCAATTGGAAAAGAATTCCCTATTTAATTAATAGTGCTGGGAAAACTGGCTAGTCATATACAGAAAACTGAAACTGGACCCCTTCCTTACACCTTTTACAAAAATTAACTCAATATGGATTAAAGACTTAAAAATAAAACTCAAAATCATAAAAACCCTAGAAGAAAATCTAAGCAACACCATTCAGGACATAGGTATGAGTGAAGATTTTATAATGAAATCATCAAAAGCAATCGCAACAGAAGCAAAAATTGACAAATTGGATCTAGTTAAACTAAAGACCTGCTGCACAGCAAAAGAAACTATCATCAGAGTGAACGGGCAACCTATAAAATGAGAGAAAATTTTTGCAATCTACCCATCTGACAAAAGTCTAATATCCAGAATTTACAGGGAACTTAAACAAATTTACAAGGAAAAAAATACAAACAACCCCATCAAAAAGTGAGCAAAGGACATGAACAGACACTTCTCAAAAGAAGACATTTATGCAGCCAACAAATATGTGAAAAAAAGCTCAACATCACTGATCACTAGAGAAATGCAAATCAAAACCACAGTGGATATCATCTCACACCAGTCAGAATGGCATTATTAAAAAGTCAAGAAACAACAGATGCTGGTGAGGCTGTGGGGAAATAGGGATGTTTTTACATTGTTGGTGGGAATGTAAATTAGTTCAACATTGTGGAAGACAGTGTGGCGATTCCTCAAAGATCAAGAACTAGAAATACCATTTGACCCGGCAATCCCATTACTGAGTATATACTCAAAGGAATGTAAATCATTCTCTTATAAGGATACACACGCACGTCTGTTTATTGCAGCACTATTCACAATAGCAAAGACATGGAATCAACCCAAACGCCCATCAATGATAGATTGGATAAAGGAAATGTAGTACATATACACCATGGAATACTACGCAGCCATAAAAAAGATTGAGATCATGTCCTTTGCAGGGATATGGATGAAGGTGGAGGCCATCATCCTCAGCAAACTAACACAGGAACAGAAAACCAAACACCACATATTCTCACTCATAAGTGGGAGCTGAACAATGAGAACACATGGATGCAGGGAGGGGACCAACACATATCTGGGCCTGTCATGGGAGTGGGGACAGGGAGAGCATCAGAAAAAACAGCTAATGCATGTGGGGCTTAATACCTAGGTGATAGGTGCAGCAAGCCACCATGACACACATTTACCTGTATAACAAACCTGCACATTCTGCACATGCATCATGGAACTTAAAATAAAACAAAATAAAATAAATTTTAAAAGTGTCTTGAACTTGATGGAGCTTATGATGAGAAATAAAATTGATAATTTTTATTTTGATCTTTTAATTCCATTTTCCATGAACTTTTGGAAGTCCCCTCATAGGAAGGTAATCCATCTAAGTAGAAGGAACATTTCTCAATGTATGCTATGAAGATAGTATCACCCTGATGCCAAAACCAAAGACAATACAAAAATAAAAAGAAAACACAGAGTGATAACTTTCATAAATTTAGATTTCAACATTTTTTTCAAAATACTAGCAAATAAAATTTTACAACGAATAGAAAGAATTATACACCACGATCAAGGGGGCTTTTTTCATATATTCAATATTTGAAAATCAGTCATTATAATCTACCATAATAATGGGATAAAGAAGAAAAGATATATGTTCATAACGATCATGTCAATAAATGCAGAAAGACATTCAACCAAACTTCCATATCAATTGATGGTTTTAAAAAATCTCAGAAAAATAGAAATACAGGAGAACCTCCTCAACACAGTAAGAAGCATCTATGAAAAACCTATAGACAGATTTATATTTAATTGTGAAGGACTGAATGCTTTTATCCCAAGATCAAGAAAAAAGCAAAAATATCTGTTCTCACCACTCTTATTCAACATAGCACTGGAAGTTCTACATGATGCAATAAGGCAAGAAAAGTAAATAAGTGGAATACAAATGAGAAAGAAATAAAATTGTTTTTATTCATGTTTGACACAACTGTGTACTTTAAAATCCCAAGGAATAGACAAGAAATAAATCACTTTTTGAATAAATGAATTCAGCAAGGTCTCTAAAAAAAAGATGAACATAGAAAAGTAAATTGTATACCCATATACTAACAATGAACAAATGGATACCAAAATTTAAAATATAATACCATTTCCACTAACTCAAAAAGAATACTTAGGTGTAACTGTAAAAAAAAAAAAAAATGTACCAGACTTGTGTTCTAAAAACTACAATAACTACACAACACTGATGAAAGATTTTCAAAATCTAAATAAATGGAGAGACATACGCTGTGCTCATCAGTTGGAAGACTCAAAAAGTCATGGAGAGATATCAATTTTTCCTGAATTGATATATAATTTTACACAATTTCTACCAAAATACCAGCAAGATTTTCTGTGGCTATAGATGAGATTACTGTAAAATTTATGTGGAATACCAAAGGAACTAGAATAATTAAAGCAATTTTGAGAAACAAGAAAAAGGTAGGAAAAATCAATGTACTCTAAGATTTTTACTAAAGAGCTACAGTAATCAAGACTGTAAATAAGAAGTAGATGAATAGACGTGTAAATCAATGGAACAAGATAAAATAAATAATCCAAAAGTAGACCCATGCAAATATGCCCACCTGAATTTTGACGAAGGTGCAAATGCAACTAACTGAAAGAAAGATAGCCTTCCAAATAACGGCACTGGAGCAATTGGACTTCCATGGGCAAAAAAATGAACTTCAACTTAAGTCTCGCATCTTATACTAAAATTAATGCAAAGTTTATCACAAACTTCAAAGTAACATAACATTCTAAGACTTTTAGAAAACAACATAAAGGAAAATATTCAGGATCTAAGGCTAGGCAAAAAGCTCTTAGACTTGACATCAAAAGCATAATCTGTAAAATGAAAAACTAGTAAGTTGAATTTCTTAAACATTTTTAAACCTCTTTGCTGTGAAAAAACATATTAAAAGCATAAAAGATAAAGCTGAAATTTTGGAGAAAATGTTTGCAAGCACATATCCGACAAAGCACTTATATCTAGTATATATAAAAAACAGTCAAAACTCAACAGTAAAAAACCAAACAACCCAATTAGAACCTGGATATGAAAAGACATTTTACCAATGAAAATATCCAAGATGGCAAAGAAACACATGAAAATATTTTCAATGTCAGTAGCTATTAGGGATGAACAATAAAGCTACAATTAGGTATTATTAGATACCTATCAGAATGACTAAGATAAAATGTTGAAAACACCAAATGTTAGAAAAAATTCAGAGAAACTAGATTTCTCACACATTCTGGTGATAATGCAAAATGCTACAGCCACTCTGATAAAGAGTATGGTAGTTTCTTTAAAAACAAAACAAAACAATCAACTACCCATGGACCTCTCATATAAAACTATAATTGCATTCTTTGGCATTTATTTAATAGAAGTAAAATCTTGTGTTCACACAAAAACTTTTACACAAATGGTCAAACAAGTTTCATTAATAGTATTCCTGAACTTAAAACATCCCAGCTGTCCTTCAATGGATGAATAATAAACAGAGGAACATCTATATAATGGAATTCTATTCCATTATATTAATACATTCAATAACCTGGATGAATTTCCAGAGAATTATGCTGAGTGAAAATGACTAATCCCAAAATGTTTTATACTGTATGATTTTATTTATATGTCATTCTGGAAATAACAACATTTTAAAAGTGGAAAACAGATTAGTGGTTGCAAGGGTTAAGAAAGAGGTGGGCCAGGGGAAAAAGTGAGTATGGGCATAAAAGGGCAATATAAGGAATCCCTGTAGTGATGGAAATGTTCTGGATCTTAACTGCATCAATATCAGTATTTTGGATGTAATGTTGTACTATAGTTTTGGAAGATGTTACCATTGTGGAAAAGTGGGTAAACAGTACAGAGGATTATTATTTCTTATAATTCCATGTGAGCCTACAATTATCTTAAATAATAAGTGTGTTCATCTGATTTGCATTGCTATAAAGGAATACCTGAGGTCAGTACTATATAAAGAAAATACGTTTATTTGGCTAATGGTTTGGCAGACTGTACAAGAAGCATGGTGGCAACATCTATTTCTGATGGCCTCTTATTCCTGAGGCCTCAGGAGCTTTTACTCATAACAGAAGGTGAAGGGGGAGGCTGGGCCCAGTGGCTCACACCTGTAACCCCAACACTTTGGGAGGCCAAGGTGGGCAGGTCATGAGGTTAGGAGTTCGAGACCAGCCTGGCCAACATAGTGAAATCCCATCTCTACTAAAAGAAATACAAAAATTACCCGGTGTGATGGCATGCGCCTGTAGTCCTAGCTACTCTGGAGGCTGAGGCAGGAGAATCACTTGAACCAGGGAGTTCGAGGTTGCAGTGAGCTGACATCGCACCACTGCACTCCAGCCCGGGTGACAGAGTGAGACTGTCTCAAAAAAAAAAAAAAAAGAGAGACAGAGAGAGAGGTGCAGGGGGAGCAGGCATATCACATGGCAAGACAGATGTCAGGCTCCTGTAAACAAGTAGCTATCATGTGAACTAATAAAGTGAGAATTCATTTATTACCACAGGGAGGGCACCAAGCCATTCATGAGTGATCTACCTCCATGACCAAAATACCTCCCACTAGGCTCACCTCTGATCACATTTTAACATCACATTTGGAGGATACAAATATCCAAACCATATCAACAAGTTTAATTATAAAATCAGAAGTGAAGACAGAAAAATCATGAACAAGGAAGCTCCAAACTTTTGTCCCCCAACAGAAACATCAACAAAACAAAAAACAAACCAGAAGCAGTCTGAATAAACTCTGTGGGAGCTCTGGAAAACAGTCAAAGGTCTACAACAACCAAGTAAATGCCCAATCAAGAAAAAAAAAATCTATGAACATAGACTGTAAGAAAAAAAAAATCTAGCCAGGAGCTGTGGCTCACGCCTGTAATCCCAGCAATTTGGGAGGCCAAGGTAGGAGGTTTGCTTGGGCCAGGAGTTTGAGACTAGCCTGGGTAGCATAGTCAGACTTCACCTCTACAAAAATAAAAAATAAAAATGAAAAATTAGCTGGATGCAGTGGTGCACACCTATAGTCCCAACTACTCAGGAGGCTGAGGTGGGAGGATCACGTGAGCCTGGGAGGTCGAGACTGCAGTGAACTTTGTTCATGCCACGGCACTCCAGCCTGGGAAGCAGAGAAAGACCCTGTCTCAGAAAGAAACATTTGGTGATGTTTTTACTCTTCTTTGCCTCACCTTCTTCCTGGCACAATATCAAACATGGTCTTGAATTGGTGACAGCATAGTTCCCAGTTCCCTCCCTAGAACCAATGAGTGAAGAGCAGACTTCATTTACAACTTTTTTTGTTTGTCTCTTCTAACCTATCTAGGGAAACCACTGAAGGACTGAAGCAAGGTGTTTGATTGTTTGAAGGTTAAAGATTTTGCTGGTGGCTATAATTTTAATGTTTGTCCCCTCCAGGTTTCATGTTGAAAGTTGATTCCCAGTGTGGCAATGTTAGGAGGTAGGACCTGGTGGGAAACATTTGGTTCATGAGGGTGGATACCTCATGAATAGATTAATACCTTCCCTGCTGGGTTAGTGAGTTAATGCTCTAAATAGTTCCTACAAGAGCTGGTAGTTAAAAAGAACCTGGCATGCACACATAAACACCTGCTTCCTCTCTGACCATTCGATCTCTTTGCACACTGGCTAACCTTCCACATTCCACCATGATATGTGGCAACCTGAGACCCTCACCAGATGGAAATACGCAATCTTGAACTTTCCAGTCACCAGAACCATGAGACTAATCATTTCTTTATAAACTATGTGGTATCACTAGACTGTTAAAGCATTACTAAACAGACTAAGACACAGACACTGTTCCTAAAAGCTACAAGGTGACTACAAACCCACAGGCATCTGGAGGAAGATATTATGCTTGGGGACATACAATATACCATCTAAGACCTTTAAGATAAGCTGGGGTGACACTCTGTGGGAAATTAGGATATTCAAATTCAGCCACATGTATAGGGAAATTTAAAAAGCCATGTGCATGTCCAGGCAAGACACATACTTAGAAAAATTCCACCCTGGCCGGGCACGGTGGCTCAAGCCTGTAATCCCAGCACTTTGGGAGGCTGAGACGGGTGGATCACGAGGTCAGGAGATCGAGACCAGCCTGGCTAACACGGTGAAACCCCGTCTCTACTAAAAATACAAAAAACTAGCTGGGCGAGGTGGCAGGCGCCTGTAGTCCCAGCTATTTGGGAGGCTGAGGCAGGAGAATGGCATAAACCTGGGAGGCAGAGCTTGTAGTGAGCTGAGATCTGGCCACTGCACTCCAGCCTGGGTGACAGAGCGAGACTGTCTCAAAAAAAAAAAAAAAGAAAAGAAAAATTCCACCCTGAGATAATCCCTAAGCTTAGAACAAGCCTATGTATGGTGAAGAAGTGCTCCAGTACACAGGTAATCTGAAAAGACTGGGAGAAATGGCTTCTCTCTTTCTCTGATTTTGATCTGTTTAAGTTCATGACACTCAAGGGAATCCATCAAATAACTAGATGAACACAAGCTAGAGGATCAGAAACTTCAGTGATCACATTTGACAAGGAATAGTCTTTGCAAAACATGCTTGGAAAAGTCTCAGAAAAAAAGAACTACTACAACCTTCAACAATTTAAAACATTAAACTCTGGGAAAGTGAGATAATCTTATTTTCAAAGTTTTCACAAAATATCAAAATGTCTAATTTTCAAGAAAAAAATCACATCATACAAAGAAACAGGAAAACATGTGTTATTCAGAGAAATGTAATACATGGACAGTAATCATCCCTAAGGTTTCCCTGACCTTGGACTTAATGGACAAATAATTTAAAATAATTGTCTTAAATATGCTCAGATAGCTAAGAAAAAATATGAACAAAGAAGTAAAAAAAAATCATGAGATAATATATGAACAAAATCAGAACATTGACAAAGATATAAAAATTATGAAAAGAAACCAAACAAATTCTGAAGCTGAAAAATACAATCACTAAATGAAAAGTTCACTAGAGGGGTTCAAATACAGATTTAAGTAGACAGAAGAAGCTGAGTGTAATGGCTCATGCCTGTAATCCTAGTACTTTGGGATGCCAAAGTGGGAGGATTGCTTGAGCCCAGAAGTTCCAGACCAGTCTAGTCAACACAGTGAGATGAGACCTCATCTCTGAAAAAAGTGAATTAACTAGACAGAATAAATAATCAGCCAATTTGAAAATAAGATAATTGACATTACCATTGGAAGAGCAGGAAGGAAAAATGAATAAAGAAACGTGCAGAGAGCCTAAAGGACTTGTGGGATATCATCAAGTATACAAATCTATGCATATGAGAGTCCCATAAGGAGAAGAGAGAAAGAGAGACAGAATGAGATAAAAATGGTTGGAATGAATATTTTTAAACAATTGTGTTTGAAAATTTTCCAAATTTAATGAAAGACATCAATCTACAAATCCAAGAAGCTCAACAAAGTCCAAGTGGGAAACCACAAAGAAACCCACACTAAGACACATTGTAATCAAACTATCAAAATCCAAAGAAAAAGACAGAATCTTGAAAGCAAGAGAAAAGCAACTCAATATGTATAGGAGATGCTCAATAAAATTATCAACCAGCTTCTCATCAGAAACCTTGCAGGCCAAAAAGCAATTGAATTATATATTTAATGCATTGAAACAACAAAACTGTATACCAATAATTTTATATCCACCAAAACATTCAAATATGAGGGAAAAATTAAGATATTCCCAGATAGGGCCGGGTGCAGTGGTTCACATCTGTAATCCCAGCACTTTGGGAGGCCGAGGTGGGCAGATCACAAGGTCAGGAGATTGAGACCATCCTGGCTAATACGGTGAAACCCTGTCTCTACAAAAAATACAAAAAAAAAAAAAAAATTGGCCAGTCATGGTGGCGGGCAACTGTAGTTCCAGCTACTTGGGAGGCTGAGGCAGGAGAATGGCATGAACCCAGGAGTGGAGGTTGCAGTGAGCTGAGATTGTGCCACTGCACTCCAGCCTGGGGGACAGAGCAAGACTCCATCTCAAAAAAAAAAAAAAGATATTCCCAGATAAACGAAAGATGAGTTCATCATCACTAAACTTCGCTACAAGAAATTCTAATGGGAATCCTTCAGTTTGAAATACAAAAATGCTAGACAGTAGCTCAAATCTGAATGGAGATATACAGATCACCAGTTAAGGTAAATATATGGGCATATGTAAAAGCCAATATTGTGGTAATTTTGGTTTCTAAGTGGTATAGTTTGGCTCCTTGTCCCCACCCAAATCTCATGACAAATTGTAATTCTCAAAGTTGGGGGAGGGATCTGGTGGGAGGTGATTAAATCATGAAGGCAGATTTCCCCCTTGCTGTTCTCATGATAGTGAGGGAGTTCTCATGAGATCTGGTTGTTTAAAAGTGTCCCCCTTTGCTCTTTCTTCTGTCACCATGTGAAGATGTACTTGCCTCTCCTTCACCCTTATGCCATGATTGTAAATTTCGTAAGGCCTCCCCAACCATACTTCCTGTACAGCCTGCAGAATTGTGAGTCAATTAAACCTCTTTTCTACATAAATTACCCAGTCTCAGCTAATTCTTTATGGCAGTGTGAGAATGAACTAATACAGTAACTCTACTTTTTGCTCTCTACAGAATTTAAAAGACAAACGCATAAAAATAATTATAAAACTATGTTATTTGACATAGTGTATAAAGTGTATAAAGATGCAATGTGTAACAACTATTACACAAAGTGAGAAATGGAGCAGTGGAGAAGCAGAGTTTTTATTTGTGATTGAAGTTAAGTTTGTATCAACCCCAATTAGATTTTTATAACTTTTTTTTAGACAGGGTCTTGCTATGTTGCCCAGGCTGCAGTGCAGTGGTGCAATCTCAACTCACTGCAACCTCAACCTCTCAGGCTTGAATGATTCTCATGCCTCAGCCTCCTTAGTAGCTGCCATTAAAGGTATGTGTCACCAGGCCCAGGTAATTTTTGTATTTTTAGTAGAGACAGGGTTTTGCCATATTGGCCAAGCTGGTCTTGAACTCCTGACCTCAAGTAATCTACCCACCTCAGCCTCCCAAAGTGCTGGGATTACAGGCATGTTCCACCATGCCTGGCCAGATTGTTATAACTTTAGGATGTCATGTGTAATTCCCATGGTGATCCCAAAGATAGTATCTATAGGATATAAACAAAAGGAAATGAGAAGATAATCAAAGTATATGACTTTTAAAAAATCAACTGAAAACAAATGAAGGTAGTATTGTGGTAAATGAAGACAAATATATGACATATGCAAAACAAATAATGAAATGATGAAAGTCCTTTCTCATCAATAATTACTCTAAATATAAATCAGTTAAACTCTCCATTCAAAAGGCAAAGTTTGGCAGAACAAATTTTAAAAAACACAAAGCAACTATATGCCATGTACAGGAGACACATTTTAGACTCAAAGAGAGAAGTGGATTAAAAGTAAAGGGTTGGCAAAAGATAAATTATGAAAACTGCAACCATACAAAAGCAAGGGTGGCTATACTTAGACATAATGTAGTTGAAAATAAAAATGTCATTAGAATAAAGATGGATATTTTATATTGGTAAAATGGTCAGCTTATCTTGAAATTATGAAAATTATATAATTTTCTGAAACCGAAACATCAGAGCCCCAAAATACATGAACCAAAAGCTGAAAGAATTGAGGGGAGAAATAGATAACTGAGCAATAATAGTTGGAGACTTCAACATTCCATTGTCAATACTGAAAACAACAACTATGCAATGATCAGCAATGAAATCAAAGACTTCAACAACAGTATATGCAAGTTACACCTAACAGATATCTATAGAGAACTCCATCCAAAAACAGCAGAATACCCATTCTACTCAAGTACATATGGCACAGTTTCCATGTTTGATTATGTGCTAGGCCATAAAGCAAGCCTCAACAAATGTAAAAGCATTGAACTCATAAAAGAATAAACAATCAGAATGAAAATTGGAAATTAATAACATAAAGAAATTTGAGAAATGCATTCAGAACATATATCCAGAACATATCTATATATACATATATTCTGATAAATATCTGATATATATGTGTTAAGCTTTTATTGTACTTCTTATATTCATAAAGATTCTTACCAGTATGAATTCTCTAATATGTAGTAAGGCAGAATTAACTCTATATATTTTCCTACATTTCTTACATTCATCAAGTTTCTCATCAGTTTGAATTATCTGATATTGAGCAATGTGTCTAGACACAATAAAGGCTTTACCACATTCTTTACATTCATAAAGTTTGTCACCAGTATGAATTATCTGGTTTTCAGAAGAACTCAAATCAGATTAAAGACCTTATGTTCCTTACATTCATGAAATTTGGCACTTAAATGAATACTCTGATGTTGAGTACATTGTCTGAATACAAGGAAGGCTTTATTGCATCTCTTACATTCATAGTTTCTCACCATATGAATTCTCTGATACATAATAAGGATTAGAATTTAAATGTCCTTCCACAGTTCTTACACGTTTTCAGGTTTTTTTCTACAGTATGAATTCTCTTATAGTGAGTGACTTGCCGGCACAAAAGAAAGAATTTCCAACATTCCTAATACTTATAAAGTGTAGAATCAGTATGAATTCTAATTTGCAGAATAAACTCAATTCATTCTAAAGACCTTCCCACATTCCTTATATTCATAGAACCTCTTACTAGTATGAATTCTCTGGTGTTTGCTATATAGTCCACACAAATAATAGCTTTCACTTATTCTTAACATTCATAAAGTTTTTCATCAGTATGAATTCACTATGTCTGTGATAAGGACTAAATTGAATTGTAATGTCTTCTCACATGTTTTTACATCTATTTTGTTTTTCACAGTATGAGTTCTCGGTTGTTGAGTAAATTGATACCCACTACTGGCCATCTCAAATTGTTTATGATCATGCCATTTCTAAACAGAACAAATTTTCTTTCCATGTGTAAGTAATATAATATTACTTCTGTTTATAATACAATAATAGTTTCTGGCTTTTATAAATTATGTGATATAAAATTTGAAATTTCTATAAGTTACTATTGTAGATAATAATTTAAGTAAAATCCTCCTTCTTAAACATGCTCTCACAATTTCAGTTATTTCTAAAAACAGAGGCTTCAAGGTCAATTGTATTACTTCTTAGCCTGATTCCTTAATTCCTGGGTTACATATTTAGTGTCTACTCTCCAGAATTCTGGGTCCAAAGGCTGTTGCACTGATAGAATATTATCCAGAAATAGACTGGCATATCTCTAATGACAGCCACATTTTTAAAAATTTTGCTAGTAAGTTAGGTATTGTTTTGTTTTGTTTGTTTTGTTTTGTTTTGAGATGGAGTCTCACTCTGTCACCAGGCTGGAGTGCAGTGGCATGATCACAGCTCACTGCAGCCTTGAACTCTTGGGCTCAAGCGATCTTCTCACCTCAGCTTTCTGAGTAGCTAGGACTACAGGCACATGCCATAGGCAGCCAGCTAATTTTTTTATTTGTAGAGATGGGGTCTTGCTATATTTTGCAGGCTGGTATTAAACTCCTGGGCTCAAGCAGTCCTCCTGCCTTGGCCTCCAAAAGTGCTGGGATTACAGGTGTGAGCTGCTACACCCAGCTGGTAAACCAGTTTTGTTCAGCTTACTACTTAAGCCCTTCCAATAATTTTGTTAGCACAAAATCAAATAATAAAGAAAAGCATTTGTATTAATTTCACAGGGCTGCTGTAACAAATTACCGCAATAAGGTGGCTTAAAACAAATTTATTCTCTCACAGTTGTAGAGGCCATATGTCTGAGATCAGGGTGTTAGCAGAGTTATCCTTCTGCCAAAAGGCTCTAGGGGAGAATGATCCTTCTTTGTTCCAGCTTCTGGTGGCTGTTGACATTCCTTCTAGGTGTATCAGCCCAATATGTTCCTCTATATTAATTTGCTTCTATTTTCTTTGTCTTTTTCTGTGTCTTATATGGACACTTATTGCTGAATTTAGTGTCAACCTTGATAACCCAGAATGATCTCATTTTAAGATGATTAACTTAATTACATCTGCAAAGACCCCTTTTCCAAATAAGGTCACATTTCCAATAAGGTCCATATATTAGGACACGGACATATCTTCTTGGGGGCCAACATTCAAACAACTAGAGCATTTAATAAGGTTCAATACATAATTCTAATTAAAAATAACTTTTAGGAAAATTTCTCTACTTGGTAAAACTACACATTAAAAACCTATAGTAGACATTAACTTTATATAGAAAACTTAAATGCATTATCTTTAAAACTGAAAATAAGGCCAGGAGTGGTGGCTCACGCCTGTAATCCCAGCACTTTGGAAGGCCGAGGAGGGTGGATCACCTGAGGTCGGGAGTTTAAGACCAGCCTGACCAACATGGAGAAACCCTGTCTCTACTAAAAATACAAAATTAGCCAGGCATGGTGGCACATGCCTGTAATCCCAGCTACTCAGGAGGCTGAAGCAGGAGAATCACTTGAACCCGGGAGGTGGAGGTTGTGGTGAGCTGAGATCGTGCCATTGCACTCCAGCCTGGGCAAAAAGAGTGAAACTCTGTGTAAAAAAAAAAAAAAAAAAAAAAACTGAAAATAAAATATGGATGTTTGCCATTATCTCTATTGTTTAATATGGTACTATAGGTCCTGGTCCCAATACTAAAAGTCAAGAAAAATAATAGGCCAAGTGTGGTGGCTGAAGCCTGTAATCTACTACAGGAGGCCAAGGCAGGAGGATTGCTTGAGCCCAGGACTTTGAGACCAGCCTGAGCAATATAGGGAAACCACATCTCCACACACACAAAAAAATCTTAAGTTAGTCAGGTGTGTATGCACACACCTGTGGTCCCAGCAATTTGGGAGGCTGAGGTGGGAGAACTGCTTAAGCCCAGAAAGTCAAGGCTGCAGTGAACCGTGATTGTACTACTGCACTCCAGCCTGGCTGACAGAGTAAGTCCCTGTCTCAAAAAAAAAAAAAAAAAAAGGGAAGAAAAGAAAAGAAAAAAGTTGAAAAAGGAAGAGATAAAACTCATTCATTATTTATTATTGATGCAATAATCCATCTAGAAAAACAAAAATAAGTCATAAACTCAGAACTGATCAGAAATATCAGCAAAGATGCTAGAATCAAGAGAAATTTTAACTTATTAATAATATTTCACTATATTATCAATAATCTAACAGAAAATATAAATAAAAACTAACATACCATGCACAACATTAAGAAAGCTATAAAGATGGCTGAGCATGGTGGCTAATGTCTGTAATGTCAGCACTTTGGGAAACCCATAATGGAGGACTGTTTTAGCCCAAGAGTTTAAGACCAGCCTGGGTGGGGCACGGTGGCTCACACCTGTAAGCCCAGAACTCTGGGGGCTGAGGCGGGCAGATCACGAGTCAGGAGATTGAGATCATCCTGACTAACACAGTGAAACCCAATCTCTACTGAAAATACAAGAAATTGGACGGGCATGGTGGCACATGCCTTTGGTCCCAGCTACTCAGGAGGCTGAGGCAGGAGAATCGGTTGAACCCAGGAGGCAGAGGTTGCAGTGAGCCGAGATTGGGCCACTGCACTCCAGCCTGGGCGACAGAGCAAGACTCCTTCTCAAAAAAAAATAAAAAGAGACCAGCCTGGACAACATAGTGAGACCCCATCTCTACTAAAAATTTAAAAACTTAGCCAGGCATGGTGGCACATGCCTGTTGTCCTAGCTACTTGGGAGGCTGAGGCAGGAGGATCACTTAAGCCCAGAAGTTCAAGGTTACAGTAAGCTATGATTATCCCACCTCACTCCAACCTGAACAACAGAGCAAGACCCCAACTCCAAACAAAAGTTATAGAGAATCTGGGAATTAACTAAGAGTACACGAGATCGCAATGAAGAAAGATACAATATGATTTTACAGTATAGAGAAGATTCTAAATAAATAGAGACACATTCTATGTGCCATTCTAATAGCATCAATTGGATGCCATTAATTAATATGAAATACAATCACCTCAAATTAGTCCATAAATTAAAAAGCATTGACATCAAAATTCTAGTAGTATTGTTTTTGGGTTTTGGTTTTTTTTTTTTTTTTGAGACAGAGTTTCGTTCTTGTTGCCCAGGCTGGAGTACAATGGCACAATCTTGGCTCACTGCAATCTCCAACTCCCGGTTTCAAGCAATTCTTCTGCCTCAGCCACCCCAGTAGCTGGGATTACATGCATCCACCACCACACCTGGATAATTTTTGTATTTTTAGTGGAGATGGGGTTTCACCATGTTGGCCAGGCTGGTCTGAAACTCCTGACCTCAAGTGATCCACCCACGTCAGCCTCACAAAGCGCTGGGATTCAGGCATGAGCCACTGCCCCCAGCCTCCAATGGTATTTTTAAGGTGATAGATAATCTTAATCTAAAACTTTAAAAGAAGTATAAAGATCATAGGTATTTTATTCTCTTTGAAGCAATTGTGAATGGGAGTTCACTCATGATTTGGCTCTCTGTTTGTCTGTTATTGATGTATAGGAATGCTTGTGATTTTTGCACATTGATTTTGTATCCTGAGACTGCTGAAGTTGCTTATTGGCTTAAGGAGATTTTGGGCTGAGACAATAGAGTTTTCTAAATACATAATCATGTCATCTGCAAACAGGGACAATTTGACTTCCTCTTACTAATTCAATACCCTTTATTTCTTTCTTCTGCCTGATTGCCCTGGCCAGAACTTCCAACACTATGTTGGATAGGAGTGGTGAGAGAGGGCATCCCTGTCTTGTGCCAGTTTTCAGAGGGAATGCTTCCAGTTTTTGCCCATTCAGTATGATATTGGTTGTGGGTTTGTCATAAATAGCTCTTATTATTTGAGATACGTCCCACCAATACCTAGTTTATTGAGAGTTTTTAACTTGCAAGGGATGTGAAGGATCTCTTCAAGGAGAACTACCAACCACTGCTCAATGAAATAAAAGAGGACACAAACAAATGGAAGAACATTCCATGCTCATAGATAGGAAAAATCAATATCGTGAAAATGGCCGCACTGCCCACGGTAATTTATAGATTCAATGCCATCCCCATCAAGCTACCAATGACTTTCTTCACAGAATTGGAAAAAACTACTTTAAAGTTCATATGGAACCAAAAAAGAGCTCGCATTGCCAAGACAATCCTAAGACAAAAGAACAAAGCTGGAGGCATCATGCTGCCTGACTTCAAACTATACTACAAGACTACAGTAACCAAAACAGCATGGTAATGGTACCAAAACAGAGATATAGACCAATAAAACAGAACAGAGCCCTCAGAAATAATACCACACATCTACAACCATCTGATCTTTGACAAACCTGACAAAAACAAGAAAAGGGGAAAGGATTCCCTATTTAATAAATGGTGCCGGGAAAACTGGCTAGTCATATGTAGAAGGCTGAAACTGGATCCCTTCCTTATACCTTATACAAAAATTAATTCAAGATGAATTAAAGACTTAAATGTTAGACCTAAAACCATAAAAAAAACCTAGAAGAAAACCTAGGCAATACCATTCAGGACATAGGCATGGGCAAGGACTTCATAACTAAAACACCAAAAGCAGTGGCAACAAAAGCCAAAATTGACAAATGGGATCTAATTAAACTAAAGAGCTTCTGCACAGCAGAAGAAACTATCATCAATGTGAACAGGCAACCTACAGAATGGGAGAAAATTTTTACAATCTACCCATCTGACAAAGGGCTAATATCCAGAGTCTACAAAGAACTTAAACACATTTACAAGAAAAAATCAAACAACCCCATCAAAAAGTGGGCAAAGGATATGAACAGACACTTCTCAAAAGAAGGCATTTACGCAGCCAACAGACACATGAAAAAATGCTCATCATCACTGGCCATCAGAGAAATGCAAATCAAAACCACAATGAGATACCATCTCACACCAGTTAGAATGGTGATCATTAAAAAGTCAGGAAACAACAGGTGGTAGAGAGGATGTGGAGAAATAGGAACACTTTTACACTGTTGGTGGGACTGTAAACTAGTTCAACCATTGTGGAAGACAGTGTGGCGATTCCTCAAGGATCTAGAACTAGAAATACCATTTGACCCAGACATCCCATTATTGGGTATATACTCAAAGGATTATAAATCATGCTGCTATAAAGACACATGCACACGTATGTTTATTGTGGCATTATTCACAATAGCAAAGACTTGAAACCAACCCAAATGTCCATCAACGACAGACTCGATTAAGAAAATGTGGCATATATACACCATGGAAGACTATGCAGCCATAAAAAAGGGATGAGTTCATGTCCTTTGTAGGGACGTGGATGAAGCTGGAAACCATCATTCTGAGCAAACTGTTGCAAGGACAGAAAACCAAACACCGCATGTTCTCACTCGTAGGTGGGAATTGAACAATGAGAACACTTGGACACAGGGTGCAGAACATCACACACCCAGGCCTGTCGTGGGGTAGGGGGAGGGGGGAGGGATAGCCTTAGGAGATATACCTAATGTAAATAACAAGTTCACGGGTGCAGCATACCAACATGGCACATGTATACATATGTAACAAACCTGCATGTTGTGCACATGTACCCTAGAACTTAAAGTATAATAAAAAAAAGAAGCATAAAGATCAATAAATTTTATGTAAGCATTACAAATGAAGTGGAAAGATGGAAGATTCTGCCAATTAGGTATAACCATAAAATATATATATGATGTGTGTGTGTGTGTGCAGCATGTGTGTGTATACACCATAATAATCAAAGGTGGACTCCAAGTAGATTAAACACAATGTGGAGGTAAAGCAGTAATGTTGATAGAAGGAAATATAGGGTGATACCTTTTAAACATAGGATAGAAGGAAATATAGGGTGATACCTTTAGAACATAGGACTTTTAAAATGAAACTTCAAACATAAGGCAAAAACAAATACATAAATCTCATTATAATTGTATATTCAAGAGTATGTATTAAGCACTTCTTATGTGCTAGGCACTAAGGCTGTATATTAATAGTACATATAGATTATAAATAACACTCCTCACTAAAAGGAAACAGGGATTTTGGGAGAAATTACTCACCTTAAGATACTGGTGACAAAAGTGCAAGATGAAATGAATATCTTTTTTTTCTTCAGAAAGTAAGAAACTGCTCAAAAATTATGGGAATACCTGTAAAAACACCACAGGAAACATGAGAAGGGTCTCCCACTGGGAAAATATGATACCATTTGAATGCCACAATGAATACTGAGAGTAATGCATTATAACAAAATGTATAAAACAGAATCCATGATATTAATGACTAATAATGGATACTAATGAATACATTAATATAAATAGATATAAATATGGCTTAAACAGGGGTAGGGAAAATGGGAACATTTTTTACAGAAGAATGCCAATTAATACATGTAGAATAAATGACCATTTGAAAGTTACTATTTTTTAATAATCATACGAATAATTGATTCAGACAAGAATCATCAACAAATACTAAAACATTGGGGTAAAACTTTGTTGGTGATTAGTTTCAGCGTATCTCCCCACAAATCAGTTATTAATTACAAGGAAATAATGGTACCTTTGCAGTTGAGAAACTTGGTGAACACAACACTAACCAAGTTACATCACCAATAATGAGACAAACTGACATGAATGAGACAAACTGATATTATGTACCTTCCAATGTGATATACTGAGAAGTCATAATGTTAGTTTCTGCTGCAATTATAACGAAATAATCAGACAAGCTAAAACTCAGGATCATTCTACAAAACCATTGGTTTTTGTACCCTTTAAAAATTGTTAATATCATCAAAAGTAAAGAAAACCTAAGAACCACTTCAGATTAAATATGACTAAACAGACGTAGGAACTAAGCGCAATGTGTGATTCTAAGTCAGAGAAAAAAAATTCATAAAATATATTATTTGGAAAATTTGTGAAACTTTAATATGGGCAGTATAATAGATAGTCAAATTATAGTAAGATTAAATATTCTAATTTAATAATCATGCTGCCATTTTGAGGAGTATATTCTTGTTCTTGAGAGTTACATGCTGAAGTATTTCAATATGAGGATTTAATAGTTGTAAAATTATTGTAACATTGTAAAAACCATTTAACAACATTTTGCCACACACACAGTCTTTCTCTGTGTGTGTGAGTGTGTGTGTATCTATAGATAGGTATAAATAGATACAGATCTATTCCATATATCTCTTTTTTTTTTTTTTTTTTTTTTTTTGAGACGGAGTCTCGCTCTGCCGCCCAGGCTGGAGTGCAGTGGCCGGATCTCAGCTCACTGCAAGCTCCGCCTCCCGGGTTCACGCCATTCTCCTGCCTCAGCCTCCCGAGTAGCTGGGACTACAGGCGCCCGCCACCTCGCCCGGCTAGTTTTCTGTATTTTTTAGTAGAGACGGGGTTTCACCGTGTTAGCCAGGATGGTCTTGATCTCCTGACCTCGTGATCCGCCCGTCTCGGCCTCCCAAAGTGCTGGGATTACAGGCTTGAGCCACCGCGCCCGGCCTATTCCATATATCTCTAAATGAATATACATAGAGAGAAAGAATGTGGCAAATGGTAGCTTAGGTTCACCAACTATATAAACTTTCATTGTCCTGTTTTTGTAAGTTTTCCATGGGTTTGACATTTTTCAACATTTGAAAAACTATTCATAATCTGATAATTTTATTTTCCCCACTGCTGCCACCCTGGTCAAAATTATCATAACCTTTCATTGAGGTTATTGAAATAGCCTCTTATTGTATCCTCCTGCTTTTACCCTTTCCTCCTACATCATATTTCTAATATGGCAGCCAGAGTAATCCTTTAGCCACATCACTCCTGTGCCAAAAAGAGTAACTCTAGCTTCCTATTTCCCTCAGGAAAGCAAAGACTTACAGTGACAAACAAAACCCAAATTATCTGTTTCTTTTATTACCACCTTGGCCTCATTTCCTCCTAATAATTATTATCTCTCTGATCCAACCACACAGACGTCTCTGCTACTCCTTGAACACACCAAGCATTCTTCTTCCTTAGGGCATTTGCTCTAGTTTTTTCCTCTGCCTTAAATGTTTCACCCCAAGAAAACAGCTTGGCTAACTCCCTCACATCCTTCAAGTTAGATATAATTTCTTCATGAAGTCTATCCTGCTTATTCTATATAGCTCTTTAGTATTGTGACATATTTGTCCCATCTCTCACAGATTTCTGATTCTCTTAATCTGTTCTACTCTTTCATTATGCCAAAGCACATTTTATCTTCACCTTAATAAATAAAATTTTCTCATTATTTTCTTGCTTATTGTCTGCATCTCTTCATAATATAAGTTCTTCAAGAGTTAAGGCTTTTTGTCCATTTTGTTCAGTTATATACACCTTTGCTATAAGAGTTCCTAGTATACAAAATGTGTTCAATACATGTATGTTGACTAGACAACTTATAACAAAATTTAAATACCAGTTTTGGCCTGAGATTTGCAAGGTGAGCCAAGAATAACTCAATGGTTTACTGCTTCAGCAACTAATATAAAAGAATTGTCATCAGTATAAATGAAGAAGATTGTAAGAGAAGCAAGTTTGTGGGAGAAAAATCAAGAGTGCAATCCACATATACTAAGTTATAGATGTGTATCAGTCATTCCAAGTGGAAATGTCTAATATGCAGTTGGACATACAAGTCTGGAGTTCAGGAGTAATATATAGGCTGGAGTTAAAAATTTAAGAATTGTCAGCATACCAATACCATTTAAAATAATAAGACTAGGCTGGGCATGATGTCTCACGCCTGTAGTCCCAGCATTTTGGGAGGCCAAGGTGGGCGGCTCACTTGAGGTCAGAGGTTCAAGACTAGCCTGGCCAACATAGTGAAACCCCACCTCTACCAAAAATGTAAAAATTATCTGGGCATGGTGGCGGGCACCTGTAGTCCCAGCTACTCGGGAGGCTGACAGGAGAATCGCTTGAACCCGGTAGGCAGAGGTTGCAGCGAGCCAAGATTACACCATTGAACTCCAGTCTAGATGACAGGGTGAGACTCTGTGTCAAAAAAAAAAAAGAAAAGAAAAGATAAAGAAATGGAAAGCCAAAAGGAAAGGTGCTCATACTCCTTAATAATCACAGAAATAAAAATCAAAATTAATGGAGATAACACTTTACACCTATCAGAATGTCAAAATACAAAAGCTAGTAATTTCAAATGTGGGAAAGAATGTTGACAGAAAGGACCCTCATGCTTCATTCTTGGGAGTGTAGTCTGATGCAGCCATTCTAAAGACCAACTGAAGACCATCTGGAGCTATTTTATCAAATTGAGTACAATACTCTAGGAACCATCAGTTTTATTCCAGAGTTATATCCAAAAATAAATTATCATTCAGGTACAAGGGATATAAATATAAAGATGTTAATTGGCAACATTCTGTCAAAGTGTGATTCTCAAAATGTTAAAATATAATTCTCATAAATGTATAATAATATAATAAGCTGGCCTAAGTGTTACTTCATTTATTAATAAGGGAATCAGCAAAATGATCAAGCTAGTTCTGACTGATGTTCACTAGAACAACAAAACTTTGGTGGTTAATTGCTCTGTTTGACTGATAAAAAAATAATCATGCAACTACCACTTTTGCAGAACTGAAAAAAGTCTGAGCCCTAATCAATTGTGCAAAATAATTTATATTCCTGTTCAGAATCAAATGATTACTAGAGAAGATTCTAGGAAATACTCTAAAATTATTTTTAAAGGTCATGTAGTTATCTTTTTTGCTTTGTTTCCATGTTTTGGATATTTTTTCTTATTATCCTTCCATGTGATTATAAACAATTCCAAAATATTATTTTTCATCATTAAAAGGCCACCTTGTTGCAGGATTTTTTGTTGGTTTTCTTGTGGTGGTGGTTTGACTGGATTCATAGGTAAAGCAAAGATTACCCACTAACACACATAAGCCTTCTTATTGTATGGTAAATAAATCCAGAACCATACAGTTCTGAGCAACTACTATGTCCACAGAATCAACTGCTGTCTGGAGATTATGTAAGGAGTCTAAGATTGCATGTTCAGCAGCCGCTATCTGTCAGAGATGTTGTTATTACTCACACTTACTCATTTAATCCAATTCTAGAAAACCAAAACAAATATGTTAATCTCAGTTGGATTATTTTAAGGACCAGCAATTTTTGAGTAAATTCATCTTTCCTCTAGGTCTCTAAAATTTGCTAAAATTCATAGCCTTCTAACAAGTAACCTTTTTATTCCCTGTAAGGCTAGAATTTACAAGATTAAAATAACATAAACCAGATTAGATTCTTAGATGGGCTTCCTAGGCATTGGCTCCACATGTAAAATACAACTCATATTTCTTAACGATGATAATTTCATACTTAATGAAATTAAATCTATTCTCAAATATGACACTTCCAGTGTGGTTGCACAAATGATTTGTCCAATTCTATAGTGGTTTTGTTTAAAGAGACAGATTCTTATGAAACCTATTGACATAAAAACTAAGGGAAGTTCTGATTTCAGAGAGGATGGAGGATTCTACCGTGTTTCTTCCACTGCTGGACAGAATACATGAAGCAGCTATCTGAAGTGCCTGAAAAGTTAATAGTAGCAGGAAGATTTGAGAAGGAGTCCAAAAATTGAAGTTTCTTTAAACCAGTAAGAAATGTATCATTTTCTCCCCAAAATTGCCTAGTTTGAACTCAAAGGCATCCTGAATCCCAGAAGTCCACACCAGCTGCAAACAAAAAGAGTTCCAATAGAACCTTTTCGGCCAGGCACGGTGGCTCATGCCTGTAATCCCAGCACTTTGGGAGACCAAGGCGGGCGGATCACGAGGTCAGGAGATGGAGACCATCCTGGCTAACACAGTGAAACTCTGTCTCTACTAAAAATACAAAAAACATTAGCTGGGCGTGGTGGTGGGCGCCTGTAGTCCCAGCTACTCGGGAGGCTAAGGCAGGAGAAAGGCGGAACCCGGGAGGCGGAGCTTCCAGTGAGCCGATATCGCGCCACTGCGCTCCAGCCTGGGAGACAAATCAAGACTCCGTCTAAAAAAAAAAAAAAAAAAAAAAAAAAAGAACCTTTTCATTTCTGGTCTGGTAATCTGAAAGGAAAGTATTAGAACTCAGAGATGGTGGAGAAATCCTCTTTTTTCCTTCTTTTTCTTCTTTTTACCCTTCTTTCCTGACCTATTCTCCAGGTACTACGAAGATGCCTAAATCTCTGAGGATGTGAAACTCTTCTTTCTGAGCAGAGAATCTGTGTTCCCAAGAGCATGAAGCAGATCCCTGCTACTTTTTAAATTTTTTTCTGTCTTCTTTCTACTTGATCCTGAATTCAGACACAGTCATAAGAAGTTTGAGGCAGAGACGGAAAGCTGAAACCTGTGTTTTCAGACTGAATGACCAGAAGTAGAAGCCCCAAGGAGCCATGGAGACATAAACGGATCAGAGGAGTAACCTCATAAAGTTGTGTATAAACTCTTGAGATCATTGTCAAAGGTATGTGAATCTCACTGTAAACACCACACCACAGGCTTTAAGAGTTGAGCTACCAAGAAGAGTGACCACAGCAAGAAGGAAGATTAGGAGTTCTCCAGCTTGACTCTTTCCACTCCCACAGAAATCCGACTAGCAACTAACTACAGACAAAAATACCATCCTAAACATCTCAGAACTCAGGAGTGAGGCTGATACAATCCCTTGGACTCAGGAACCAAGAAAAGCCACAATCAGACAGTAAGATTAATACTTCTTTTTGACTGGAACATCCCTCCCCCAAGCCTGCACAGCACCACACACAGGGAATTCCACTGGACCCATGGTTTCTACAGTGGGAAAAGTTAATTCAAGGCAGATACTCAGCTTCTCCGCCATTTGGAACCTCTCACAGGAGACTCACACCTGTCTTGTCCCACACGAAATAGTGGGAGTATTGGCAGGACTGGACCACCTGGAGTTAGTTAGAAACACAGAATATGGGTGGGCCTCACAGTGATTAGCATTCAGATCTTGGTGGCTGCTCCACATTCCACCCAACAGAGGCACTACACCAAAGAAACTAGCCAACAGCAATTCCAGCCAGGGCTACACCAGACAGGGTTATCCTGGCCCTAGAGCACCCACTAATACTGTATGGGTGGTGTGTAAATCATTCATACTCTTAGTCTGAAGGTTAAAAGACAGTAATGAAAACTACAATAACTTGTAATATTATTGTAAAATACAATAACTTGTACCTTGTAATTGTAATATGCAAAATAAAATGACGTAAATTAGGGCATTGAAAATTCAAAATGTGAGTGGAAAGTGAGTTAAACAGAAGTCTTTTTGCTATCAAAATAAGTTGTTGGCCAGGCGCAGTGGCTCACGCCTGTTATCCCAGCACTTTGGGAGGCCGAGGCAGGTGATTCACTTGAGGTCAGGAGTTTGAGACCGCCTGGCCAACATGGTGAAACCCCACCTCTACTAAAAATACAAAAATTAGTCGGGCGTGGTGGTGGGCGCCTGTAATCCCAGCTACTCAGGAGGCTGAGGCACAAGAATTGCTTGAGCCCGGGAGGTGGAGGTTGCAGTGAGCCGAGATCATGCCACTGTACTCCAGCCTGGGCGACAGTCAGACTCTGTCTCAAGAAAAAAAGAAAAAAAAAAAGTAAGTTGTTATCAGCTTAAAATAACAAGCTATAACTATAAGGTTTTTTTGTTTGTTTGTTTTGTTTTGTTTTTGTAAGCTTCATGGTAAGCACAAAGAAAAAACCTATAATAGATATACTAAAAATAAAAATCAAGGAATCAAAACATACTACTAGAGAGAATCACTTAACCATGAGGAAAGACAGTAAGAGAGGAAGAAAAGAAAAAAATCCACAGCACAACTAGAAAATAATCAACAAAATGGTGGTAGTAAGTCCTTACCTATCAATAAGTACTTTGAATGTAAATGGATTAAATTAAACCATCCAGTTAAAAGTGATAGAGTGGCTAAATTGATAAAATAAAATACCCAACCATATGCTATTTACAAGAAACTTACTTCACCTGTAAGGACAAACACAGGCTGAAAGAGATGGAAAAAGAACTTCCATGCAGCCAGGCACAGTGGCTCACACCTGTAATCCCAGCACTTTGTGGGGCCAAGGCAGGTGGATCACTTGAGGCCAGGAGTTTGAGCCCAGCCTGATCAACACGGCAAAACCCCGTCTCTACCAAAAATACAAAAATTAGCTGAGCGTGGTGGGGCATGCCTGTAATCTCAGCTACGTGAGAGGCTGAGGCAGGAGAATTGATTGAACCCAGGAGATGAAGGTTGCAGTGAGCCGAGATCATGCCACTGCACTTCAGCCTGGGTGACAGAGCAAGACTCTGTCTCAGAAAAAAAAAGGAATTTCCATGCAAATGGAAACTGTAAGAGAGCAAGAATAGCTGTACTTATATCAGATAAAATAGACTTTAAGTTAAATACTCTAAAAAGAGACAATGAAAGTCATTATATAATAATAAAGGGTCAATTCAGCAAGAGGATATAACAATTGTAAATACAAAAGCATCCAATATTGGAACACCTAAATACATAAAGCAAATATTAATAGATCTAAAGGGAGAACAAGACTGCAATACAATGATATTAGGGGAATTTGCTATCCATTTTCAGCAATGGACAGGTCATCCAGACAGAAAATCAACAGAGAAACTTCAGATTTAAACTGCACTGTAGACCAAATGGACCTAGCAGACACTTACAGAACATTCCATCCAACAGCTGCAGAATACACATTCTTCTCAACTGCACATAAAATGTTTAACAGAATAGATAATATGTTAGTCCACAAAACAAGCCTTGACAAATTTAAGATTGAAATCATATCAAGTGTCTCTTCTGACCATAATGATAGAAAACTAAAAATCAATAACAGAAGGAACTTCAGAAACTTTATACATTCATAGAAATTAAATATGCTCCTGAAAAACCAAAGAGTCAATGAAGAAATTGAAAGACAAATTTAAATATCCCTTTTGGACAAATATAAATGGAAACACAATGCACCAAAACTTATGGGATACAGCAAAAACAGTTCTTAGAGAAAAGTTTATAGCTATAAACACCTACATCCAAAAAGAAGAAAGGTTTCAAATAAAGAATCCAACATTATACCTCAAGGAACTGGAAATACAAGAACAAACTAAATCTAAAATTAGGAGAAGGAAGTAATAAAGGTCATAATTTAGGTGAGATGCGGTGGCTCACGCCTGTAATCCCAGCACTTTGGGAGGCTGAGGTGTATGGATGACTTGAGCACAGGAGTTCAAGACCAGCCTGGCCAACATGGTGAAACACCATCTCTTCCAAAAACGAAAAAAAAAAAAAATTGCCAGGCGTGGTGGCAGGTGCCTGTGGTTTCAGCTACTCAGGAGGCTGAGGTGGGAGGATCTCTTGAACCCGGGGGGTGGACGTTGCAGTGAGCCAACATCACACCACTGCATTCTAGCCTGGGTGACAGAGTGAGACCTCATCTCAAAAATATCAGAAAACAAATACATGAAATAGAGGCTTGAAAAAAAAATACAAAAGAACAACAAAATTAAGAGTTGGTGTTTTGAGAAAAAATAAAATCAACCAACAGTAGCTAAACTACCTAAGGAAAATAGAGAGAAGACAAACAAAATCAATAATGAAAAAGGAGACATTATAACTGATACCACAGAAATAAAAAGGACCGTAAGAAATTCTTATAAACACTTTTACACTAACAAATGGAATAACCTAGAAGAAACACATAAAATTCCTGGACACATACAACCTACCAAGATTGAATTATGAAGATATAAAAAATTTGAAGAGACCAATAATGAGTAAGGATATTGAATCAGTAATAAAAAGTCTCCCATCAAAGAAAAGCCCAAGACCTGGTAGTTTCACTACTGAATTCTACCAACATTTAAAAAAGAATAATACCAATTATTCTCAAAATATTTTAAAATACTAAAGAGGAGAGAATACACTCAAACTCATTCTACGAGGCCAGCATTATTCTGATATCAAAACTGAAAAAAGGCCCCCACTTACTCCAGGGGAAGGAGTGAGGTGAACTGGAAGGAAGTAACCTGCCCTCACCACATGCCTCTGGAATCCTGGCAGGAGGAGGCCCCTCAACCACCATGGACACTTGAGTTGGTGGGGAGAGCTGCTTAGAGAAGTGGTAGGGGAAGCACTCCAGCTGGTGCGGAGTCCAGAGGGTTTGATGTGATAATGTCTGTAGTGAAGCACAATCAGGGATGCCCATCCCCCTACGCTTGATTTGCTCCCACAAGAGACTTTAGCCCTAGGGGAACTGTTGGACATGAACTCTGCAGGGCAGTCTTGCCCACCAAATGAGGCCAGTCTGACGTGAGCATCCCTTTGTCTGCTGACCTCTCGCAGGGCCCCAGCCTGGCTGCAACTGCTTGCAGTGCAGCCTCGAGTGCCCTCAGGGGTCTGCATCATAGTTCCTGTGCCGGCAGACTGCACCAGCCCAGCTGCTACCTCCCCTCATTGCAGCTTCCTCCAGGCCCACAACCACCCCTACACTGCTGGTGCATATGTGCATGGGTGGATTTTACCTTCCCTGTCCTACCAGCATGTGTGTGCACATGAACCTTCTGCTGCCACTGCTGCCAGGGTAAGTGCAGTCTACTCCACCCTCTCCCCCATCATACTTCCATTGTAGTTGGAGTGCAGCCCAGCCCCCACCAGCACCCTGCCCCAGCACCAACATTGTCACCAGAGTGAAACTAGGCACAGAGAAGAGTGGACCCTCCACTGCCCTAAGTGGCCACCTCCACCTACATGAAAACAGAAGATGCACATAGTCCTGCACCTGCCAGCATCTTGCCCCCATGCTAACACCACCACCAGCAAACAACACACACAGTCAGTCGCCAGCAGGGACCCCAACCCCTGGGCCATGCTGTCTCTGCCACTGCTATGAATGCCCGAACACTCATGAGCACCTGGCTACAGCCAATAAGCATGTACCCTGCCATGCTGCTTCTGGCACATGCAAATGAGGATGGACCCCCCTGCTACCGCCCTATGAAATGCTTTGGCTGTCACCACCCATAGGAATGCTGAAACCAAAGATGTGGGAGCACCTCAGTCTACCCAGTGCAGTGGGTTCCTAACCTCAAGGAGCCAGAAAACAAAGTTGGGGCCCAATATTGGTCCCCTAGAGTTAGAGCACATAATCCAGGAGTTGTGAGCTGAGCCTTGGCGCCCTGAAATCTTCCAGAAACAAAGCCAGTCAACTGAGCCCACCTTATACCACAATCAAACCCTTGAGGTCATCAAACGGGATAAAAGAAAAAAAAAAAAAAGCCCATCCAAAGGACAGCAACTTCAAAGATTGAAGAAACATCAGCTCACAAAGATGAGAAAGAACCAGCACAAGATCTGATAACTCAAAAAGTGAGAATGCTTTTATTCCTCCAAACGACTGCACTAGCTCTCCAGCAAGAGTTCTGAAAGAGGCTGAGATGACTGAAATGATGGAAACAGAATCCAGAACATAGATAGGCATGAAGATAATCAAGATGCAGAACTACATTGAAACACAATCCAAAGAAGCTAAGAATCACAATAAACAATGCAGAAGCTGCCAGACAAAATAGCCAGTATAGAAAAGAACATAACCAACATGACAGAGTTAAAAAAACACACTATAAGAATTTCAAACAAAGAATTTCATAGTGCAATTGCAAGTAATGATAGCAGAATAGGCCAAGCTGAGGAAAGAATCTCAGAGTTTAAAGACTAGCTTTCTGAAATAAGACAGTTAGACAACAATCAATAAAAAAAAAAAAAAGGAATGAATAAGAACTCTAAGAAATATGGGATTATGTAAAGAAACCAAACCTATGATGTATTGGTGTCCCTGAAAGAGATGGGGAGAACAGAACCAACTTGGAAAACATATTTCAGGATATCATCCATGAGAACTTTCCCAACCTAGCTAGAGAGGCCAACATTCAAATTCAGGAAATGAGAGAACCCCAATAAAATACTTCATAAGAAGATAATCCCCAAAACACATAATCATCATATTCCCCAAGGTTGAAGTGAAAGAAAAAAATGTTAAAAGCAGTTAGAGAAAAAGGTCAGGTCACCTACAAAGGGAAGCCCATAAGACTAACAGTGGACCTCTTAGCAGAAACCCTGCAAGCCAGAAGAGATTGGGAGCCAATATTCAACATTCTTAAAGAAAAGAAATTCCAACCAAGAATATCATATCCACCCAAACTAAGCTTCATAAGCGAAAGATAAATAAGATCCTTTATGTACAAGCAAATGCTGAGGGAATTCGTTACCACCAGACCTGCCTTACAAGAGCTCCTGAAGGAAGCACTAAATATGGAAAAGAAAGACCATTACCAACCACTACAAAAACACACTCATGTACACAGGCCAGTATCACTGTAAAGCAACCATGCAAACAAGCATCTATAATAACCAGCTAACATGATGACAGGATCAAATCCACATATATCAATACTAATCTTGAATATAAATGGACTAAATGCCCCAATTAAAAGAAACAGAGTGGCAAGCTGGATAAAAAAGCAATACCTAATGGTATGCTGTCTTCATCTGACCATCTCACACACAATAACACCCGCAGGCTCAAAATAAAGAGATGGAGGAAAATCTACCAAGCAAATGGAAATCAGATAAAAGCAGGGGTTACAATCCTAATTTCATACAAAACAGACTTTAAACCAACAAAGATCAAAAAAGACTAAGAAGGACATTATATTTTGGTAAAAGATTCAATGAGAAAATCTACCCAAATATGTATGCACCCAACACAGGAGCACTCAGATTCATAAAGCAAGTTCTTAGGGACCTTCAAAGAGACTCAGACTCCCACACGATAATAGTGAGAGACTTCAACACCCCACTGACAGCATTAGACTAAGCATCAAGTCAGAAAATTAACAAAGTTATTCAGGACCTGAACTCAGCACCGGATCAAATGGACCTGATAGACATCTACGGAACTCTTCACCCAAAAACAACAGAATATACATTCTTCTCATTGTCACATGGCACATACTCTAAAATTAACCATACAATTAGACATAAACCAATCCTCAGCAAATGCAAAAGAGCTGACATTATACCAACTACTCTCTTATACCAACCATAGTGCAATAAAATTAGAAATGAAGACTAAGAAACTAGCTCAAAACCATACAATTTCATGAAAATTAAACAAACTGCTCATGAATGACTTTCGGTTAAATAATGAAATTAAGGCAGAAATCAAGAAGTTCTTTGAAACCAAAGAGAACAAAGTTACAACATACCAGAATCTCTGGGATACAGCTAGGCAGTGTTAAGAGGAAAATTTATAGCACTAAATGCCCACATCAAAAAGTTAGACAGGTCTTGGCTGGGCACAGTGGCTCACGCCTATAATTCCAGCACTTTGGGAGGCTGAGGTGGGTGGATTACTTGAAGTCAGGTATTTGAGATCAGCCTGGCCAATATAACAAAACCCCATCCCTACTAAAACTACAAAAATTAGCCAGGCATGGTGGTGTGTGCCTGTAATCCCAGCTACTCGGGAAGCTGAGGCACAAGCATTGCATGAACCTGGGAGGTGGAGGTTGCAGTGAGTCAAGACTGTGCCATTGCACTCCAGCCTGGGTGACAGAATGAGACTCCAACTCAGAAAAAAAAGTTAGAGAGGTCTCAATTTAATAACCTAACAACACAACTAAACGAACTACAGTACCAGGAGCAAACAACCCCAAAACTAGCAGAAAACAAGAAGTAACCAAAATCAGAGTTGAACTGAAGGGTACTGAGACATGAAAAACTATTCAAAAGATCATTGAATAAACAACAAAAAAAGAACATTGAATCCAGAAGTTGGTTTTTTTGAAAAAA
>NW_012107742.1:542143-546578 GCF_000951045.1 Mandrillus leucophaeus | reverse complement strand
GCAGGTGATTCACTTGAGGTCAGGAGTTTGAGACCGCCTGGCCAACATGGTGAAACCCCACCTCTACTAAAAATACAAAAATTAGTCGGGCGTGGTGGTGGGCGCCTGTAATCCCAGCTACTCAGGAGGCTGAGGCACAAGAATTGCTTGAGCCCGGGAGGTGGAGGTTGCAGTGAGCCGAGATCATGCCACTGTACTCCAGCCTGGGCGACAGTCAGACTCTGTCTCAAGAAAAAAAGAAAAAAAAAAAGTAAGTTGTTATCAGCTTAAAATAACAAGCTATAACTATAAGGTTTTTTTGTTTGTTTGTTTTGTTTTGTTTTTGTAAGCTTCATGGTAAGCACAAAGAAAAAACCTATAATAGATATACTAAAAATAAAAATCAAGGAATCAAAACATACTACTAGAGAGAATCACTTAACCATGAGGAAAGACAGTAAGAGAGGAAGAAAAGAAAAAAATCCACAGCACAACTAGAAAATAATCAACAAAATGGTGGTAGTAAGTCCTTACCTATCAATAAGTACTTTGAATGTAAATGGATTAAATTAAACCATCCAGTTAAAAGTGATAGAGTGGCTAAATTGATAAAATAAAATACCCAACCATATGCTATTTACAAGAAACTTACTTCACCTGTAAGGACAAACACAGGCTGAAAGAGATGGAAAAAGAACTTCCATGCAGCCAGGCACAGTGGCTCACACCTGTAATCCCAGCACTTTGTGGGGCCAAGGCAGGTGGATCACTTGAGGCCAGGAGTTTGAGCCCAGCCTGATCAACACGGCAAAACCCCGTCTCTACCAAAAATACAAAAATTAGCTGAGCGTGGTGGGGCATGCCTGTAATCTCAGCTACGTGAGAGGCTGAGGCAGGAGAATTGATTGAACCCAGGAGATGAAGGTTGCAGTGAGCCGAGATCATGCCACTGCACTTCAGCCTGGGTGACAGAGCAAGACTCTGTCTCAGAAAAAAAAAGGAATTTCCATGCAAATGGAAACTGTAAGAGAGCAAGAATAGCTGTACTTATATCAGATAAAATAGACTTTAAGTTAAATACTCTAAAAAGAGACAATGAAAGTCATTATATAATAATAAAGGGTCAATTCAGCAAGAGGATATAACAATTGTAAATACAAAAGCATCCAATATTGGAACACCTAAATACATAAAGCAAATATTAATAGATCTAAAGGGAGAACAAGACTGCAATACAATGATATTAGGGGAATTTGCTATCCATTTTCAGCAATGGACAGGTCATCCAGACAGAAAATCAACAGAGAAACTTCAGATTTAAACTGCACTGTAGACCAAATGGACCTAGCAGACACTTACAGAACATTCCATCCAACAGCTGCAGAATACACATTCTTCTCAACTGCACATAAAATGTTTAACAGAATAGATAATATGTTAGTCCACAAAACAAGCCTTGACAAATTTAAGATTGAAATCATATCAAGTGTCTCTTCTGACCATAATGATAGAAAACTAAAAATCAATAACAGAAGGAACTTCAGAAACTTTATACATTCATAGAAATTAAATATGCTCCTGAAAAACCAAAGAGTCAATGAAGAAATTGAAAGACAAATTTAAATATCCCTTTTGGACAAATATAAATGGAAACACAATGCACCAAAACTTATGGGATACAGCAAAAACAGTTCTTAGAGAAAAGTTTATAGCTATAAACACCTACATCCAAAAAGAAGAAAGGTTTCAAATAAAGAATCCAACATTATACCTCAAGGAACTGGAAATACAAGAACAAACTAAATCTAAAATTAGGAGAAGGAAGTAATAAAGGTCATAATTTAGGTGAGATGCGGTGGCTCACGCCTGTAATCCCAGCACTTTGGGAGGCTGAGGTGTATGGATGACTTGAGCACAGGAGTTCAAGACCAGCCTGGCCAACATGGTGAAACACCATCTCTTCCAAAAACGAAAAAAAAAAAAAATTGCCAGGCGTGGTGGCAGGTGCCTGTGGTTTCAGCTACTCAGGAGGCTGAGGTGGGAGGATCTCTTGAACCCGGGGGGTGGACGTTGCAGTGAGCCAACATCACACCACTGCATTCTAGCCTGGGTGACAGAGTGAGACCTCATCTCAAAAATATCAGAAAACAAATACATGAAATAGAGGCTTGAAAAAAAAATACAAAAGAACAACAAAATTAAGAGTTGGTGTTTTGAGAAAAAATAAAATCAACCAACAGTAGCTAAACTACCTAAGGAAAATAGAGAGAAGACAAACAAAATCAATAATGAAAAAGGAGACATTATAACTGATACCACAGAAATAAAAAGGACCGTAAGAAATTCTTATAAACACTTTTACACTAACAAATGGAATAACCTAGAAGAAACACATAAAATTCCTGGACACATACAACCTACCAAGATTGAATTATGAAGATATAAAAAATTTGAAGAGACCAATAATGAGTAAGGATATTGAATCAGTAATAAAAAGTCTCCCATCAAAGAAAAGCCCAAGACCTGGTAGTTTCACTACTGAATTCTACCAACATTTAAAAAAGAATAATACCAATTATTCTCAAAATATTTTAAAATACTAAAGAGGAGAGAATACATTCAAACTCATTCTACGAGGCCAGCATTATTCTGATATCAAAACTGAAAAAAGGCCCCCACTTACTCCAGGGGAAGGAGTGAGGTGAACTGGAAGGAAGTAACCTGCCCTCACCACATGCCTCTGGAATCCTGGCAGGAGGAGGCCCCTCAACCACCATGGACACTTGAGTTGGTGGGGAGAGCTGCTTAGAGAAGTGGTAGGGGAAGCACTCCAGCTGGTGCGGAGTCCAGAGGGTTTGATGTGATAATGTCTGTAGTGAAGCACAATCAGGGATGCCCATCCCCCTACGCTTGATTTGCTCCCACAAGAGACTTTAGCCCTAGGGGAACTGTTGGACATGAACTCTGCAGGGCAGTCTTGCCCACCAAATGAGGCCAGTCTGACGTGAGCATCCCTTTGTCTGCTGACCTCTCGCAGGGCCCCAGCCTGGCTGCAACTGCTTGCAGTGCAGCCTCGAGTGCCCTCAGGGGTCTGCATCATAGTTCCTGTGCCGGCAGACTGCACCAGCCCAGCTGCTACCTCCCCTCATTGCAGCTTCCTCCAGGCCCACAACCACCCCTACACTGCTGGTGCATATGTGCATGGGTGGATTTTACCTTCCCTGTCCTACCAGCATGTGTGTGCACATGAACCTTCTGCTGCCACTGCTGCCAGGGTAAGTGCAGTCTACTCCACCCTCTCCCCCATCATACTTCCATTGTAGTTGGAGTGCAGCCCAGCCCCCACCAGCACCCTGCCCCAGCACCAACATTGTCACCAGAGTGAAACTAGGCACAGAGAAGAGTGGACCCTCCACTGCCCTAAGTGGCCACCTCCACCTACATGAAAACAGAAGATGCACATAGTCCTGCACCTGCCAGCATCTTGCCCCCATGCTAACACCACCACCAGCAAACAACACACACAGTCAGTCGCCAGCAGGGACCCCAACCCCTGGGCCATGCTGTCTCTGCCACTGCTATGAATGCCCGAACACTCATGAGCACCTGGCTACAGCCAATAAGCATGTACCCTGCCATGCTGCTTCTGGCACATGCAAATGAGGATGGACCCCCCTGCTACCGCCCTATGAAATGCTTTGGCTGTCACCACCCATAGGAATGCTGAAACCAAAGATGTGGGAGCACCTCAGTCTACCCAGTGCAGTGGGTTCCTAACCTCAAGGAGCCAGAAAACAAAGTTGGGGCCCAATATTGGTCCCCTAGAGTTAGAGCACATAATCCAGGAGTTGTGAGCTGAGCCTTGGCGCCCTGAAATCTTCCAGAAACAAAGCCAGTCAACTGAGCCCACCTTATACCACAATCAAACCCTTGAGGTCATCAAACGGGATAAAAGAAAAAAAAAAAAAAGCCCATCCAAAGGACAGCAACTTCAAAGATTGAAGAAACATCAGCTCACAAAGATGAGAAAGAACCAGCACAAGATCTGATAACTCAAAAAGTGAGAATGCTTTTATTCCTCCAAACGACTGCACTAGCTCTCCAGCAAGAGTTCTGAAAGAGGCTGAGATGACTGAAATGATGGAAACAGAATCCAGAACATAGATAGGCATGAAGATAATCAAGATGCAGAACTACATTGAAACACAATCCAAAGAAGCTAAGAATCACAATAAACAATGCAGAAGCTGCCAGACAAAATAGCCAGTATAGAAAAGAACATAACCAACATGACAGAGTTAAAAAAACACACTATAAGAATTTCAAACAAAGAATTTCATAGTGCAATTGCAAGTAATGATAGCAGAATAGGCCAAGCTGAGGAAAGAATCTCAGAGTTTAAAGACTAGCTTTCTGAAATAAGACAGTTAGACAACAATCAATAAAAAAAAAAAAA
>NW_012107742.1:535160-537918 GCF_000951045.1 Mandrillus leucophaeus | reverse complement strand
CATCTGATCTTTGACAAAGCTGACAAAAACAAGCAATGGGAAAAGCTGACAAAAACAAGCAATTCAACAAATGATGCTGGGATAACTGGCTAGCCATATGCAGAAGATTGAAACTGGACCCCTTCCTTACACCATATATAAAAATCAACTCAAGATGGATTAAAGACTTACATGTAAAACCCAAAACTATAAACTAGAAGACAACCTAGGCAAAACTATTCTGGATGGAGGAACTGGCAAAGATTTCATGACAAAGATGCCAAAAACAGTCACAACAAAAGTAAAACTTGGCCAATGGGATCTAATTAAAGAAACTCTGCACAGCAAAAGAAACTATCAACAGAGTAAACAGACAACCTACAGGATGGCATAAAATTTTTGAAAACTATACGTCTGATAAAGGTCTAATATCCAGCATCTATAAGGAACTTAAATTTATAAGAGAAAAAAAACACCACCATTAAAAAGTGGACAAAGGACATGAATGGACACTTTTTAAAGGAAGATATACATGTGGTCAGCAAGCATATGAAAAAAAGCTCAGCATCACTGATCATTAGAGAAATGCAAATTAAAGCCACAATGAGATACCATCTCACACAAGTCAGAATGGTTATTACTAAAAAGTCAAACAATAGGCCAGGCACAGTGGCTTATGCCTGTAATCCCAGCACTTTGGGAGGCCCCAAGGAGGGAGGATCACTTGAGCCCAGGAGTTTGAGACCAGCCTGGACAACATGGCAAGACCCCATCTCTACAAAAAATACAAAAATTAGCCAGTGTGGTGGTACCTGCCTGCAGTCCCAGCTACTCAGAAGGCTGAGGCAGGAGGATCACTTGAGCCTGGGAGGTCAAGGCTGCAGTGAGCTGTGATCATGCCACTGCACTCCAGCCTAGGAAACAGAGTGAGACCCTGTCTCAAAAAAAGTCAAAAAATAACAGATGCTGGTGAGATTGCAGAGAAGATAGAACACTTACACACTGTTGGTAGAAGTGTAAATTAGTTCAACCATTGTGGAAAACAGTGTAGTAATTCCTCAAAGAGCTAAAAACAGAACTACCATTTGACCCAACAATCCCATTACTGGGTGTATACCCAAAGGAATAAAAATTGTTCTATCATAAAGATACATTCATATTTACTGCAGAACTACTCACAATAGCAAAGACATGGAATCAACCTAAATGCTCATCAGTGATAGGCTGGATAAAGAAAATGTAGTACATATATACCACAGAATACTATGCAGTCATAAAAATAATGAAATCATATTTTTGCAGGAACGTGGATGGAGCTGGAGCCCGTTTTCCTTAGCAAACTTATGCAGGAATGGAGAATCAAATACTGCATGTTCTTACTTTTAAGTGGGAACTAAATGATGAGAACATATGGGCATACAGAGGGGAACAAAAGACACTGGGATTTACAGGAGGAGGGAGAGGATTGGGAAAATTAACTAATGAGTACTAGGCTTAATACCTGGGTAATGAAATAATCTGTACAATAAACCCCTGTGACACAAGTTTACCTGTATAACAAACCTGCACTGTACCCCTGGACTTAAAATATAAGCTAAAAAAAACATGTAAATTTATGGTATTGATAAATGCAGTACAGTACTGTAAAGGTATAAAACAAAAACAAAAAAGGGCTTTAAACATATTATAACTTGCTTAATTTCATCCATAATAAGAATACAAATTAAAACCACATTGAGATATGATTTTTCATCAATCAGATGAACAAACATTCAAAAATATTGACAATAGGCTCTATTAATAAGGCTGTGGAAAAACAGGCATTCTCATATATTGTTTGTAGGAGTGAAAAACATAGTAGAACCAAAATGGAGGGAATTTGGCAATCTTCAAAGAATGATGAATGCATTTGTCTTTTGAACTAGCAATTCCATCTTTAAAAATTTAAATACATATGTTCACAAATATTAAACATTATATACACCAAGTTATTTATTGTGACATCATTTATAATAAAATAACTAGAAAACAACCCAATGGTAATCAGCTGAGACTGAATGAAATACGATGAATCTGCTGAACAGTGTCAGTGGTGTACAATATAATTGTTAAAAGAAATGAGAAAGGTCTCTGTAAACAATGTAAAGAAATGTCCGGAGTATATTAATATTCAGGAATAAAAACAAGGTAATAAACAGTATATGTAGTATGCTACTTTTGTGTAAGATGAAAAGAGAAAATAAACTTACGTGTGTCACAGAGAGAGAGAGAGAGTGATTTGCTTAGTTTTGCAAAAATAAACAGGAGGCATAAATGTCTTTCCAATGAAAGTGGTGACAACAGGGAGGTGTAATGGAATGAAGGAACAGGAATGGTAACGAGACTGCTCTGTGTTTAATTGTTTAAGTATAGGCTTGACTTTGAACCATATGGAATCAAGAATTTTTAAAAACAAATTTTAAAAATGCCCTAAAGTGAGGCAAGATGTGGTGGTTCACATCTGTAATACCAGCACTTTGGGAGGCCGAGGTGGGTGGATCACCTGAGCCCAGGAATTTGAGACCAGTTTGAGATCAGACTGGGCAACATAGTGAAACTGCATGTCTACCATAAATACAAAAAATTAGCTGGGCGTGGTGGCACATGCCTGTGGTCCCAGCTGCTCAGGAGACTAAAGTTGAAGGATCATTTAAGCCTGGGAGGCAGAGGTCGCAGTGAGCCAAGATCGTGCCACTGCACTCCAGCCTGTGTAACAAAGTGGGACCCCATCTCAAAAAAA
>NW_012107742.1:533097-534583 GCF_000951045.1 Mandrillus leucophaeus | reverse complement strand
CCAAATAAACACAATTAGAAATGACAACACGGATATTACCACTGACCCCCCAGAAATATAAATAACCATCAGAGAATATTATGAATGCCTCTATGCACACAAACTAGAAAATCTAGAAGAAATGGATATATTCCTGGATATACACACCCTCCCAAGAATGAACCAGGAAGAAACTGAATCCCCGAACAGACTAATAATGAACTCTGAAATTGAATCAGCAATAAGTACCCTATCCAAAAAAAATCCCAAGACCAGATGAATTCACAGCTGAACTCTACCAGAAGTACAAAAAAGAGCCGGTACTCTTCCTAATGAAACTATTCCAAAAATTGAGGAGGAGGAATTTTTCCCTAATGCATTCTATGAGGCCAGCATCATTCTGATACCAAAACCTGGCAGAGACACAACAACAACAAGAAAGAAAACTTCAGCACAATATCAGTGATGAGCATCAATGCAGAACTCCTCAACAAAATACTGGCAAACTGAATCCAGCAGCATATCAGAAAGTTTATCCACCATGATCAAATAGGCTCCTAGGATGCAAGGTTGGTTCAACATATGCAAATCAATAAATGTGATTCATCACATAAACAGAACTAAAGACAAAAACCATGTGATTATTTCAACAGATGCAGAAAAGGTGATAAATTTCAACCCAACTTTATGCTAAAAGTTCTCAATAAACTAGGTAGTGAAGAAACATATGTCAAATAATAAGAGCCATCTCTGACAAACCCACAACCAACATCATATGGAATGGGCAAAATCTGGAAGCATCCCCCTTGAAAACTGGCACAAGACAAGGTTGTCCTCTCTCCCCACTTCTTTTCAACGTAGTTTTGGAAGTCCTGGCCAGGGCAATCAGGCAAGAGAAAGAAATAAAAGGCATCCAAATAGGAAGAGAAGAAGTCAAAACTATCCCTGCTGCAGATGACATGATTCAGTATCTAGAAAACCCCATAGTGTGGGCCTGAAAGCTCCTTCAGCTGATAACTTCAGCAAAGTTTCAGGATACAAAATCAATGTACAAAAATCACTAGCATTCCTATACACCAACAACAGCCAAGCAAAGAGCCAAATCAGAAATGCAGTCCCATTCACAATTGCCACTAAAAGCATAAAATACCTAGAAATGCAGCTAACCAGTGATGTGAAAGATCTCTACAAGGAGAACTATAAAACACTGCTCAAAGAAATCAGGGATGACACAAACAAATGGAAAAACATTCCATGGCCATGCTCATGGATAGGAAGAATCAATATCATTAAAATGGCCATACTGCCCAAAGCAATTTATAGACTGAATGCTATTTCTATCAACTACCAATTACATTGTTCACAGAAATAGAAAAAAACTATTTTAAAATTTATATGGGGTCAGGCGCGGTGGCTCACGCCTGTAATCCCAGCACTTTGGGAGGCCGAGACGGGCAGATCACGAGGTCAGGAGATCAAGACCATCCTGGCTAACATGGTGAAACCC
>NW_012107742.1:527031-528467 GCF_000951045.1 Mandrillus leucophaeus | reverse complement strand
AAAAAAAAAAAAAAATTACCCTAAAGTGAATATGAAAAGAAATACATGAACCTAACAGTATAATGAACTGATAATATAACCAAGGAGTGGTGGAGAATTAGTTCAAGCAGCTTTTGAACAAGCAAAGTGACTCTACATCCTAAGAATGACATATTCTAAGGACAAAAAGAGCTTCAAAAAAATCTTGTAACTTTACATACTAGGTTTATTGTTGGTATTGTTATTGATAGTAATTTTGACATTATTTCGTGTGTATTATAGGATAGGACAAATAAGTAAATACATTGATATTTGGAGGACAAAGGATCTCTCTATGAAAGAAGGGAGATACAAATACAATCAGTGTCTGGAGGAGCCCACTTCTTGGTTCATAAACAGCCATCTTTTCACTCTGTCTTCACATGCCTGAAGGGGCAAGGGAGCTCACTGGAGTCTCTTTTATAAGGTCGCTAGTCTCATTTATATGAACTCCCCTTCATAATCACCTCCCAAAGACCCCCACCTTCAAATGCTATCATATTGGGGATTCAGTTTCAACATATAGATTTTGTGGGGAAACAAACATTCATTCTATAGCACTCCCCAATCAAAAGATGTAGACTGGCTGAATGGATAAAAAATAAATAAACAGGATCCAACTATCTGCTGTCTGCAGAAGACTCACATCAGATCTAAGGGAACACATAGGCTATAAGTAAAATGATGGAAAAATCTATTTCATGCAAATTGTAACAAAAAGAGAGCAGAGTTCACTACACTAATATTAGACAAAACAGTGTTTAACTCAAAAACTACTATGAGATGAAGAAAGACATTATATAATCTTAAGAGTCAATTTAAAAAGAGAGTCATCCAGGAAGATATAACAATTATAAACATATAGGTACCAAACATCAGAGCTCCTAAAGGTATAAGCCAAACATTGACAGAATTGAAGGAAGAAATGGAAATAAACACAATAATAGTAGGAGATGCCACTACCTTTATTTTCTTTATTTTTATTTTTTAATTGCCTTATCTTTGTCAATCATCAATACTCTTATTTTCAATAATGTATAGAAAAACCAGACAGAAGATCAACAAGGAGATAGAGGACCTGAGCAATACTATAGAGAAACTGGACATAACAAACTTATATAAAACACTCTACTCAATAATGATAAAATACCATTATTCTCAAGTGCACATAGATTTTTCTCCAGGACAGACCATATGTTAGGCCACAAAACAAGTCTAAGCAAATTTTGAAACATTAAATTCATACAAAATATGGTTTCTGATCACAATGAAACTAGAAATCAATAGCAGAAGGAAAACAAGAAAAGCTACAAATACGTGGAAATTAAACAATACATTCTTAAATAACCAATGGATCAAAGAAGAAATCAAAAGTGAAATTAGAAAATATCTGGAGAAAAATTAAAATGAGCTGGGCG
>NW_012107742.1:521070-524178 GCF_000951045.1 Mandrillus leucophaeus | reverse complement strand
AGGGAGAGAGAGAAAAGGCATCCAAATTGGAAAGGAAAAAGTAAAATCATCTCTGTTCTTAGATGACATGAACTTATAAGTAGGAAGCTAAAGACTCTATAAAAAAAAGAAATTCAGTAAAGTTGCAGGATATGAAATTAACACATAAAAATCAGCTGCATTTCTATACACTAACAATGAGAAATCCAAAAAGGAAAATGTTTAAATTCCATTTACAATATAATCAAAAAAGAATAAAATACTTAGGAATAAACTTAACCAAGCAGATAAGACTTGAACACTGAAAACTACAAAACATTGCTATAATAAGTTTTAAAAGATACAATATATGGAAAGACATCTTGCATTCATGAACTGGAAGAACTAATATGTATAGTTAAGATGTCAATACTACCCAAAGTGATCTACAGATTCAATGCAATCCCTATCAAAATCTAACTGCAACTTTTGCAGTAACAAAAAATACATTCTAAATTTCACATGAAATCTCAAGGGACTCATTATAGCCAAAACAATCTTGAAAAAGAAGAACAAAGTTGGAGGTCTCACACTTCCTGATTTCAAAACATATTACAAAGCTATAGTAAGCAAAATTGTGTGGTACTGGGAAGACAGACATAAAGATCAATAGAATAAAATAAGGAGTCTGAGTGAGGTGACTCACACCTGCAATCTCAGCACTTTAGGAGGCTGAGGTGGGCAGATTGCTTGGGTCCAAGAGTTTGAGACCAGCCTGGGGAACATGGTGAAACCTCATCTCTACTACAACTACAAAAATTATCTGGGCATGTTGGCATGTGCCTGTAGTCCCAACTCAGGAGGCTGAGACAGGAGAATCAATCACTTGAATGTGGGAGGCAGCGGTTGCAGTGAGCTAAGATTGTGCCACTGCACTCCAGCCTGGATGACAGAGTGAGACTCTGTCTAAAAAACAAAACAAAACAAAAAAAGAATAAAATAGAGAACCATAAGAATATGTTCAAATGATCTTTGACAAAGATGCCAAGACCACATGATAGGAAAAGGACAATCTCTTTAACAAATGGTGCTAGGAAAACTGGATAGACACATGCAAAAGAATGAAGTTGGATCCTTACACCACATACAAAAGTTAATTAAAAATGGATTAAAGACTTAAATATAAGACCTAAATCTCTAAGACTGCTAAAAGAAAACACAGTGGGAAGCCTTTATGACACTGAATTTGCCAATGATTTCTTGGATATGACACCAAAAGCACAGGCAACAAAATCAGAAACAGGCAATGCAACTACATCAAACTTAAAAACTCCTTGCATCAAAGGACACAATCAACAGAGTAAAAGGGCTACCTGTGGAATGGGAGAAAATAATTGTAAATCATATATCTGATAAGGGGTTAATATCCAGAAAATATAAAGAACTCCTACAATTGGACACTAAAATAAATAAATAAATAAATACCCCAACTATAATATGAACATTTCTCTAAATATGATATACAAATGGCTAACAAACATATAAAAAGATATTCAACATCAGGCTGCTCTGCCTATGGAGTAGCTATTGTTTATTCCTTTACTTTCTTAATAAACTTGCTTTCACTTTATGGATTCACTTTGAATTCTTTCTTGCGTGAAGTCCAAGAACCCTCTCTTGGGGGTCTGGATCAGGATCCCTTTCTGGTAACATCTTCCTGGCAAACAATGAAGGGATGATACTGAGAAGATGCCCAACCCAAAGGAAATGGACTGCAGCACCAACTGGCTGACTTTGAAGTCAAGAAAATTTTTCTTTTAAGCTGTTTACAGTTTTTAACAATTAAGTATACTTCTGTGAACAAAATTTGGAGCATATTTGTTTCTCTCTACCTGATTTCTCCAGAATTTGGAAACTATTTGTGGTGAGTATTCTTAACTTATGGCAAGATAGTTATTTGCATAAGAGCAATAAGAATCTGTTTTCTTTTGCAACAGGACACAATTAGAGAAACTGGTTATTTTACCAAAGCTTTTTTTTTTTTTTTTTTTTTGAGATGGAGTGTCACTCTGTTGCCCAGGTTGGAGTGCGGTGGTGTGATCTCACCTCACTGCAACCCAACCTCCAACTTCTGGGTTCAAGCAATTCTCCTGCCTCAGCTTCCTGAGTAGCTGGGATTATAAGCATCCACCACCATACCCAGCTAATTTTTGAATTTTTAGTAGAGATGGGGTTTCACCACATTGGTCAGGCTGGTCTCGAACTCCTGACCTCAAGTGATCTGCCCACCTTGGCCTCCCAAAGTGCTGGGATTAAAAGCATGAACCACTGTGCCCAGCCTACCAAAGCTTTGACTGGAATGGTGTGCTTTCCTTTAAGGAATAAAACATGACTTGTAAAACCAAAAAAAAAAAAGCTCTGTGGGAAAGCCAGCCTCATACCTTGTCTTCACAGTTCCTGTACAGGGTTTCTGACCTGTGGGAAGTAAAGAATGTCACTTTCTGACAGGCCCAGGAGCCCCAAGTTATCTTGGGACCTCAAGAAGAAAGAAATTACAAACCAATGGCTGGGCTCAGATTTTAAAACGTCTTGGCCGGGCACGGTGGCTCATGCCTGTAATCTCAGCACTTTGGGAGGTTGAGATGGGTAATCACGAGGTCAGGAGTTCAAGACCAGACCAGCCTGACCAAGATGGTGAAACCCCATCTCTACTAAAAATGCAAAAATTAGCTGGGCATGTGGTGCACGCCTGTAGTCCCAGCTACTCAGGAGGCTGAGACAGAAGGATCGCTTGAACCCAGGAGGCAGAGGTTGCAGTGAGTCGAGATCACGCCATTGCACTCCAGCCAGGGTGACAGAGGGAAACTCAGTCTCAAAACAAACAAAAAAAAATGTCTTAGCCAGGCACGGTGTGTCACGCCTGTAATCCCAGCACTTTGGGAGGCCGAGGCGGGCAGATCACGACGTCAGGAGCTTGAGACCAGCCTGACCAACATGGTGAAACCCCATTTCTACTAAAAATACAAAAATTAGCCAGGCGTGGCGGGCACCTGTAATCCCAGTTACTCAGGAGGCTGAGGCAGGAGAATTGCTTGAACCCGGGAGGCAGAGGTTGCAGTCAGCCGAGATTGCACCACTGCAGTCCAGCCC